>NC_142037.1:7524800-7825077 GCF_982192425.1 Myodes glareolus
CCCAAGGAACAAAGCAGTGTGCCCCAAATTACAGACAGTAGGTTTCTACCACAGGACCCAGAGCAGTGCGCCCCAAATTATAGACAGTAGGTTTCCAACACAGGACTCATAGCAGTGCACCCCAAATTATAGACAGTAGGTTTCCAACGCAGGACTCAGAGTGGCCATGCCTCGTGCCATGTTGTAATCTGATATATCCTCCGCTGGCTCCTGTTTTGAACATTTGTTCCCGGCTGGTAGCACTGTTTTGGGAGGCTGAGGAACTTTGGGGAAGTAGGGCTTTGCTGGTGGAATTAGGCCACTAGGGCGGACCTTTGAAGGCCATATCCGGTCTTCCTCCCAGCCACGTTCTCTATGCTTTCTGGTCCATTGTGGTGTGGAGAGCCTGCTCAGAATGCTTTCACACTCCTACAGTCCACCCCCAAGGACATTTCCCCACCACGATGCCCTGAGACCATAGCTGATGTAAACAATTCTTCTCCTAAGTTGATTTTGTTGCATACTCGATCATAGAAGTAATGCGCTCCCTGCCAGGGTGGGCATGTCTGTCTCCAGTGGCCTCAGCCAGTGCTGCTACGCAGAGAGGTTTGTGTGAAGGGACGAGATAGGACTGCTCCTTTTCCTCTCAAAGACGCCTTCCCATTTTCTTTCTATTATTCTTACTGCCTTGCTTTCTCTCTCCTCCCTGCAGGAAATCAGGGTGATTATGGAGCCTTCTCTTAGCCGAGGTGTTAGGAGTTTCTGCTCTGCTCCCCAGTGGACAGCTAATGGACTCACTTGGGGTGTTCCAACAAAAGTTTCCCACAGTCCACATCTGAAGAGGGAGGCTTGAGTGAAGGTTTTAGCACTCTTTCGGCAAGCTCCTCAGGAGCTTTCGGTTCCTCTCTGGAAATTGTGTTTCATGCCGTGTATGTCTGTATCCCGAGTTACATCAGTCAGCAATCTGGATCTGGCTTGTTGCTCTCCTGGAGTGTGTTTTACAAGCAGAGATGAGGTTTCTGATTCTGGCTTACTCAAGCCCTCCTGGACTCTTGGAAAAATACTCAAAGTGCAATTTCCTCTCATCTATTAGGATCTGGTTTGGGGGTTTGCTCTTTAGAGTTATTGGGTTTTCTGAAGCATTACCTTAATAAAGGCATTCCTTTCTGAGTTGTGCTTGACCTGGGGGTTAGATGGGGAGTCTGTTTCTTCTCAGGGCTATTGTAAAGTTAGGGCTCACAGAAAACAGAGCAAATGGGGGCCTTTGAAATGTGATCCCCTTGGCCAAGGACATCTTGTCGTTAAAGGGAGGGCTTACCAGGGCTCCCCTGTTGTTCAAGTCCCATTCCCCTGAGCATTTCAAACTGGAGATGGGCTCGGTTTTCAGAGAGCTTCGCAAATGTTTGTTTTCCCCTATTTTCAGTGTCAAAGAAGGTACAGTTCTGCAAGGGGTCAGTCCAAGAGGAGGCCTTTAGAACTGGCTCTTAGATGTGCGGCTTGGCTGCTTTCTGAATGTCTGACCAGTACTTAGCTTCCCAGTATTGGTATTGTAGTAGCTCAGTCCATCACTGTGGCCAAGATGGTGTTGGTTGGCCAAAAGTCACCAAAGGACCAGAATCTGAGGCTATGAGCTATTTCAACAACAACAGAAAAGAGTGGGGGTGGAGGGAAAGAGGGAGGGAGGCAGGGAGGGAGGAGGAACTTCAGTATCTGGTTTTTGGAATTTGATGGTTTTGGGTTCTTTATTTTGTTAGTGTGTACACTTACGGAAGTAAGATGTCAGCTTTAGGTGTCTTCTGTGAGATGTATCTCATTACATCTGGAGCACACTGCCTCATCCGGACTCTCTGACTCGGGAGCTCCTGGGCTCCTCCTGTCTCTTCCTCCAGGGTGCTGGGGTTGCAGGCATGAATTTTCACATCCGGTTTCTTACTTGGGTTCTAGAGATCTGAACTGGGGTCTCCATGCTTGTAAGGGAGTCACTCTACTAACTGAGTGGCTGTCGTCTCTCCAGTTCCCTCTCCCTTTGTTGTTGTGTGTTTAAGCAGGTATTTTAAAATATTCAAGAACGTTTTCTTTCCCTAAATAAAACCATCTCCTCCTGCTGACATTTCCCTCAGTTGGGTCCAAAAGAATAGGACCTGTGCCCCAGTCCTATCTTACTCTGTGAAGCCTGATATTTAAATTGGGAGTGACTGTTTTCTCCTTCTCATTGCTTAAATTTATCCACAGCTTTTCTTCTTCTTCTTTGCTCTTTGTCTCTCTTTCTTTCTTAAAAAAAAAACAACAAAAAACCAAAATACAGAGCTGCCCCAGCAGCTGTGACATGGTATTGAGCTGTCTGAGGGTTTTTTTTTACGGTTATCTTTCCTTTCTTTACGAAAGAGTCGTTTCAGAAGCAGCCTGACAGCTCCGTCACTTCACTCACACCTCTAAATTTCTCTTTCTGTTGTCAGTCAGCAGACAGCAGACTGGGATCTGATGGGCCTGAGTGATGTCCAAATACATGAGAGATCGGAGAGAGGCCCAGAAGCCCGTCAGAGCAGCCCGTCAGAAGCCGTCATCTTCTGCCTTTATTCTTGGAGGAGCTGTCTTGACTTTCAGAAGTTCCCCCTGAGCCAGGATCTCATCCCCTGGGCCGCCATCTGCAGCCCGCACAAATAGGCACACAAGGGCCGGGCTTCCTCTGGCATCCTTTCCAGACGTTACAGTTTGGGTGTGATGTTGAATTCCTCTGGCCTGTGTGCTGCTTCGGGAGTGGGGGGTGAATACTATATTGGGATTAACTCTGTGACGTGAAACCGTGTGACACACTAGCAGCAGTGACATCAGTGGGAATAACGTGGGTGGGTTCTTAGGTTCTAGGCTCAGATGCGAGTCTTTTAAACCCAACATCCATTTATTTGCTAGTGCCCTTGCATAGATACCATTTTTCTTCCTATTTTAGAATGTGAGGAACAATGTCTACCCATCTCCAGATGGCAGAGTTCTCCAGTTTCTGTAGTTGCAAGCAACCCCAAGTCAGAGCATCTATGCAGGGGATTCCAAATGCAGGCTCTGTGTGCTCCATATGGGTCTTCTGACAGACCGCAGCTTACCTGTCTGTCTTAGTCTCGCCTGTCTGGATTTAATACATAGATTGTGCAGTCTCGGGATTTCTGGATACCAGCAGAACTATGAAGAACAGATTCTTCATTTTTAAAGAGGCCAGTTTTACAATTTCATTTATCTGTGCTCTCCCATTGTTCCTGGTTTCCACTTCCTCTTTGGTTAAGTTTTCCTGAAGGCATAGTGCATCTTCCTCATTTACAAGTGGACCTTGAGTTTCATCTGACTATTCCCTGGGGCTTTCATGGAGGGTGGCTGATAATGTTTTCTTTGTCAGACATGCCTCTGATGAGACTCACAGTGCATCAGGGTTAGAGCATTCATAGAATGGAAAGGAGTATTGTTTGATACTGAGCCTTCCAGATACAGTGGGAAGTATTGCTTCTTGGAGATACCTGCTTGATGTCAATTCTGGTTCTACCTGTTAATAAGTGCATGGTGTTTGGGGAGCTTGTTGAGCTTCTGTATACATTCTTTTTATTTTGGAAGTTATTTATTTGTGTATTTGTATCCATATGAGTATATGTGCACATGTGGACAGGTGTGTGTTTATGCATGGACACAGAGACCAGAATAGGGTGCCAGATAGTCCCTCCCATCCCTCTCCACCTATTCCTGGGAGGCAGGCCCTTTCTTTGAATGTGTAACTCTTATCTTTACTAGCCCAGACACCAGAGATCCCAGCTTTCTCTCTTTATATCTCTGTGGAGTTGGGGTTACAGGTTTTCCAGATGCACTCTAACTTATTATATGTGTACCGGGATCCAAACTCCAGTTCTCGTGATTGTGGAGCAAGTACTCTAAACCACTGGGCCATCATTCTAGCCCCATGTGCTTTGTTCTTTCTTTGTATGTAAAACAGCATGCCAGCACCACCTGGCTCCTAGGCTTGCAGAGGCTGAATGTCATATTTATAGCTGATACTTTCATAGCTTTTACGCAGAGCTTCTCATCTATGGATTCTTTGATTCTCACAACTCAAGGAGATCAGTAGACATTGCTTTTGACGTCCTGATTTCACCCCTTAGCACTGCACCACTGAACACATGAGCTATGCTTGGTGGGCCACACCTTTCATTCCAGCACCTGAGAGACGGAAGCAGAGGAATGAGCAGTTCTGGGTCATCCTTGGCTACATAGTGGGCTTGAGGCTCATCTGGTTCCTTTCCTCCTTATGTGCCTCTTGACTTTGGATCAACACTCAGAGAGAATAAACACAGAAAGAGAAATAAGGAAATGGACCATTTATGTAAAGCAAGTTTAGTTAAGTTGGGTCTCAGGCCAGATGTCTCCTCAAAGAGACATCTAACTGTTAACTGACTCTAAATTGAGTCCGCACTTCTAAGTGGCCACCACTCTCTATTCCATAGTATTTTTAATTTTTTTCTTGGAAGAGTACTTACTACTGTCATTAAAAATGTTGTTTGCGTTTATATTTTTACATGTATGGTCTACCCCCTTGGTAGAATATAAATTCCATGAGCAAAGGCCTTTGTCTGCCACGTTTACTTTTTGTTCATAGCCCAGCCAACAGGAGAGCTGTATCATAATGGTAAGTAATAATGATAGGCAGTTAATATTTCTTAAAGACTTGCCACTTTCTAGTCATTTTTGGAATTAATTCACCCATTTAGTTTTTGTTATTTCTGGTTTATAGACGGGAAGTTGGAAGCCTGGAGCGCTTATACAACAGCCCAAGGCCACACAATAGAAAGTGGCAAAAGTAGTTTGGATTAAAAACCAGGCCACAGAGAGCACACTTTGAATCTCCATATTTCCAGTGCCTTGTGGATACATACATGTATGGCAGATGAATGAATGAATCCAAGATGTTCCAAAAAGACCCATTGGGAGGGCACAGTCATGGGTTACTGTGCAAATGGGTTACATCTAACTTTACTAGATGCTTCCTTTACAGAGTAGAGGGTGTGGCACTAGCATACATGTATCAAATGCCCCGCAAGCCCAAATGGTTTCAGTGACCACCACCGCTGCTTTTTGTACTTTACACTTGATAGAGTCTCTGGCTCCATTGTCCTTTTCTATTTTTCCTTTCCTTTCTTTCTTTTTTACTTAAGAGAAGAGAATTGTGGGAAGTATTTTGTTTTCCCTGGGAGCCAGGCTATGTATTTACTTCAAGTTTTATTAAATGAGTTATAAATTTTCCCAGCAATTTACTCATAGCTCAAGAGGTTTAATTTGCATGTGTTGCCTTTTGCAATATGCTTTTCGTAACATTGCAGATGCGCCTTCCCTAGCTTCAGTAAACAGCAGGCACTCAGCCAGGTTTTTGACTGAGCACATGCCAGGCCTGGGAAACAGAACTTAACTCTGTGGTGGCTGGGGGCAAGGGGTAAACATCCCTCTCTGTCCAGGGTGCTGGGGATTTCCAGTGGAGTTCCTGATGGGCAGGAAAAAACATTTTCAGGAGTTTCCTTGTAGATATCTTTAAAATACTGTTAACCTATGAGATGGAAGAGTATATAGATGTTTGTTCTTAAGCATCCAATTTTCATTAGATCTTCTTTTTGATGTAGTACTCATAACAATGACAGCAAAGAGTTTCTCAGAACCCCGAGTGATGTTTGCAGGTACTGTCGGGGTTCTGTGATAAGCAAGCCAGTTTGATGTATATTTGATTCCAGGAAAAGGGCGTTTAGGTTCAGGACTGGTCCTTAGGAACCGTCTCTATTGGGTTTGAGTTAGGGCCTTGCCATTAGGGATGGCACTTGAGTTCCTGGTGAATGGGGTTGTATGGTCCCTGCCAGGTAGATGTATTGGGAGGATTGAGGAGAACACAGAACATAAAGCAACAGGAGTTGGGTGTGAAGAAATACCAACTCTTTTTACCCCAGGACTTGCCTAGGCTATTAGCTTTGTTGGGGGGATAAATATTCTGAGGGAGGATTTTCTGTTGGCATCTCCCATCCCGGAGAAGGGAAAGGTGCCAGAAGTAGGGACCAGTAATATATAGGTTAGAATGAGGTTTGACTGCTTTCAAAAATAACAGCAAAAATCTTAAGCCAATGCTATCATTACACTGTAGGGATTTATGTCTCTTACTAACGAAAGAAATATGGTGGTGGGCCATGCAGGCTTGAAGTTTCATGGTGTCACCGGGAATCCTATTTTTTTTTCTCTTTGTAGCTCTGATCGAATGGATCAAGATGGTAGTCAGTGTGCTGGAGGTCTCTTTTCTCATTCTTAGAAATAAAGAGGAATTAAAGAAGAGCAGGCTCAATCTCATTTGAAGACACATCCATCCTGTCCTTCATGATTAGAGTCTTTGCATCTTATTGGCCAGAACAGTTTCACAGAGCCATATCGTAAAATGCAATTGTTAACCTTGGCAGCCATATGCCAAATAAAATTCTAGCTTTTGTTGTGAAGGAAGAAGTGGGAAGTGGGGCATTGAAGTGAGTTCTGCAAGCCAATGTTAGCATCGTCTCATGGCCTTATCTTCGACACAGAAGCATGCTTACATGCAGAAAGTGATAATCTTTTTTCCAAAGTTTGTTTCATTAGTGATGTTAGGAAACACAAGGAATTATGATGTCATTTAATTATTTTGCATTTTTATTTTTGCATTTTCATTATTTAAAACAATTTTCAGGTTCAAATATATTTTGATAGTATTCTTCCCCTCCCCAAGTCTCTCCAGATCCTCTCCCCTCCCTACCCATCCCACTTCAAGTTCTTTCTCAAGAAAGAGAGAGAACCCAAAACTAAAACAAAACTGTGGACAACCAAGAAAATAAAATATAACCACATCTAAGGAAAAAAAGAAAAAAGAAAAGGAAACCACCAAATAGTAACCAAACAAAACACAGACAACAAACCTGTGGAATTTAATTATATGTTGGTCACCTACTTTTGACGTGATGCTTGCCTTGGAGTGGATGATGCGTTCAGTGTCACTTAACTGGATAAAGCAGATTTTCCTTCTCCCAGGGCTATGTGTTCAACTCAATTGTTGCCCTGGCGGCTAGGTTTTCATTCATTCATTTTTAAAAATATAGCAAAATCAAATGCAGTAAGATAAGACAAAAACTGTCACATCAAATTTGGGCAAGACAAACCAAAAGAGAAAAAAAAAAGAGTCTAAGAGAAGGCACAAGAATCAGAGACCCACCGGTTCATACACTCAGGAGTCCCTTAAAAATCATAAGCTGGAAGCCACAGAGGACCTGGTGCAGACCCATGTCGGTCGGCTCTGTGTGTGCTGCTTTGGTCTCTATGAGTTCATATGAGCTTTGCTCTTGTTGACTCAGATGTCTTGCTTTCTTGGGGTCCTTTAACCCCTCTGGTTCTTACAGTCTTCTTACTTCCTCTTTTAGGGGTTCCCTGAGCTCTGAGGGGAGGAATTAAGACATCATGAAATTATGCATTTAATTTTCAATTTAAACAAACCAATTAAAATATTAAATAAACATAGACTTTTTAGAAATGAAAGAATAATTATGAGCAGTGATACCAGAGTGTGTGAATCTCTGTCTGTCATTAACAAGTTAAATAATCTTGGCATATATATATATATATATATACATATAGTATGTAGCATAGGCTAGCCTCAAACTTGTTGTGGCTGAGGCGGGCCCTGAGTGCTGAGATTATTGATGCCCATATGTGCAGTATTTGTGGATCAAACCCAGAGCCTGACACATGCTATGCCTGCACTCCGCAGATGGAGCTATGTCTCTACCCATCTATGCCAGTTTGTTTAGTCTCTAAAATGGCATCTGAGTTGTAAAGGTGAAAGTCTGCTACCTGCCGAGTTCTTAGATTAAAGTTGGTGGGGTCAATGATCTATGAACTTTTGTCATTGTCACTGTTGCTGTGTGATTATGGTTTATACTGTTAGCATGTATTGTTAAAAAGTATAAGAGATGGAATTTGGGGAGAAAAAATTATGAGGGTAGTATGCATGTGATGGAAATTCGGGAGATCCTGGCTTAGAGGAACAAGGTTGGTAGTTGACTAGGACCAGTCTTAGCCTCAATACTAAAAAATATTTTTGTTAAGAGTTAAAGGCAGTGCTTTGTCATAGTGAGTGGTTTCAAGTAGAACAGCAATCTTGATAGTAGTTGATTGAGCTACTCTATGCCAGGTACTATGGGATTTGCTGGGAATGTAGCAGGGTTAATTCTCTAAACACTGTTAGTTGACTTTTCCTGTTATGCTGATGAAGGACCTTAGTCAGGGTTAGGTTAAGGTAATTGTCAGCATCCTTTATCATCATGGGGCAAGGCTCACTAGTTCTATTAAGGAGCATTCCTTCATCTACATTTGGAGTGTGTTTTTTCCTTCATCCCCTCTCCCCATTTAGATGTCTAGCCTTCCATTGCCTTCTCGCCTCCTCTGATGTCCATTTCTGCCCTTTCCTTTCCCAGTTACCATCTACTATGAATGTGTCAATCATTTCCTAAGCTTTTCCTGCTGCCAGCTGTCCTGTCCAGCCTCTGTATGCAGAACACAGCAGGTGACAGCTTCTAGTCTACTGAACTAAGACATAGAAATGGGCATTAATGGACCCATGGCTTGCATCTCTCTAGGTTATTCATCTTAGCAGGTGCTGGTTTGTTTGAAGTTTTGTTTACTTAATAATTGACCTTGCTCCCTCCCTTCCTCCATCACTCCTTTCCTCCTTTCTTCTCTCCCTCCTCTTCCTTCTTTCCTGTGTATAATGGAATTAAGAGCAGTTTCAGGCTTACAACACAATTGAGCAGAAGGTATTGAGATTTCTTTGATATCCTCTATGCCCACACATGCATAGCTTCTCCATCATCAGCACAGCCTCAAACTTGAGGTCTTCCACTGAGAGGAATAATTAGTGATGGAGATTAAAGCAGGTAATATCTCAGCAGTCTTAAGACATTTCTTAGGTCATTGTGCAAAGTTTTTAAATTGCTCCATCTTAGAGTCCAGGTGTGATGGGAGGGGCAGTGCACCCTGCTGAGCGATCACTAGGGACCTCTGCTGCTTTCCCTACAACCCCTGTCTGGCACATCCTATCTACTCAGTCAGTATTGTTGAGCGTATGAATCACTTACCAAGGGCCTCTCAGTTGGGAAGGGAACAAGAGGCCCCTTAAGGAATGGGAACCATGAATTATAGTGCGTAAGGTTTGGTTGGGCCTCATGGAGGTGATAGATTTTTTTACTATTATTATTCCAGCTATAATGGTCTGTCACGCAGGTCAGCTTGCTGTCATCCAGGGACCTCGTGCATCTCTGGCTAACTGTGAGCTGAACATGAACAGCATACTGCCGGGATTAGGGGACATTCATCTTCCACTGTCTTCTCATCTCAGGAGCTGGAGGCTCAGTGTGTTCCTCCTGTGATGTCATAAAGCAACTGATGTCTTAGTACATGGCTGCAAGAATTATTTCCTCTTTTACTCTTCCTACAAATTGTACCTTATGATCCATTGAATTTCACTTTCCTATTTTTCCAACATTTCTCATTTTCTGTCCTTATTTTATCCTCTCTCTCAGACTGAGAGGAGGAAGAAATGTTGCTTAGCAACCAGTAAGGAACTAGTCAATACTTTCTCTAATATTAACCCTTTGGTGACAAGCAGCCAGTCGCTGAACTATATCATGCTCTGCTTGTGTGGTTTAAAGTAGGGGTTCATACAAGATGGTAGCTGAACTTCATGGTCCAATCACAATCAGGGCCAATCATGGATATATGTAGGCTCTTACATATGTTACCGAGTGCCAGTGCTAAAATCATATAAGCTTATTTTGTTAAATTCATCCAGATTATCTATGATTAATATAGAATGAGCTTTTGTTTTTAAATATGGTAGCTTTTAAGTGGGTCTTTCCTGCATGTGCGGATTTGTGTTTTGGACACTTGAGAACAC
This sequence comes from Myodes glareolus, assembly GCF_982192425.1. Lineage (NCBI taxonomy): Eukaryota > Metazoa > Chordata > Mammalia > Rodentia > Cricetidae > Myodes > Myodes glareolus. Next base: position 7,534,756 of record NC_142037.1, read on the forward strand.
AAGCAGAGGTGCATTTTCAAGATTGTGGCATTTGTCTTTCTAATTTCCACTGAGCCTTATTGTGGGTAGATGGCATATCAGGCACACACTAACAGACTTGGTTCATACTTCCTCTTTTTGGGTCACCTGAATCTTCTCCCCAATGAGCGCCTTATTGAGTGGCATGCTGGTATCCCAGAAGCCCCACTTCTTCTTCCACTGGCATGGTTTCTTCCACTTTGACTCTTCAATGTTCTCCCGAGGTGCTTAAACCTTTTAGCAAGTTAGGAGGGTAAGGCAACGGGAAGATAAACTTGACTGTGCCTCTCTCGCATATAGCCATTTAGAAGTCTTACTTTGTCCCCTACCAAATTATGTTTTTGAAGTTGCTTCAGTGTGCCTTTTCTTACCTATGTTTGCCACCTACTTTTGTTTTTGCTACAGTTGAAAAGTCAAGCTCCTGTCCCTAGCATTGCTGAGACTGTCAATGCTGGCAGCAGCAGATAGGAGAGTGGGCTGCTATCATCTTCTCTCTAGTATGTTGTTGACTTATTGGAAGCTCTTTACAGAGCATCTCAGCAGTAGGTAGGGACTGTGAATCTCCTGATTGGAGACAGAGCAGGTTTTGACCAGTTGGGCTTTTAAGGTTATCTCCTTGACTCTCTTGTAAGTGAGCAGCTCCTCTTTGATGCTGTGTCTGCTGAAGCAACCAGCTTGTCTTAGAGTTGCCTCTCCGTGTGCTCTCTATTGCCTTGGAGCATGCCTGCTATTGGGCTTTCACATTTCCTGGGACTCCAGGGTTCCTAGAAGTTTACACATTGGTGGATTGTGTTGATTGTCCAATATTCCACGGTCCTTGGACTTGGTCCCTGTCATCGTTGCTCTGGTTGATATAGAAGTGTCTGTGGTGCATAGGTTCTGTAAGGCAAGCAAAGACTATGCCAGCTTTAGAGTTGTTAGGGATTCAGTTGTTTTCTACAAGGCCATGTGACGTCACATGTCCCTTGTCAAGAGCATGTTTATAACTAGAGTTTGGCAGTCATCTCCAAATGGGAAATTTATCATTTAATACTTGAGTTCCTCTCTTAGCTCATTTAGAATAGAAAAGGAGAAGCAATATATGAATGCATATCTGAATACGGACATGATTCTGGGAACTTCCATCATTGTACACAGGCTATGTGCAGACATTCTAGATGGGTTCCTTGCTTACATCTCTTCCTATGTTTCCAGCACCCTTACAAGAGAAGTGTTGACCTCCTTGTTTTATAGATAAGAAAACTGGGAATGAGATAGGGTGAACTCTTTCTCAGGCAAGCCCATGCAATGGAGGAGATTTACTGACAAGAGCGGCATCTGCCTCTGCTTGTTCTGCCCTCCCGGTCACTATGTTTCTCTCCTGCCGTTGTTGTTGTTGGAAGTCAGGAGAGAGAAGGACTTGTTTGTGGTAGATCTGACTCATATAGGATTCCAGCCATGACAAGCCCCAGGCTAGCTGTCACCTCGTTAAACCATCTAGTCACCCAGCTTCTACAGTTGACTAAGTGGAGCTGTGGCCAGAAGTAAGGAGACATGAGAAGCAAATTAGACATCCCCGACTCGCTAATATGGAAAGTCTTTCTCTGTTCTCATCTGACCTAACCCTCAACTTGAAATGCAAAACCACCAGTTCGTGTCCAGTCACCGTGTGTGGCTGGAGTTCCAAACTCAGTGGTGACTCTGAGGATGGCAAGTGATCTGCTGCCAGGTGCTGCAGATGGCTCGCCCCAAGGCTGAGCATTTTACCGCGAGTTTCTCCTCCTCTTCTGCTGGCGACCCTGTGAAGCATGTGATCTGATGGCCACTTTCAGTTGAGGAGACAAAAGCTCCAAGACGTTAACACTGTCACCCAAATAATGATGCTGCGCTGAATCTAAATCCTTTTCTGATTTCAAAGAGAATTCTTTAGCTTTATTATTTATTTATTTGTTTGTTTTTTATTTATTTGTTTATCACCATCATAATTATGGTGATAATTTTTTTTTAAAAAAATTTCATTTTGGCTTTTTGAGACATGGTCTCACTCTGTAGCCCAGTCTGTCAAGAAAATCACCGCACAGTCTCACCTGGCCTTGAAATCTTGATCCTTGTGCCTCAGGCTCCAGGAACTGGTATCTCAGGACTGTCGCACCACACTTGACTTCAAAGCTGTTCTAACCCTCATACTCTGTTGATATGACAGCTTTGTTGGTCTCTGTTGCCTGGGCTTCTGAAGAGGCCTGGGCCTGTGATAGACGCTGGAACTCGATCTCTGTGCTGGAGGCGTCTGCTTGTCCGGTTCAAGTATAAACCTATGGCAGGCCTAAGGGATTGCAGGAGAGAAAACTGCAGCAGTTGGAGAGAGAGCTGAAGCGATGAAACCTCATCTACAGAGCAGGAAAGAGCAGCCAAGGCCACAGATGTGCCAGCATCTCAACACTGTCCTCCCAGTTGGGATCGGGAAGGGTTGTCAGGCCTGTCGACAGAGGTAGCCAGCCATGCCTGCTCACAGTCTGAGGTTACCATGCTCCATACGTTAAGGATACCTCCTTCATGCAGTCTGGGCAGGAGTGGACTGTATTTGTCTCTCTTGTCCATGACCCCTTCAGGATAATCAAGAGAGTATATACTAACTTCGATAAGATGATTACATTTCTGCAACTGGGCAAAGAGCTCAGGTGGCGTGCCAATCAAACTGCCCCTGTCTGGGCAGTGCTGGAGGCAGAGGCCTTGCTTCTCAGTTTCTGAGGTTGCATTTGGAATTTGGAAACTCAACTTCAGCAGGAGAGACCAGGATTTTCCATTTTGAGAAGAATGAGTTCAAGGGTATGGCTGATAGAGTTAACTTGTCCTTGTTCTCTGCCCTAAAACCATCCTCAGGGAACCTCAATCCATGCAATTAAGTGTTTAAGACTTCAACTTCAGACCAATTTATTACTACAGACTTATTTATTATAATGATGACCATGATTCTTTTCTAATGTACGTAAATGCCTCATCTACCTAAGTCTAAACTGGTTCCATGGAGACTGTTATCTGTGGCTGAATTACTTGTCTCTCTAGAAAGGGGCCATGATCATAGTTGAGAGACAATAGTGTCTTGCTGGAGAGCTCAAATGGAAGGTGCTAGGAGAATCTTTCTTGCATTCCTTTACTTTTCCTGACTTTGAGGCAGAGTAGAATATAGGAAAGAAGTGAGTGGGAAAGGTAATTTCAGAAAGGGAAGGAGGGAAATTGGGCAAGAAGGAAGCATGGCAGCAGGCGCTGGCATGTTTTACTAATCTGAATCTCTCTTTTTTTTTTTATTTCATGCAATATATTCTGATCATGCTTTCCTGAGTTCCAACTCTTCCACGATCCTCACCAACTTCCCATCTGACCAACTCCAGGCCCCCTTTCTCTCTTCAGCAAACAAACAAATAAATAGGTAAAAACAACAACAAAATCAAGAAAAGTCAAAGACAAAAACACAATAAACACACACACACACAAAACCCCAAAAACTACAAAACTGGAAACCATAATATACAAGCAGAAGACCAGTTTGAAAAAAATTGCCCAAACAAAGCAATATTTGTAGAGGACTGTGAAATATTAGACCGACGTCTACATGAATACTATTTAGTTTCTTTGATGTTGGCCATCTACTGTTGGACACAGGGCCTGCCCCTAAGTGTGGCTAGTATGACCAGTGAAGCTTCATTGGAGAAAACTAATTTTCTGTTTGTAAATGGGTGTCAATTGCAGATAACCTTTTGGTTAGGTCTGGGAACCCATATTCACTCTGTCCTCTCGGTGTTTCATTTATTTATACATTTTAAGAAGCTTTTGGAGTAGTAGATTTCCATATGATCCCTTTGATCCCTTCAACGGCCCTTACTCTCACTTGCTCCTCCCTGTATTTCCTCTGCTACTCCTCTCTTCCACCCCCCCCCCCATTTAATCCTGCCACTCTGGTCTTGCCCCTGTCTCTCCACAACTATATATTCTATTTCCTTTTCCTTGTGAGATCGCCCCCACCCCACCACTAACTAGTCCCTTACTTTACACCTACCATCTGTGATTATATAATTAATGCAAATTTCAGTTTAGATTAACATAAGCAAAATAATGTATACGAGTGTATATGTATGAAAAGTCAGATGCAAATACGACTCCAGGCATCATCGAGCCATGGGTTCAAATGTGCAGTCACTCGCTCACAGGCTTTCTTCAGACACTTCATCCTGCCATTAGCTTGCAGGCAGGCAAGCTCCTCCCCTCGGAGGCAAGATAATGCCAGCTCTATAAGGTTAAAATTTTCTATTTTCATAAAAAAAGATTTCCCATTATTACATGATTTACAAAATCCCCATTTGGGTCTCATGGGCCCTGAGCAGCTGGCATACCCAGCTACTGGGTAAATTCTGATGCCCAGGTGAGCTGGTTAGTTGTATACCTGTCTGGAGTCTTGTATGGAGCAGACTCCATGAAATTTGGTAGCTGAAGTATTAGATGGTGCTGGGTACTCTTCCCATTGATTTCAGAAGAAGTATGATTGCGTCCTGGGCTGGCAAAGACTAAATGTTGATTTTCAGTGATATGTACAGCAGATTAAAAGGTCAATGAGCTGTGCTTTCTTCCCTCTTCCTGAGGTATATGTAGTCTAACCACCGTGATCGCACAAACACTTGTTTTCCTTGATGGAAAGGGAACATTTTCTTCTTCTCAGACTCTGCCTTTCAAAGCTGTATCCCCCCTGTAATTCCAGAATCTACTATTTGTTTCATAAGAAGTGAAATAGCACATCTTGATAAATTTGACAGAAACTGTGTCTCTTTACCCTTGGGACAGGAGAACTAGAATTTGCCATCTACATTGTCTAGCAAAGGGATTTTGGAAGTTCGTCTGTAAGAAAATGCTTAGATATTGTTACACCTAGAATCTGTTGTGGCCACTGGGTACTTTGCCCGTGCTATTAGTTAAGTGTGTGCTGGGGTTCACAAATTGCTGCCTGCAGAGTCAACCGGATTGCCATTGATTTGCACAAGCAGAGCCAGCTGGGAGGCCTTCATCATTGATTATGGTTTCAGACTCTCAGGCATTGCAAGTTTCTGTGTGGGCTTTCCCCCAGCCTCCACACCACAACACCCTTATGTGAGCGTCTCATTGGAACAACATCCAGTTTATAATGCAGGTGATACCTGCTTCTTACTGCTTTGCATCTTTGGGCTGTCTCAGTAGTGCATAGCCACAGTTGCAGTGATCTTTGGGGTCTGAGGAGACTTACTGGTGTTCTCTTTACCAATAGTGCCTTCTGCCGGACGTCTCTCAGAGAACCTGGGGTGTCCACATCCATAGTACACCTTTAATCCCATGGAGGTTAGCTACACTCTTCATAATTCTCTCTCTGTCCTTCCTGTCACAACGAAGAGAAAGCATGTCTTTAACATGTCGATTACATGTGATTTTTTTTTTAGTCAAGCGATCTGCCTTCAGTAGGATATGATATCTATAAAGTGAAACTTCAATTACGTTCTCATCACTGAATGTGTATTTCTGAGGATATTCCACTATGTCAGGTGGTTGTCTTTCATTTGTGTTAGTTACATGGGATTTGCTGTGAAAATCAATTGAAGGAGAAATGAGTCAGCTTGGGGCAGGTTTCTTAATCTCGGTACTATTCATTTTTAATTGGATACTTCTTTGTTGGGCGAAGTGCCCTGTGCATCTTAGGCTGGTAATATTCCTGGGCTCTGCCCACTGGAAGTCACACTGAGGCTATGACTATAAAATCCATGTTCAGACATTGTTAAAGCAAAAGAAGTAAATATGAACAGTAGAGGTGCGTGCACTGTGCAGGTGGCGTGATGACCAGAGTTTAGTACTGTCCCATATGTTGTAAGCAAGAGTACCTATGGCCTGTGTTATGACTTGGGGAACCTTGAGCCCACCGCCTCATCCTCTGTACTCTGAAGCCTCCAGCTGGGATGGGTGTGAGAATGTGAAAGTCTGGACTCTCGTGGACGGCTGGTAAAAGAATGAAATTTGACTAGGATGCATGTGGACCTGGTCACTCCTTGCAGAAGTAGCAGAAATCCCACTCAGCCCCAGGACAAATGCCAAGTTACTAGAAGAAATGTTGAGTCATAATTCCTTACTGAGGGATTAGCTTGTGCTTTTGAGGAGCTGGGGAATGTGAATGAGCAAAGTTTGAACATTAGTTCAACATTAGCATCAGTGAGAATTGCTAGATACTTTCATTAACTGGAATCAGGTTATATATGTTTCATTTAAAAGCAACTCCAATCACTAATGGAATGACCCCCTTGTCATTTTCTGCTCAGAAGCGTGGAGGGAGATGGCTCCTTTTTAGAGTGGTGTGTTTGCCGCTTGTACTGAAACTAAATACAGATAAAATATGGATCCAAGCTCCTCAATTAAACTCACTCATTTTTAAAGAAAGCTTTATTTCCATTTTTTAGTGAACAGTCAGGCCCCTGGCTTACAGAAGCCAGGTCATCACGTTACTTCAGTAACTTCCAGGAAGCCATAGGATTTTGGAGACGTTGGTTTTCTTTTTCCATTTTATTGTCCTTCCTCCTCTCTTAGTACCTTGAGAATCTAATCAGGATACACAGAGGCAAGTCCACGTGTGCAGGCTGCTCACCGATCCCATGGGACTAGGAAATTATGAATGCTATTTTTGTCTCTATGCCCCACCAAAACATAGAAATATCCTTTTTCTAAGGCCCTCCAATTTACCTCCAGCATCTTTGGCTGTCTTCCTGGCAGGATCCACGTTGGTTCAGAGCCACCCAGTAACAACAATAATGCTAGCATAATGGCCAAATAGCAGGGGATGCAGAGTTTTGTAACTGAAGTGTCTCCAGTTAGACCCTGTTACTCCTCTGTTCCCACTGCTCCCCAAGGCTGAGTCCCCACAGTCCCAGGAGCTGGAAGAGTCTTCCATTTTGTCCTTGGGAGACTCCTGCCCTAGCTCCTACCCCACCAGTAGCCTCCAGCCCGTCCTTGAACTTCTTAGACCTGTTTAGGTATCTTTGTTCCCAATTTTCCTTCTTTTTCTACCTCAGTATTTGAAGAAGGCACCGTCTTTCCCTATGCTATTCTTTACTTAAAGTTAAGTCCTCCATCAGGTCTCCTCTGAGCTCCCTGTTGAAAGTAGCATTGCCCTGCCCATCCGGGTCCCACGGCTGCTTTTGTTTTCTTTCCGAACTTATCCGCGTCCTCTAGTATACTTAGCCACCCGTATTTCGTATGTATTTGATCTTCCCAGAATCCCATTCCGTTAGGGCTGAGAGCTTGTCTGCTCTGATCGCTGAGGTTCCCCTCATACCTCAAGCATCCAGGAAACACGTCCATGTGAACGAATGACTGGATGCCGGTGCTCTGGGGACCGGAAGGGGTCCATGTGCTCCAGTGCATCTGTGTTTCCCTCCCAGTTCTCCGAGGCAGGATCTGCAGGCATTGCCAACCCAACTTTACAGATGTACAAAGTGGGGTGCAGAGACACTCAGGGCTCTGTCCACACCTGAACAGCTAGAGACAATGAGGCTCGGACTCCTTTTCTTTTAAAATTGGGTAGTGTCTGATTCATATTTTATTGGCATTTGGTGTCAGCGTGAGGGGCAAGCACATCATCCTAAAAGGCGCTATTTCCTTTGGCTCTCTGGTGTCCCGATTCCGATTTCGAGAGTGCTAGTATGGTTGCAGATACAATCAACAGACTAGATTTATCTACCTGGGTGCTGAGTATCACGCTGAACCCCCTCTACTCCTGGGTCCCTTACCTTGGCAACCCACACGTATCTCACAGAGCCACTGGCTTCTTCTAGCCTTTGATATAATTAGCCTGGAGGCCTTTGGCCTGCTGCAGCCGATGCTAAGGCACTTCTCCATTACTGCCATTCATTAAGACAAGACATACCAGGTGAAATATTTAGGTGAATCATCTGGCCTAATTTAGAAAGGCTCTGTAGGGCTTGAGCCTTTGATTTATCGGGCAGAGGTATCTGTTATCGGAGTGAGGCACACAAGGACTTATTTATTATCTAGAATCTGTTTTTAATTTCAGAGATTGTTTACCTTAACTGCGATGTGCCAGACTCCAGGACGGATTTCTGCTTAGCATTTAATTTTAGATACTTGCCATGGCAGACAGTAAAAAATAGGTCTCTAGAATTTGTAGTTTCATTATGAATCTTAGCTCCTGGCAGCCCTACCAGCAGTTTGTCTTTGAAATCTCCTTGGCACTTGTTAACCCTGCTCTGCTGTGAAAGAGATATAGTTTATTTATTGGATTTTGCCCATTTATGAAAAAGTACAGAAATTATTAATGGTTTAGTATCTATTAATGCATTACTTGGGTGGAATTCAAATTCTACTATTTATGGTAAACCCCTTTATAATGGAACAGTAGAAAACCAGCTTTCCTGCTTCTTAAATTTGGAAGGTTCTGGATGCTGCTGGAATAGCTCCCTGTGAAATACGAGCCCTGTTGGTTTTATATTTACACCCGTAAATAAGAAATAAGTACTTTGGGTTGGAAGAGAAATAATTAAGAATATTTGTGTAGATAATAAAGAGGAAATGGTTCAGTTTGGTGGACTGTGTGTTTGGGAAGTGCCAGAAGCTGCTGGGACCGGGATGAGAGATGTGGTGGAGATTAGGACTAGGGGATTGTGGGAAAGTAAATCTTTGGAGGACAGTAAGGAGGCTGGTGTGTGTGTGGAGGGGGGCGTGGGTATAAATACCCAGGGCTGAGGTCTGGGAACCTGGAGCGATTCCAGTTCTTCCTTAAGACAGGAAAGCTTTGATGTCAGGTACTTGAACTTTTCAGAATCTAGGGTCCCTTACCTGTTAAATAGAATCCATATTTTACATGAGGATAAACAATTTTGTATGATTAGAAATAATCCATTTATCTCTGTATCTGAGGTCTGAACAGAGAACCTGGTTAAGGAGCAGCACAGTAATTTTGGAGAGAGTGTGTGTGTATGAATGTATACATACACACACACATATGCACATGGTTAAGTATGTGTGTTTGGGTATGTAATTGCTACTTGTTGATCAGAAGATAGAGAATGTCAGAAAGGTATCTAAAACAAACTTAATATTGCAAAAAGGATCAATGGGGGCTGGAGAGTTTGCTCAGTGGTTAGCATTTACTGCTCTCACAGAGGAGCTCCGTTGGGTCCCCAGCACCCGCATGGCAGATCACAACTGCCTGCAAATCTAGTTTCCGGGAATTCTGTATCCTCTTCTGACCTTCACAGATTCCTGAATGCTTGTGGTATACATATGTATAAACCAAACAAATACACACACGTACACACCCGCACGCATACACACACACTTTAAACAGGAAGAAGTCCATTGTTGGGTTCATTTTTCAGAGCCTTCTCTAATCCACCCTGGACACTTTACTGACCTCTTCAGTGCTATAAGCTGAATGCTTGGTTGCTTTTCTGTATCTTCTCAGTACAGTCATGGGCTATAAAAATCATAACATGTAGCAACAGGGGTTGCAGGGATAGTCTCATTTAGTGTGCTGAGTAAGTTTTATTGCATAGAACTATATGGTGTTGGCTTATGGAAGTGTAGCATTAAAAAGTAACTGAATCACAGTCTGTCAGCAGTTGGGATTCCATGATTGATGAGTGATGGTGAGCCAGGTTGATGAGTGGCAATGACAATGCTATGAGTCTCTGAGAACTCTCTTGGTCCTCCGTTTGTTTGTACAAGGAAATCAAAGTCAAGAAGTGCAACCAGCTGGACATGCTCACAGAGTTAGTGATGAGCTGGGACAAGTGGGAAATTTCAGACTTCCAACGTGAAAGCCACTTGTGTTATATCATACAACCTCTGCTCTCCCTTGAAGCCTCACTGTCTCTGAATAATGCCCAGGTGTTCAACAAAGAGTTGTCTCTATTTATGAGAACATGAATTCAAGTAGACAAATATGGACATCCCCTTGGTATGTCTGGGGACCCGCTTAGAAATTCCAGGTGAAGAAACTATTGCATTGCCATGGTGTCAATGATGGTGATAACTCACTGATTTACCATGTTTATGCCCCAGACCCTGGGCATACATTTGCTGTCTATCACATTATTCAAATCCAACAGTCTTATCCATGAGACATAAAGAAAATGGGATATAGTTAGGTTAAGATATAGAGTTAACAGATAGCAAGTGTAAAACAAAGTCACAGAGACTCCAAGGCGTGTGATTTGATCACTGGACATGCATGGCTGTATCTTCTTTGTACTTACAAATGCCACCTTGTTATAGGTAGTCCAGATATCTTCCCAATCATCATGAATAAAGGCATGCTTTTAAAGTATCAATGAAACTTAAGAAAAGTGCTAGGCAATGCTCCTGATAGCCAATGATTAGAGAGTAGGGAAGAATATTTTTTCATCTCATATAGAAATTCCCTATTTCAGCATATACTCCCTTGCTTGTATAAGAGTTGAATGGAATTGTGTAAATCGCTGCACAGTTTTTCATATGTGTGCATTGCAGACAAGAATTAAACCCATAATGCTTTGTAGAAATTGAATTTCTGATAATCATACTTTGCTGTGCTAGTATGCTATAGGGTATGTGGTAGTTTGAAAGAAAATGGCTCCCAAAGGGAGTGGCACTGTTAGGAGGTGTGGCCTTGTTGAAGGAAGTGTGTCACTGTGAGGGTGGTGCTACAGTTCACTTCCTGTTGCCTGTGGATCCGGATGCAGAATTCTCAGCTTCTTCTCGAGCACCATGTCTGTTTGCACACCACCATGTCCTGCCTTGATGATAATGGACTAAACCTCTGAATTGAAGCCACCGCAGTTAAATGTTTTTCTTCATAGGAGTTGAAGTGGTCATGGTGTCTCTTCACAGCCGTAGAAACCCTAACTCAAACAGGTATAAGTATTTTATGACTTTGGAGAGACATGATTCCTAGTAGCAGAGAAAGGGACCACTTCCTCTAATAGCCAGCTTTGACTGTAGTCCCTGAGTTTGTGGAGAACATGAACTGGCAAACTCATTTTAAGGTGTCTGAGTTCTGCCCTATAGTGACACAGGTGCTGGTGGGTAGATAGCTATTCAGCTTCTTGCTGTGAGTTTTAAGGAGCAGACCTGATTTCATCTGAATGACCACAGCCTGCAAGCACAGCCCTTGGAGTCAGCACTTTCAGTCATCCAGCTTCATATTGGCTTCTAAACATCCATGCTAGAGGGTATTAGTTTAACATTAAATGTTTACTATCAAATAAAAATGAAAGTTAATAAGATGAAAAAAAGAAGCATGTGCCTTTACTTACAACTCATATTAAAGCTGTATGGGAAGTAACGTTAGCCCAAGAAATTCTCATCCAGAAATGGATTAGCTTCTCTGCACAGGTCAGCCTGATATCTGGCTGAGGGCTGCAGTTCTTTATGGGGTCATGAACGATGGGGATTGGAAGTTCTTCCCAGTCAGAAGGTAGTTCCAGGGATTTCCATTTCCCCACGGTCAGCCAGGAGGACTGGGGGTGAAGGAGAAACTGTCAGCCATGATCCTGACAGAGGGAGAAGATCTGCACTGGCATTTGAGCGGTTGAGTAGACTCTTCCTCACTTGGCAGCCAATGCTGTAACTCTTCAGCCTAGGACATCCTTCTACAGCAATCCGAGGCTGTCTTAGAGAAACTGTGCTTCCTTACTTTGTTCAAGGTCATATTGTTGGTGCATATTGGAACTGGACTTGGGACAAAATCTGTGCTTAGAGCCTTGAATTGGTTCTTAGGGAGGAAGGCAACACTTGATCTATCCAGCTTCTTCTTTTTGTTTTCAGTGGATTAGTGGATCAAACTGTACTGCAGGGGAAAGAGGAAAAATCTGTACAAGTCAGCTCTATAGGCTCCTTTTGTCAGGGTTTTGCATTGGCTTTTCTTGCCTTCCCCTTCACTAGGCACCTTTCCTTATCAAAACCCTTTATACCTGTCTATTTTCATATCATCAAAGCAGTGCTCCTAACCTCACTCTTAGTGATTCATAACAGACAGAAACTGAATGTGCTACTTTCCCTAGTAATATTTGTGCTTTAATTATAGTTCACACATTGAGATTTTTAATTTTAATTATGAGTGTGTACTGTATGTGGGTATGTGCACATGAAGGCAGGTTACTGCAAGTAAGTGCAGAGGCTAGAGTGGCAGGCTATTGCAAGCCTATAACATGGGGGTTGGGAACCAAGCTCCAGTATTCTCTGTTAAGAGCAGGATTTGCTCTTAACAGTTGAACACTCTCTCCAGCTGTTGGAAATTTGAATGTAGACACAGACATCAGGTTCCACTCCCTGCTCTATAGCAATCTGTGCACTGAGGCTCACTTGAGAGCATTATCTAATAATTCTCTTTAGATATATTCCAGTCCACCTGCTCGTCCAGCCTACCACTTGCTCGCGGGCCTGTCATAAATACACCTAAATGACAAACCAAATTACAGAGAACAAAGGTAGCATCTTGGCCCCATCTTCACTGTAGAGTTGTGAAGTGGCTTTATCTTCAGTAGTATCTGGTGAATATGACCACTGTATTCAAGATGATGAATGTCACTGTAATTCACTGGATGCACCAGGTAAGCTAAGGCTGTGTTCAGTCACCTGACTTGAACAGAGTATGCCTTGGGTTCTCAAAGCAGAAGGGAGGCTGGATTTTCCATGCTGCCTGGGACCACTGCCTCTTTGCCTGTGCAAGAAAAATGTGGTACCCATCTCTGGAGAGTCCAGGTGTTTGATGTCCTGCCTCCCTTGTTCAAGGATGCTTTCCCTAGGAGGACACCTCCTGAAGGTCCTGAAGGCACTGTGTCTTTTATATAACTTTTTGTCCCTTTAGAAATTATCATGATGCATGTCAAGAGCTTTCACACCGAAAAAGAAATATGTCACATTAGCTTCCAAGTTTCTGATTGTCTAAATAACGCAGCAACTCCACATACAGCTGTCTGGCATTTTGACAGTACAATAACCCATAATTCTTCCTGCCACTCAACACTTCAAAGTTAGCATTTTGTAGTTTGCTCTCAAGGAGTATTCATTTAAATTTTCAAGAGTAAAGAGTGAATGTGACTGCCTCATATCTCTTTTGATCTTTGCTTCATTTACTGGGGTGCTCTTCCCATTATTATACATATTTTCTGGAATGATGATGCTTGCATGTCAACTTTTTTTTAAAAAGAGGTAGAATGTCTTCAGATTTCTGTTCCTCATTTTGTCGGTAATTAGGGCTAAGAATGGAAGCCATCTTCCAACCTACTAAGGTCAGCTGTCCTACTTTTTTCTATGCATTTGCCTTGACTGAAACAAGAGGGATTCAGTTAGGTTCAGTCGTATCTGACTTTCCTGCCTCCTTGGAGAAGGCAAGCAAAATCATCACAGCTACAATCCAGGAACAATGACGTTTCCACTTTTGCCACATCTGAAGGGAGGTCAGCTTACTCTGTCCCACCTGGTCCTGGAGTCTACAGGCTGACTCCTGGACTGAGTCAAAGTTACTGCCTTTGACTTAGCTGCAGGATTCCAAACCATACCACTGATTGGGTTGCCGCTGTCGTTCTTGTAGGTAATTGAAATCTGGCTATGGGTTTGACTTTATAATTACTTAAATAACCTTGGCCTAGACAGAAATGTGCATCTTTAAACCCCTTTTCTCTGTCAAACTGGTTACTAGCTCTAGTTGTATCTGCCTCTATAGCCTTGAAGCTAGCTTATTAAGAAATGTGTTATCACCATATTAGACATAATTGTAAGTGTTTTATTTAATTCACTATGGATTTGCACCCCAGGTCTGAATTCCCATTGGTGGTAAACTGATTGGTTTGTTGTGTTTATTGTAAGGGACAAAGTCAGCTATGGATTTGATTCATTGAGTGTGCATTCTTGAACCGCATTTAAGGATGAACTTTTTCATCTTGGGCATCCTTAGGACATCTAAGAATTTTAAATTGCTGAAGTGAAGGAAGTTTTGAGTCAGTGTCTTACCAACGGCCTTGCTGAATGTGCTTGCCTGAGACAGCTCAGCTTGCCAAGCCCTTTTCAGCCCGTAGAGTTGGGTATAACTTAAGAGCCTGAATATGTGTATAAAAAGAATCCCTGTTTATTATGCAGACTGATTATTATTTGAAGCCATTAGAGTGATAAACATTTTAGCATCATCAGTCCCTAACATTTCTATAATGAAATTTGCTTGGCTAGGCACGTAGCGAATGATACTCTTGGCGGTGGTATTAACTCTTTTTGGGTTTTGCCAGGAACCACTTTCACATATCTGGTGTTGGAAATTATAGAATATTTGAATCACAGTAGGTGGTCAGTCTCTCAAGTGGGACATGTGTGCAGTTTCTCTGGTTGATTGGTTCTGTTGGGGAGGAGTCTGGGGCGATTCTCCTTTTTATTGCAGTTTTCACGGGGATTTCATTCTCAGATCTGGTAATTTTATTTAGGGTGGGCTGCTTCTAAATGGGGAGTTTGAGAGCTTACCAGTTATTCGTAGAGGCTGGTGCAACGTGGAGCTGACTTGGACATGGAGGTGACTGTCTACTGGTGCTTGCTACAAACGTGCATTTCTGCTTGAACCTGACCACGGGCAAGTGCCATGAAGTAAAATGGATTGCTGTGACTGATAATATGCTTACACAAATTTGGGGGGGTGATGAAAATAATATGTAGCATTCTAGAAAATTCTAAAATCAAACCAGAAGGAAGTAAATGTTTCCTGAATTCTCCATTTCTCCAAATACAATCGTTTGCAGCCTTCTAGTAAATATCTGTTCTTTATGTAATTCTGTATGTTATGTATTAATTAAATGCATACCTCTGGAACTGGGATCACTGTATATTGATAGTATATTATTTTAAGCCTTTTTAAAGTTTTTACCTTTGTTATAAATCAGCCTTGAAACTCTATGTGGTAGCTGGATAGTTTGTTATAAAGAATATATTGTAGTATCGGTGAGTAAGTGGGTTCTTTCCATATGTTTCTTGCTCTATTTAATACTATGAAATATGTCCTGAAATCTATTTTATTTTCATTTTGTACACACCTCTAACTATATCCTTAGGCTACAATGTTAGAAATGGAGGGTCTGGGATAGCTTTATTTATCTTTTGAAAGTCTATTTTGAAAGAAAGGTGGGGATATTATTCTCAGGTTTGAGCAGGAAAATAAGAGAAGGGAAACCTAAACTGATGCCCTTACAGGGCACATGGAGATCCAGGTGCCCCCAGAGCTGGTATCTGCTTTGCTACCACCTGAGAAATGGGAAAAGCATTGCTGTTGCTTGGTCATGTTACTTTGTGGCAATGTGAATCTCTTTAAAATAGTTGCTCAATGTGGCTTATGGTCCCAATACCCCTCTGAAATTGCATATTGAGGATGAAATGGCTTCTCATCTGATGTGGGATTCCCCTCTGTATGCTAGGAATATGTTTTATTACCATTGGTTAACAAAGAAGCTGCTTTGGCCTATAGCAGGGAGAATTACTGGCTGGAAGAGATATGTATAGAGAGAGTAGATGGAGTCAAGGAGATGCCATTTAGCTGCCAACGGAGAAAGACACCAGCCTCAGCCAGAACCTTACCGGGAGGCCACTGTCTCGTGGTGATTCACAGATCAATAGAAATGGGTTAATTTAAGTTGTAAGATTTAGCTAGAAATATGCCTAAGCTGTTGACCAAACAGTGTTATAATTTATAGAGTATCTGTGTTATTATTTGGGTCTGGGTGGCTGGGAAATAAATAGTCTCAGCCTATAAAACCCATCTCCTCATCTCACTTGGGGCCAGGATCATTGGGGATTTTTCTTCTCAGTGGTATGGAGACCTGACTATGGAGGCCAGACCACCTGTTTTCCTGCTTAACCCTCTTCCTCTGACTTTGTTTTGCTTTGCAGTGCTGGGGATTGAGCTCCTGGCCTCACACATCCTTTCCAAATGTTCTACCCCAGAGGTATATCTCCAGCTGCTTCCTTTTTCTGTGGAAAACCCTAGGGAAACACTGAAGCACGAGACTCTCTATTGGATGCAAATATGTTCAAATCAGCCTGGATTCCCAGAATTCATCTGCTCGCAAAGCCCCAAAGAAAGCTAATTGTGATAGAATTAATGGGGGAGTCTCAAGGATGAGGTAAGATCAGTGTCTTAGCTGGCAAATGTTTTAGTGATCTTTCTGAGGTGTGACAAATGTCTGCTTGGAACCACCATAGACATTGTAGACTCTTGTTCTTAAATATTTTGTTCTCCAACCTTCCTACTTTTTGGTCATTTTATCTTCTGTCTGCTGGGACTGCTTCCTATTGTTTTTGGATACAGCAGGCATCTAATAGTATCTGAAACGGTGACGGGCAATGACTTCTGACTGGGGATTCCTGGCTCTATACCCATCACGGATGCATTCCCTAGACCTTGCACCAATGTCTGAACCTCATTTTCCTTATCTGAAAAATTGAGGTAATGCTAGATGGCAGCTATTAAAAATAGCCGACATTGACCGAGCATCCATTCTGTACCAATACAGTGCTGAAAGACCCTTACATTATGAGCTTATTAAAATCCACGTGTTTATGGCATAACTCCGATCCTATTCCTCAAGTGGTTGTCCAGAATTCAAGGCCACACAGCTGGAGGCTGGGAGCACAAAACTGGAAGGCTTTAGAATTTTTGGCATGTTCTTTACTTTGTGAGAGCCTTGTCTTGTCCCAAGACCTTTGACATTTTGCTAAGACTACATGTAGAAAAATGGGCCTCACAAAGAGCTCAGGCTGTGACAACGCATGTTCTAGTTCTGGGGGTTTAATGTCACAGGTAAGGAGAGCAGAAGCTCCCCTGAGCAGCCACTCTCTTGCCTGCCAGGTAAACGATTGTTTGGGATCTTAGCTGTTTCCCTTACAGGGCTTCAGAACATCCCAGATTCAGAGGACTGTAGCTGAGAGGAAAACAGCCTCCTTATGCCAGCCATTTAATTTTACAGTCACTAGCTTCTTCAGTATCATCCATGAAGGTCATTGCACTATGGGTTAGTGTTGTATCAGTGACCCAAACAGCCATGACCACTACTCTTGGGAAAGTACAACTTAGAAGGCTCAGAGAAACCATGTCACAGTAAGGATGAATTTTCTTTTCCACATTGAAATGCCTGATCTCTTTTTATTTTAGGAGGCAGACGGCCTGGCCACTCTTCTCTCTGATAGGCAGCTGCAAATGGCTTGGCCTTTCTTCTGTCCGATAGGCAGCTCATGTTCTGGGGTCTTTCATGTCCAGCTTTAGTTAGTAATAGGACAGTTCCTGTCCATACACATATCTGGGGACCAGAATCTACTATCCTCATATACCTGGATCACCAAAACAAGTTCTGTTGTAATAGAGGGAGAAGAGGGAGGAAATGAAAGCCAGGTTTTAGGTGAACTGTGGAATTTTTTTCCTTTTCCCTATAGAGATTTTATTGTAAGGTGAAATCCCTGCTTCTTGGATTGATTTGAATGGGAAGAACACACACACACACACACACACACACACACACACACACACACACACACAATATGTCAGGCTTCCCGTGTCTATAGCTCTTCTGCAAGCTCCCAGTCTTGGGACTTCTGTAGCTTGTTTCCAGCAAGAACAGGCGCTGCTTCAGTATTCGTTTCAGCGGCGTTGACAATACTGACAATATAATTGACCTAAAAAGTTCTGGGTTTCCTGTTAATGCACTTTAGAAATGTACATCAACTACCAAAAAAAATCATTTCTATCTACATTTCACTTGATTTCCATTTTCAAGAGAGCAGCTTCGTCATTATTATTCTATTTGAATAGTACTGATATCTTGAAGGATGGAAGGAGATTTCTATTGTATGCAGGAGTACTTTATTTCGATATTTTCTTTGTCTGATTATACATGATAAACACACATTAGTGACATTTCGTGCATGTTTGGAAGATAAATGGGGATATCTCTTTAAACCATTCCTGACACTTGCTAACCTGTGAGCTTAATGGCATTTTCCCTTTGATTCAATAATTTGTCTGTCAAAAAAAAGCTGGGCTGACATTCCCCTTGTTGTGGGATTGAGATGGAAAGGAATCTCTTCTCTTGAAGATATTTTTTTTTAAATTGAAGGGAACATTTTAGGATATGAATGTTTTTGAAAATTCTGGGATTTCAGGTGGTGGAGGTGGGGGCAGGGTTGAGAGGGTGGCCTTAATGAATACCAGAGCTACTGACATTCTGGCTAGCAAGCGACAAAAGGGAGCCCCTTCCACCCTCCTCCAAGTCCTCTTAAAATAATTAGCGCACCTGTGAAGTCTTGCAAATGGAGATGGCTCCTACCAGTGCTGGGAGCAGCTGCCTTTCCAAGGAGGTGACCTGCATGGCAAAGGACAGCTCTGAGTCTCTACCCCTGCCCCGTCTCCCCAAGACTCACTCCAGCCCCCGGATTATGTTTGGAAAAGATGAATCCTGAAGATGAATTTGGAGCTTAGGGAGAGACTAGTGATCTAGGCGTGAGGCCTGACTCTCCAAGAAGGTCCTTTATGCAAACAGACAAGCGATCGCTTCTTTAGACCTACGTCTTATGACCACTGCCGAGCCTACTTCTTGGACCCCCTCAGCCCTACCTTAGAGGCTTCTTTTTTTATTTCAATTAATTAGTTGTTTAGTTAACGTTGGCATGATCATAGTTTTCTTTCCTTCCCTCTTCTCCTCCCAGACCTTCCTCCAACCCCCCCCCCCTTCTCCTTTCCTTTCAGAAAAGAGCAGCCTCCCTCTACTGGCTGTGGAGCATCAAGCTGCAAGACTGGGTACCTCCTTTCCTATTAAGGCTGGATGACGCAACCCCGTAGGAGGAAAGGGTGCCAAAAGCAGATAACAGAGGCAGAGACAGCCCCTGTTCCCACACTACACAACTGCAACCTGTTCCAGAGGGCCTGGGTCCGTCGCATGTGACTCTTCAGTTGGCAGTTCAGTCTCTGTGAGCCCAAGTTAGTTGATTCTGTGGGATTTCTTGTGGTGTCCTTGGTCCCTCAGGTTCTCAAAACCCTTTCTTCCCCCTTTCACAGAATTCCCCTAGGTCTGCCTAATATTTGGCTGTGGGTTTCTGCGTCGGTTTTCATCTGTTGCTGGATGAAGCCTCTCTGATGGCCATCGGGCTGGGCATCAGCCTATGACACAGCAGACTATCATTAGAAATCATTTCATTGACTTTTTTTCCCAATCATGTTGATTCCATCCTAGGTCTCTGGCTATCACACCACTGGGTCTTGGCCTCCAGGTTGTGGCAGGGTCCAGGTTCTTCTGAGTCCCCCACCCCTTTACCAAGAAGCTACAGGTATAGATAGCTTCAAGGGCTCCCCTTTAAACTCTTTGAAAGCCAATGAAACATTTGGGGTCTATAACAAGAAAATGACAAGGAATTTAAATTTCAAAGCATGTCAATAAAAGTCTCATTAAATATCAACCAAAAAAAGATCTTATGAGCCTTTATCAGTCAGACACAGATCCATTTAAGCCTTGTATATATAATTCAGTATATATGTAACTTAGTAGTCCTGCCTCTGTGCAGAGGACTTGACCTGGTTCCTACCTCCTGTCATGCTTCTGGACTATGTCCCTGCTCTATGCTTTCTAGGTCACAGTGTTAGACAAACACTCGTGTGAGTTGTTCAAAAATTATCTAGTGCATGCATTTAATTTTAAAAGTTTCAAGTGATAAAATAAGCCCACGTGAGATAACCTACCTAAAGATGATCTCTGTTCTTTACCAATATGACTTCAAAGGCAAATGAAAGCCTAAAGATGACTCATAGGTCCCCTGGGAAGGGGAAGTAGATAAGATCTCCTGAGAAAATTGGGAACAAGGGGAGGAGGAGAAGGGAGGGGGAGAGGAGAGGGGAAGGAAGGAAGGAGGAGATGGGGGAAGAACAGAGAGGGAGAGCAAGGAAAGAGATATCTTGATTATGGGAGCCATTATGGGGCTAGTGTAAAACCTGGCACTAAGGAAATTTCCAAGGATCCATAAGGATAACCCCAGCTAAGACCCTCAGCAATAGTGGAGAGGCTGTCTGAACTGGCCTTTCCCTGTCATCAGAATGATGACCATCTCAATTGTCATCATAGGACCTTCTGTGCTGGCAACTGATGGAAACAGATGTAGAGAGCCACAGCTTAACATTGGGCCAAGCTTCCAGAGACCAGTCGAAGAAAGGCAAGAGCAATAATATGAGCAAGGGGGTCAAGACCATCCTGTGGGTATTGGGATACCCACAGAAACAGATAATCTGAGCTAATGGAAGCTCACCTGCATAGGACCAAACTAGGCTCTCTGAATGTAGATAACAGTTGTGTGGCTTGGGCAGTCTGGAGGCCACTTGCAGTGGGACCAGGATTTATCCCTAGTTCTTGAACTGGCTTTTTGGAGGCCATTTGTTTTGGAGGGATACCTTGCTCAGCCTCGATATATGGGTGAAAGCCTTAGTCCTGCCTCAAAGTGATGTGTTAGACTTTGTTGACTACCCATGGGAAGTCTTTCCCTCTCTGAGGAGTGGATGGAGGTGGGAATGGGGAGCTGGAGGAGGGGAGGGAGTGGGGACGGGATAGGTATATAAAATGAAAAAAATAACCTAGAGATAAATTAATTAATTAAAATAAAAATAAATAAAATCTAATGGGTAGGAAGCAACATCTCATCCCTACTGAGTTATGTGAAAATGTACAATACCTGTCTTTTAAAAAAATTATGTGATTTATTTTGCAAAGAAAATAAATTTCACAATTAAAACACACAAAAAAACTAAATTTAAATCTCTCTCTCTCTCTCTCTCTCTCTCTCTCTCACACACACACACACACACACACACACACACGGTGTGCACAAGGGTAGAGATAAAAGCACTTGTACAAAACAGGTTCACCTATCCTCACATTCTTCCTCTTCTCCACATAGATCACCACCATTTTTTAAATATCCCCAACCTACCCACTAGCCCCTCTGGAGTCAGAGTGTTTTAATGCTGCTCCTGAAGACACCTTAGGGTAGACTAGGGGAGCACCAAGCACCCTCTCCTCTCTGCTCCCTGTCAAAATAGTGCACCTCTCATCAGTGCTCTCCAATTAGACCTTTAAGAAGCCTTTAAAGGGGTGACTCTAACTAAGACTCCTAGAAGTGAGGGATACAGAGCCTGAACCAGACATCTCCTTAACCAGGCAAGACATCAGTGGAGGGACTGGGACCCTAACCCAGCCACAAAGCCTTTGACCTTCAGTTTGCCCTGCCCTTCAATTTGCCCTGCCTACAAAGTATGCTGGGGTAAAGGTGGTGCAGAACTTGTGGGAGTGGCCAACCAATTACTGGTCCAGCTTGAGACCCACAACATGAGAGGAACACGCCCCTGCCACAACTTGGAGGGCCAAGACCCAGTGGTGTGATAGCCCAGGGACCTAGGATGGAATCAACATGATTGGAAAAAAAGTCAATGAAATGATTTCTAATGATATTCTGATGTGCTCATAGGCTGATGCACCCCATCACGATGATAATGGACTAAACCTCTGAACTGTAAGCTGCCGCCTCTATTAAATGATTGCCTTTATAAGAGTTTCCACGGTCATGGTGTCTCTTCACAGCAATAGAAACCCTAACAAAGAGAAATGTGTTTCCTAATTTTTGAAAACCTAACACCTATGTTTATCTAAGACTTTGACCTTGAAGACACAAACAAGGCACGTAGAGGCCAGGAGCATGGGAGGAGGTAGGAAACAGGAGAAGTCCTTGGCGCAGAGGAAAAACTGAGGTCTACAAGGGATTTGTTTCTAGATTTTCAGAATGCTGAGGCTTGTGGCACAGGGACTGAAGAGAGTGTATAATACAGGGCTGGAGGCTTCTATCTGGTGTAGGGGAGGATGCTTACCCCAAAAGGATGTGTAGTTCAACCTCAGCCCACACGAAGCCTCCTGTGTGCCATTTCCAAAATGGGAAACACATATTGAAATTACTAGACTAGCAAGGGTTGGTTGTTTATGTACAAACGGCTCTAGAAAATTGTAGCATCTTGGAATAAACCAGTGTCCAACAATTCGACAGTCATCCAAATAGGATTCCCCCCCCCCTTTTTTTTGAGAAGGATGGCCAGGATTGGAGAAGATTAGCAAAGCAGATGGCGGATGGCCGGTTAATCATCCTCCACATCTTGACTCATGACTGCTGTTAACTGGACTACGATGGGAACAGTTGCCTGTCACCTCCTTCTTTCTCTCTTTCTCGACTTCCCAGGGTCTGTGTGGGAACCCTAAGTCCTTAGGTTCTAGTGTCTGGGAAAAACTATAGGCATTCTCAAAAGGCTTCAAATAAACATCAGACAGAAAACCATGGTTACTAAGTACTTCTGCAGTGCGTTGGGAGGAACACAGGGAGAGAAAAAGTAAGTAGATAGTGAACTCTGCAGCTGGTGTGGAGGTCCAAGGACAGCTGTTTCGAAGAGGCAAGTAGTCAGGAGAGGGCCTTCTTAGGATACAAGAAGGAAGTGGCTGGTGGGCATGAAGAAAATAGTTGATAGAAAACACTATTACAGTGTGTGTGCCCTCTCCGAGCTCCAGGTGTACGACACAGGAAAGGGGAAGCCAGGCAACTCTGGAAGGCCAGGAACATAATTTCTTCCTAGTAAATCTGAGTATGCTAGGATGGCACTCGGAGTGGCCTTGCCTACTCTTCAGAATCCGCGGTTGCGGTGGGGACCGAGGTGGGGACTAAAGGCTTCCTTAGCACAGGTGGCCTTGGAAGAGTCGCTAGTGGCTGGAATATCTGTTAGCAACTTGAAAGGATGAATGAAGACCCGGGTTAATAAATTTATGAGTGGGTAAGTCAACAGAAAATGAGAAAGTACTGAGATTGTTGGCTGAGTCCACCCTGTTACTAGTTGTATTTCTAGGCTTGATGGTGCTTACTTTAAGATGTTTTCTTTAAATGTGTGAGTTAATTTAACACCTGTATTTTCAAGTAATATCAAAAACTTTAGGTATCAGTAGGCATTAACGATGTCGCGGTTGCTGTTAAGGGAGGAGTTAAGCTTTGAAGCAGCAGGTGACTTTTTCTGCTGTTTAAAGCAGGAGTCTGCTCTAGTTGGCGAACGTTTTGGTCCCTATTGCACACCTGGGTCAGCACATCCTCCCGCCCTCCACTCCTGCCGTGGTGATGGAAGCTGAGGACAGTGTGTTGTTTTGTAATCTTCTTCAGTGATGGCTGGCAAACTTTGCATATTACCCAAAGACCCAGAGGAAACAGCAGGACAGACAACATCAGGCACATCATAGTCTGGGCTATGTCCCAGGTCTATCACATCACAAATTCTAGCTATGGTCCCAATGTCAGATGAACTTACTGCGTATTGAATAGGGATTTTGGACCCGCGACTCCAGGGTTCTTTTTACAATATTTATTTCACTGGTGTCTGTGTTCATCTTGGAAGAGTAGTTGATCCTTACTGCTCTAGTATTCTCTTTCTCTCATCTCTCTATCTCTGTCTGTCTGTCTGTATCTATCTATCATCTATCTATCTATCTATCTATCCATCTATATCTGACTGTCTGTCAGTCTTTCCATCTAAATATTATTTCTGTGTAATTTTTACCTAAATATAGGACAACTCTAAATATTTTTATGTTCTGTTTTCTTTTTAAATGTCAATATAAAGCACTGTTCAGGATGTTTCACAACTGTGTGGTATTTCAGAGTGTAGACCTGACCATCTGTCATCCTGCTGGTCTCCACTGATTTATTCTGCAGAAAATATCTATCCATAGGAAAATGTAAGAAACCTTTGGCCAACCACATGACTCAGAAGGCAGCTAGCTACTTTCTGCTCCCAGGCTCATGCCCTTACTCTTTCTTTTATGGCATAGTATTCATGCTTCAAATTTCTTTTTCTGTTCCACAAAAGAAATTTAACATTAAAATTCATCAACTTGGTTTTCTTTGAGGAAGATTCTGGGATGGGTGGTACCAGGCTGACTTGTTCTGGACTCAGTTCCTGTATTTTTGGTTGTGAGCCTAACCTTTAATGACTGAGTCATCTCTTCTGCCATGGACATGTTTCTTAAAGAGAACTCCATCCAGCCTGTCAGCCAGTTGTGTGAATACTGAAGTATCCTCAAGCATGATTCAGACCCTGTCCTTCAAAGTCTGTAAGCCCTTTGTGGAGACAGAACCTTCTCCTCCAGAAGAGCTCATCCGATAACAAGGGACAGTAGGCAAGGAGCTTCAGAGATGCCTGGGAGCTAGAGGTGGCCAACCAGGGTGCTCAGAGGACTGAGGGCTTGATGAGGGAGCGTACTGGTGGAGACTGAAAGAAGACTGTCCCTTGCCTAGCTTCTGCTTCGTTCAGGACAGCTGCCTGGTGTGCGTGTGCATGTGCGTGTGTGCGCGCGTGCATGTGTGTGTGTGTGTGTGTGTGTGTGTGTGTGTGTGTGTGTGCGTGCACATTTGTCTGGTGGAAAGTGTTCTGGGAAACCAAGTGGGTACAAGCCAAACAGAGTAGCTCTTCTCTGAGTCCTCAAAAAGAAGAGACAACAGTAAGAAAAACTCCTCTTTCTCAGACACATAAATATTTAATAATCATCTGTCTACAACCAATCTCGAGGAAAAAAATCTTTAAATAGACTGCTCGAAAGGCCAGAATCTGAATTTTAATTGAGGTACTTTGAATCACTCCCATTAGTCAGTCGCTCTGACTTTTTCCTAGTGAGAGGTGGATTGCTTCTGAAAGGGGGATCAGAATTATTAGCACGTCTTAACAGCAACCAAAAAAAAAAAAGAACTATTCCTACTAAATAATAAACTAGGCTTATTTAAATGATGTGGACATTTCTTTGTGTGTGTGTGTATTTATGTGCATATGTATATGTATGCATGTGTATATGTGCATGTGTGTATATGCACATGTGTGTATATATGTGCATGTGTGTATGTATGTGCATATATGTATGTATGTGCATGTGAGTGTATGTGCATGTATGTGTTTTATGAGCATTCAAAGGAAGAGGTCATTGGAAATGCAATTTGAAAGGCTTCATGAGCTTAGTTGCTTGGGTAAGCACTTTCTGCTAGCCATGTGTCTGAGAAGTTCCCTTGTCCCTCTAGAGTTTGCAGGACATAGGAGGTGTGTGTGTGTGTGTGTGTGTGTGTGTGTGTGTGTGTGTGTGTTTAGATATTTACTTTCCCTTTCTCTGCCCCCTAGGCCTCTAGTCTTCCACAGCTGATGTAACAGCCCTCTTGGACGAGCCCCTTGTATCTCACACTAGCCAATTTCGACAGTCTAAAGTGCTCAAATTGAGCCATTTTGTCCTCTGTAAAATAAACCTAGAATATTATGTGTGTTTTTTCATTCAGTCACCACCTTGTCTCCCTAGCCTTGGCCCCTCACTGCCCATCGTCCTCGTCTTTCCTGCTCTCTCTCTCTCTCTCTCTCTCTCTCTCTCTCTCTCTCTCTCTCTCTCTTTCTCTTCCTCCTCCACCCCGGGAGTCAAGGTAGACAGCCTTCCAGAGAACCCCTTGTGCTCAGACTGCCTATGTCAACTTCATTTTTGCAAAAATTGCTTTGAGATGTGTGACATGGAGCGGGCTGCAGAGCCACCCCACCATAATTGATCTTGCTTATTCACTGATTCTCATGGAGCACCTCTCTCCTTTCTGGTTCTGTTTGGATAAACTGAGGATTTAAAGTGATGCTGAAGCCCCCACCCACAGTATCCCCTCCATCTCTTTCCAGATAAAATGATGAAGTGACATTTGAGGAGTAAAGCTTTCCTGGTCCCTCAGTCCCCACCTGGGAGGACATCTCCAAGTAACACAATTAAGGCAATCTCTAGACTAATTTATTATGGAGATACTTTGCACGGACCCTGATTTATTGTCACAAGCGAAGGGAGAGTCTGTCTTTGGAGTTCGCACTCACTTGCTTCAGATGACTTAAACGGATGCTTATGATGGATCTGAATCCAGTAATTTATTCGATTTTGGGTCATTAACCCTTGTTCTGCTTATGGCAGCAAATGACTTCATCTTCAGACATGATGAGTATTCTGAACTATGGGGGTACTTGGCTCTCTCCAGCTCTCATCTGAAAATCAATTTTAAACAAGTGGCAGGCATTAGGAATCCTCTCTGCTTATGGGTTTGGGCAGCATCGCCTCCGGGATGCGAGGATGCAGGGATGGTGGTGGTAAGACGGAGGGGCTGACGAACATCCTGGGAAAATACTCTTATTGCTAAAGAGTGTTCGTGTTGGGGTGGCTAATGTCCTGAGAAGACTGTACAATAGGCCCTGTCAAAATGCTTCTTAGAAGTGGGGGAATGGATGGCAGTTTGGAAATGGGGTTGGGGAGGGAGTCACTCCCAGTCTAGAGTTCCTCTGTAGATGGAGTAAACTAGCTGGAAACCTTTGCTCTCATTCCCGTTGACTAAAGGCTGGAGGGATTTTACTCGTTAAGCTGTTAAACCACAGCAGTTTAAACATTTTTTTCATCTCCTTTTTGCCTGGTGTACCAGTTCTTCAGTTGACCTCGAAGCATAAAAACTCATTTAAGAGGAAAATAAATAAAAAGAAAACAGAAAAGCGTTTCCCTTCAAAGCCAAGTTTTTTTTTTCTGTCTCTTTTAAGGTGCTACAAGTAGGCAGCATTGCGTAGAGTAAATGACTGCAGGACAGAGGAGACTGGTGTGTCCAGATGGCTTGCGTCATATCTGGGCAAGTGAACAGATAGTCCGGTGGTCCCCGCCACAGTGTCTCCGGACCAACTGACCCACAGGGTTTGGGGTCAGGAAAAGGCCCCTGTCCCTTTGAGGACAAGACCATGTCTGAGTATCATTTGAGAACTCTGAAATAGGCCCATCTCTAATTATGCCTTATGCCTTCCTTAGCCTTAGTTATATGAGATTTCTTCTAATGTTTACATTTAAATATTTGGGAGAGAGAAAATGAATTCTTAGGGACTTTTAATATAAAAAATTTAACAATTATTTAGTGAATCCCCTTAGGTTTTACTGATGAACTTCAGTCTGAGATATATTAAGGGCTTTACCCAAAGTTACCCAGACTGCCTGGTATCAAAGTAGACCTTAAACTATTTCTACTACATAGTGTTATACCTGAGCACAGGGGCAAGGGATGGCTGTCCCATGTTCATGAAATGAGGAGTGGCCCTGTTTATAGAGTTTATGTGTGTGTGTGTGTGTGTGTGTGTGTGTGTGTGTGTGTGTGCATGTGTGCATGTGTTATGAATGTTTATATGCATGGGGGAGCACGTGTGCATGCATGAGTGTGTGATGCCTGCGAAGACAAGAGGTCAAGCTTGGATGTCTTTCCCCAGGAGCCATTTGTCCATCTTGTAATTTGAGACTGGGATCTAGAGCTCACGGAATAGACTAGGCTGGGTGGTCTATATGCTCTAGGGGTCCACCTGTCTTGCCTCTCCAGTGGTGGGATTACAAGCCTTCATTGGCAGCCCTGGCCTTTTCAGTATCTGCCAATATCAGCATTAATGTACCTGTTCCTTCCAAGGTGGCAATTTGTTGACTCCCTTTCTGCCTTTTTAGTATACTGTGGCTCTGACTCTCAATCCCTTGTTTTGTCAGTAAACCAAGATGTATTCCTTGCCCAACAACAATAAACACAAACCATGTCTTGCATTAAACTGCCCTCTTCTTAAGAGTTAAGTAAGAATTAAGAATTAAGTAAGAAAAAGACCTTTGAGAGAGCCCTTCAGTGAGGATTAGTGAAGTAAAGGTACAAGCACAGAAGGACCCAAGAAGGAAGGGGATAGTTTTAAGGGGACTTGCCTCACTTGCACCCCTCTGATACATGAGTGTTGGAAGCTGGACCAGGATCTCTTAGCCCCAGTGGATTTTGGAGACTTTGGTTTTCCTTCTAGACCTCATTCTCTTGAATCTCATTAACACCTCCATGGACCCCCATGAGGGGCTGACTGTTCTTTTGTGTCTCTCTGTGGTCATCCTGGAGAGACTAGACCCTGGCTGGATTTCTTTCTCTCCAGCCAGTCCCTGAACTTGGTGGGTAAACATCCCAGACTGGTGCCAGCTGCTGAGTCATCAGTTCTGACAAAAGCCTGTCTCATGCCTAGCATCACCTCCCTTCAGCCCCCACTTCAACTCATCCTTGGCAGAAATCTAATGCAAACTCGATGCAATTCTCAAAGAAGCACCATCAAGGTATTTTCTATAATTTTCAAAAATAATTCCCACTCCTACACCATTCTTTCCATAGAAATTATGTCCTAACAGTTACTCAAAGCTACTCAGGGGTTGGCCACTCCTTTCCCACACAGCAGACCTGGAAAAAGTCCTCTGGGCAGAAAGACTGAACAGACCAAAGATCCCTTAACATGAGAGTTAGAGATAAGTTGGTGAAATGATTATTGTTTGTATTATTTTATGAAGAAGGAACCTTTTAAATGGTGTCTTGTTATCTTTGCTCTAAGGTAGCACCCTAAGTCACAGCAGGCCCACCAGGAAATTTGGAGTATTCATAATTCCGTTTATATCTGTCTATTCAGAGTCCTTATGTAGCCCTTAGCCCTTATATAGATTCTTTACTTCATACATGTGTCATCTCTTGCCTTCTCACTTTCTCATGAAGGAGGAAAGAACAAGAACCCTGATCTCTACCTCCACCCATCCCAGAATCCCATCCGGCTACTTGTCAACAGGTAGTATGCCACAAAGAGGGAAGAAGACCAGCTTGTGCCCCAGCCCTCTGTGGAGAAGCGCAGATGGCCAGCCCTAGCTGTACTGGGGATAAATTAGCCTCTACCTAGGGATCCTGGGACTTGACAGTCAAAAATTCTGTTCATTGAAAACAGACTAGCCCTGAAAACCTGGGTTAGTAGATAAAATCTGTAACCACAGAGGATAAATCTCATTTGGCTTGTTTGCTCTGGTCTAATTTAATATCATCTCCCTTGGAGTTTCCAGCGTCTAGATTTTCTAGATCATTAAATCCATTACTTTTCAGTGTTAGCTTTTTATTTATTTATTTTTACTTAGGAGGGTGGGGTTGTAGAATGGAATAGATGTTTTTAGTGGAACCCTACACTAATCATGGGAGTTCCATCAAAGCCCATTTGGCCCCAAACTGACTACCCTCTGGTAATAGACATTCTGAAGGTGGATTTCTATGCATTTAACATGATAGGCATCAATAACAGAGCCAGTGAAAGGGTTTGCTTGCTACAGCCGCTGCTGTCATAGGATCCACATGGGTTGTAGAAGATGTTTTCCAAATTTCTAGAAAAGGTGGGATACCTGGAAGAGGGGTGCAGCAATGCATTCATCTAATAACCTCCATATCCACAATGGTCCAACTAGTCTAAAGAGACTTGAAATGAGCTACAGTGTGATCGTGACCACCCAGGCTCCTTCTCCCATCGTCAGTTCCCCACGTGACCAGTAGAGCAGAATCACACTTGCCTCTAGGTTTGGAGGATACCATGACTTAGAGCCATGTTCAAGTTATTAGGTGTTCACGCAAACAGACTTCACACCCCCCCATCTTGGATTTTCCATCTGTAATAAGGGTTGTCTGTGGGATTAACTGAGTCTTTGAAGACAAACTACTTGTTCCATGTTTCTTTTGATGAGGCAATGTAAAGGGTCAGTGGTTTGAAGCAGCTCTATCCTCCGGGAAGCAGCCTTGAGAGATTGCTGACTAGCCAGGAGGCACAGTCATGTGGGCAGTATGCACCTAGCTTCTTCAGGGACATGCAAAGGCGTGTGCCTGGCTTCTCGCTCATTTCTTCAAGGATGAAGAGGGGGAGAATAAAAAGCTGAATGCTAGGGCAATACATACTGGATAGGAACCCTCCATTCACTTCCTCCAGGCCAGACTGGAAGAAGGGTTGAAGGGGATGGACCACAGATATCCAGGATCTGTGTGGGAAGACTGATGTTCTCAGTTAGGGAAGAGTCCAGGTCTAACTCCAGTTTGCCAGTTGTCCAAATTGGGGAAAAATGATGGATCCTGTGGCACTTAAACAAAGGTCCATTGTCAACACTAAACTTCTATTTGTGGGTCACTGTGGTACTTAGTTTCTACCAGTTACCCTCATCCTGCATGGAATAGTGTCCAGCCAGTTAGAGTCCTCTGACTTGTCTCCAACCATGGTATCCTGTGTTAGCAAAGGTGACTGCAGGCCTTGGCCCATCTCAGAATCTCATGGTAAATTACACTCTTTCCAGGACAGAGCTCATGACCCAGACGTTACACAGGAGCTGCTGTGCCCTGCTTTGCAGCAAAGAACCGATAATCAGCAATTATTCTTATGATTGTGAATTTGCACCCGTGGCTTAGTGTGTTTATGTGTGTGTGTGATGTGCCTGTGACTCTGTGTGTGTTTGTGTGTGTGTGGCACACTTGTGTCAGTGTGTGTGTTTGGCTGTGTGTGTATGTCTCTCTCTGTGGTGCATGGTATTTATGTGTCTTAATATAGTTTTCTTCTTCTTCTTCTTCTTCTTCTTCTTCTTCTTCTTCTTCTTCTTCTTCTTCTTCATCTTCCTTTTCCTCCTCCTCCTCCTCCTCCTCCTCCTCCTCCTCCTCCTCCTCCTCCTTCTCCTCCTCTTCTTTCTGGCATTTTCTCTTCAATTTCCTCCTGTGTTATAACTACAAACAGAAAAGTGGGCATGGAAAGAAAAAAAGGAAGTTTTTTTTGTGAGCTTCTCACTGAGGTGGATACTCCAAGTGAACTGGTCAATGTATCTGTTAGTTCCTTTTCTTGTTGGTGTCACAGGGTACTTGACAGGCAACTTAAAGGACAGAGGTTTATTTTGGCTCATGGCTCAGGGCTACTGTCCACAATGGCAGGGAAAGCGGTGGTCGGAAATCTTCCCTTCCTTGGCTGCAGGAGTGT
This sequence comes from Myodes glareolus, assembly GCF_982192425.1. Lineage (NCBI taxonomy): Eukaryota > Metazoa > Chordata > Mammalia > Rodentia > Cricetidae > Myodes > Myodes glareolus. The sequence continues at coordinate 7,565,684 of NC_142037.1, forward strand.
TAAGTGTTTGGTCACATGACGTCTCCAATAAAGAAACAGCTACAGCACCCCAAGTGGAGGTTTCCAAGGCCCATCCCTCTAGCTGCCCATGTCATCTAGTTAGGCCCCGTTATCTCCCAAACAGCACAATCAGCTAGAACCAGGTACTTAACTGCCAGAGCCTGTGGCAGACATGTCACATTGGAACCATAGCGGCAATGTGCATGCTCGTGCAAATGACAGACACTGGCGCAGACACTTCCTTAAATGGTGTCTTTTCTTAAGACAGATACTGCCCAGTGTCTTTTTCTGCCTAATTGGGCTGGATTTTCATAGCAGCCTACAAGCTGGGGCACTGTTTCAGAACCTAAGCCCCCTGCACTCTCACCAGGTCAGGTGCGATAGTAAAACCCTGTTGTCTGCCTTTGTATTCTGAATAATGGAATCCCTAATCTACTTGATCTGGCCAAGTCAGATAAAGAAGAAAGGGAAGGACGCCTGTGTTTTGGAGATGGAAGCTACTTGTAAAAGCAATTTCTTTGGGGGGAGGGGGGAGGAAAGAAAGACGCACGGTGGGGAAACAAGGAGCAAAGACTGTTGGAAACCTTTTAATTACTACTAATTACCTCAGCAGAAAATGTTGGGAGCTTGAAAGGATTTGTGTCAGCAAGTGAAAGATCAAAGATTGCTAGGCTCGCATTTTAATCTGTTGGCTATAAAAAAGGATGAAGGGGGTAGAAATGGGACCCAGGAGAATGGCAGCCCAGGTGGCTCTGCCCTTAATCCCCTCTTGACTGCTGAAGCCTGAGGCCCAGTCCCAATTACATAATAAGATGATTTAACTTCATTTAATTTTTTTCTGTCTTCAACTTGAACCTCCTGCAGAGGAGAGGGGAAGGGTAGATTCTCCCTTCACTGAGAACGCAGTGAGCTGGGACTGCGAGCTGCTCAGACCATTATTTAGTTTGTTGTCGACCTCTCTATCCAGCAAAACGATGCTTTAATCTGGGCTTTCAGATCTTCACCCCCTCCACACCTCAAGCAAGGATTCCTTATGGGTGAAGGAGTCTCTGCATGCCCGAAGAAGCAGGGTGGAGTGGTGGTGGTGAATTGTTAGTTGAGACTTAGCCAGGATAATGGGTAAACTGTGTTACTGGAAAATCCTACCTGTTTTGGAATCGTGGTGGTGTTCCTTAGGGAGGAGGAGAGGAAGAGGAAGGGGAAGAGGGATGTTGGCAGAACCTTCCACCCATTGGTTCCTCGGATTTTCTGTCCTCACTCCTACTTTCTTCTTAAAGGTAGGTCAGACTGGGGTGGAGTCTCTTGGCAGAATGTGGATACTCTCCTGCCTGCCCTTGGAACTCTCCTGTGGCTCTGCACATCACACTAAAGGCTTCTGGCTGCATGTAGCTCAAATTCTTTCTGGCCACTGAGACCTCCTTGGTCTTAGATAGAGGGAAGTGGCTACTGTCTGTGGCTACGGTCACAAGAGTGGAGTAGTGGAAACCATGTGGCCTACAAGACCCACTGTGCCTACTGTCTCACCTTTTACATTAACAGTCTGCTGATCCCTGCCCTAGAGGGGTTGAGTGGCAGCTGGTCACCCACCTCATATTGCATCCTTTACTGACTTTGGCCCGTTTCTTATTGCTGGTGTTGCATATGGATTCTTTCCTAATAAATGACCTTCCCTCACTCCCTCATCTCAATATCTGCTACTGGGAGCTCCGCATTGCACATGCATGTGTCTGCCAAAAGGACAGGGTCCCTGCAAAATGCAGCCCTGTCTCTGTCCCGTCTAGCAGGCAAAGTTTGCATTCTCAGAAATTCAGTGAACCAAACTGCAACTCACTTTGAAAACTGAAAGCTACTTTTTAGCATGCCGCTACTGCAACTAAAGGACCTGCTCCCAAGTCCTGGAGCCTCTTTGTGTCTCTTGACCTCAGCTGAGTTCTCTATCTATTTATCCCTTTATCATACACACAGAAGGGGCTTAGCTGGTAGATTAGAGGAGGAGATTCATTTGAATTAGTTACACATTGTACAGTATAAAATCAACCCCAAATAGAACAGCTGCCAATGACAAACATAGCACACAGTCTCTGTAGACAGGGACTTGGGTGCAGCTCTCTCTATGGTCTCCCAGTGAAGGTTCCAAAGATGCCTGCCATTGTTTAAAGGCTTAATAGTAAAGGATCCATTTCCATGCATGCCCATGGGAGTGCTGGTAGCGTTTAGTTCCCTGGACCATAGGAGATGAATCCTTGTCTTTGTGGCTGCTGGTTAGAGGCCTCCATCAGTTCTGCTCCATGTGAGCCTGACCACATGTCATCTGTAGACACAGTAGAGAGCTAGAAGAGATGCAGATGTCTTCAGTCCTTACACAGGGAAGTCAGAGAGAAGAGAATCATCACAAGTTCAAGACTATCCTGGATACCTACTGAGATCTTGGCTGAAATGGGGGAGGAGAAATTTAGAACATGGAAGTCCAGACTCTTTGCATTCTTCTTAGAAGAGACACCCATCAACTTTGCCTCACTCAGCAAACAGTTCTTCAGATGTGCCCACATTCAGATCCAGACAGGAATGAGAAGAGGTAGGGGTCTTTGAAGTTGGCTAAGACACTGCCTACCATTCCATGACTCTAAGTCATACCACCATATTATTCTGGCATTGTGCAAAATCCAGGTATCCATTAAAGCAAGCTTTCCAGTTGTCTTTAATTATGAAATTATATTAATTACTTTAGCACGGTGTCTTTCTAAAAGTTCTGCTGCCAACGAGTCCTCTCCACGTGAAGCAGCCGTGTGGTTGTCTCAAAGTCTCAGCACAGAGCCTGCTTTCCTGGAAGTGCCATTCCTCAGCTTTCAGTGTACAGTAATCATTCCCTCTGAGTTCTTGTTCCATTTATTTTCTATATTGTTTATGTGACACACAAGCATATATTGCTTTGTGATGGTTCTATTGTTACCTCGAATTACTCCTTGAATCTCATATTGTTTAATTTCCACACATCAACATCTTGTCTCTCCATGAGAATTATAAACAATCGGAACGCAGCGGTTATCTACTCCTTCATATAAAAACAAGCGCAGTGGAGGCTCTCCCCAGATATATGCTGAGTTTTTCCCTTTGATGATGCTCATTTCAGACTCAGGGCCATGATGTTTTGATGGCTCCAGATGGGAGAAGCCCTGATTGTAACATTGTTGAGAGTCTCTAACCTCAACAATTCTCTTGCCGTGTTCTTCCTTCAGTTTTGGTGATTTTAGTCCTGTTTAGTATTGTCAGTGTATTAGCCAGAATTACCCGCACTTTCCCAAGGATTGTTGAAAGTCAGCACCTGCTGACTGAGTCCTCTGGTCCCCTTGTGTAATGTCCTGGTTTTATAACTTTGTCTTTAGGACTGAGAAAGGGACAAGAGAAACACCTTTATCAGCATCAGTTCCACACTGGGAGTTATTTACTTAAGTCTATGACTATAATTCAGAGAATGAATAACGGACATGGGTGTGAACTTTAATGTATTTCTTTATGTGTGTCTGTGTGCATCTGTGTGTTTTGTGGTGTGTATGTATGTATGCCAGCGTACTTTGTACCTGGACATGTATAAACAAGATGTCATTGCTGAATGCCTTCCTTAGTTGTTCTTTACTTTATTTTATTTACAATTAATGGAAGTGGGGAGGCACATGCAATGACATGTGTGTCTAGATGTACAGGAACAACTTTCAAGAATTGAGTTGTATTATTTCCAAGGTATAGAACTCAGGTCTACATGTTTATATACTGTAGATGTTTATACTGTACCATCTTGCTCGTCCTCCACCTTACTTTTTGAGATGGGCTCTCTCATTTCAACCTGGAACTTTGCAGTTGGCCATCTCCCTAGTCCATGTGAGTGAACTTTTCAAAAGTCTGCTGTGTTGGAATATTCTGAGTGCTAGGTATGCAGTGTGGCACGTTTTTGTATTTCCTTATCATGGTTGTCTTAAGCTGGGCATAGGAAGCCAAGCCCAAGGAGAGGCTGTAATGAGCACAGCGTTGAGAGCTTGGTTGTGGCCACATGGCAGCGGCTTCTGAGTCACAATAGTGAATGTCTGGCTTTCATAGGAAATTCCCTAGGTGTTCCTTACAGGAATAGCGGTTGCTTAGGAAGTGAGCAGGCCTACAGCTTGCACCCCTAGTTTCATTTGATGAAGCACTATATCTCAGTACCTATGAATGTGAACATGTTTGGAAATAGAGGTGTTTTTTTTTTTTGAGACAATCTGTTAAGATGAAGTCATACTGGAACAGGATGGTTCTGTAATTCAGTATTATGGCTAACCTTGTAAAGTGGATGCCATGAATGTAGTTAGACCTATGCACAGGGTAAGCACCATGTGTTTGGTAAAGCCTATCTGCACTTTGCAGTGCTGCATGGGAACAGAAGCTAGAGTGAGAGAGAGGGCTAGCTAAAGTCTCCCTGTGCTTTCAGAGGGGCACAGCCCTACCAACATGGAGATACCCGATTTTTATTTCCAGGAGCCAGAAACCTTTCTGTTTATAAGCTACCAGATCATGGGTATTTGTAACAGTAGCCTAGGACTGATATAGGAGACATTTGGGGGCCTGAAGACCCCTACATCTTGCTCCTCTCCTTGGTTCTCAGTAGGTCCCCTTCCATTTTATCTTCTTGTTCTTCCTTGCTCAGCAGTCACCTCCAGGGTTCCCCGCTCACTCTCCTAAAGGAATGTGTATGGATAAGTGCCTTCTTGCTCACTTCCAGCCTGGTTTCTACTTCCGTACACATGAGGGACTGAGCCCATCAGGAATCATATCTGTACCCAGTATTGACGCAGACCTAAAATGTTTGGAAGGGGATTATCTTAAACTCAGGACAAGCACATTCCGTTAAGGGTGTTCTCTGGGGCTGTCCTGCTCCTAGGGTGCTCACACCTTTTGAGGGTAGGGCCTCTGCGTGCCGGTGAGAGAGCTAAGCCTCAGCCTGCCTGATACGTGTGCTGCCGCTTTCTTTCCTACCAGTGCTGGAGAAGGGAAAAGTCACAGAGTCTGCCAACCTCGTCTGCTCCCCTCAAACCAGGGAAATTCTGTCTCCTTCACTGTGGAGGTTGACAGCTGTGCTTCTCTTCAGTGCCTGAGTGGGTGCCTTCCCACATCCCAACCTGGGCCTAGGGAATGGCTGGGACCTTGAAGGTGCAGGGAGGGAAAGGAAAGACACACCCGTGGCAGAGGGGCAGAAGCAGCCTCCTCTGTCTGTGCCAGGGCTTCTCAGCCCTGATGAAATGACACTTTGAGTCAGACCATTCTTTACTATGGCAACTTGTGTCTTACAGGTGGCACTGCCTTGGCCTGTGTTCAGTGGTTGCTAGTAGCATCGCCCTGCCACGGCACCCCAAATATCTTCCTTTTCCTCATTTTATCCCTACTTAGTGCTGCTGACCCCCTTTGTTTGGGTAACTCTAGGGATATCTTTGAGACTGGGGGTGTTGTGTGTTTCTAAGACACCTCATATTAGGGAGGGGAAGATGTGGTAGTTGCTTGGCAGTTAGAGAGATTTGGGGGGACCTTGTAGAGAACAGATGTGACACATCTGCAGATTTTGAAAACACAGAATAACAACTAACCCCCGTTCATACCTCATGTGGCAGATTCCGAAGGTCTGAATAGATCACTTCTCATTATCGCATTATTCAAGGGGACAGCTTAGGGTAATAAGTAGGTTAAGTTCCATTCCATTTTGCCCAGGGTAATGTAGGTTAATGCCTGCTTTCTAGGCGTAATAGGTAATAGTGTCCCCTTTGCCCTGGAAGTTGTTCCAGTTCATACAACAAATTACATGGTTATCTTGACATGGTAACAATACAACTCTAATGGGATGTCAGAAGGTACAGGTGACCTCTCTGGTCCATGTAGTCCTCGCCACACCGTATTGTCTGTTTTGTTAAGATGGGCATTTGTTTCACAGGTTGCCACCACCAAGTCTCCCCTAAATATGCTCCAGAAGTTCTTCGTGGTCAGCAGGAAGGCGTCCCGGGGTTACTGTCAGTAGATACTTGAGTTGGGTTCTGGTTGTTTTCATTAAAAGATAATGTTTTAGACCAGACAGTGGTAGCACATGCCTTTAATCCCAGCACTCAGGAGGCAGAGGAGGTAGATCTCTGTGAGTTCAAGGCTAGCCTGGACAGCCAGGGCTACACAGAGAAACTCTGTCTTGAAAAACAAAACAAAACCAAAAAAAAAGGAAAGAAAAGAAAAAATGCCTTAGTTGAATTAGGCATATTAGCTTATTTTTGATACTTTCTATGTCATGAAAGAATCCATTATAATTTGGCACTCAAAGAGAAATTCATGCTGTATCTAGAAAGGCCAAACTCTTATCATTGACCCTTGTCATTGGACTAATGACTTTAGTTTTGAGGCTTTCTCAAAGCAATCTGCAGGGTATAAAAAACTATGAACGTTGTTTTTCTTAAAACAAAATAACGTTGTTCTTTTTTACTCATATATGATATGTGTGTACATGTTTGCATGTTTATGGATGCAGGTGTGTGTGTGTGTGTGTGTGTGTGTGTGTGTGTGTGTGTGTGTGTGTGTAAGCAAGAGGCTCTCATTTGCTGTCTTCCTCAATTACTCCTGGTTTTATTTACTGAGTTTGGATTTCTTGCTGACCTCAGAACTCACCAGCTCTATTTGTTTAGTTGACCATCTTTCCCTAAGCGTCCTGTATCCATCTGGACCACTGAGATTCCAGGAGGACTACCATATTTATCTAAAATTAATATGGCTTCTTGGCTCAAACTCCAGTTCCCGCATCTGCATGGCAAATGTTTTGTCTACTGAGTCATCTCTCTAGTCCCCAAAGTGAGAAAATTTGAGTTATTTTAATGTAGATAAACCTTTAAAGTAACCCAGGTTGGTGGTGGGTGTTTTTCTCTTCCAGTGCACAAAAACATGACTATCTATAATGGACACTCTCTGGTTCAATGAGCATAGTGCGTCATTAGCCTCATGGAGAGGTCTCTGAGCTGGATACTGCCTTGAGTCCCAGACTTTGATAGACATAGAGAGAACTGGGGAAATTAAAGTGAATACCCGAGTCCACTCCTGGAGAGTCATGGCATGAACCCTGGGCCCCTGCATTAGAGTTTTAAGGAAATGTTTCTGGGGATCCTGACACAGAGAGCTCACAAAGGACCCTTTCTGCTCACTGCTCTAATCCCTGCTCTTTGTTCTGGAGCAATGGAAGCCCATTGAAGGAACACTCTGTCTGCACTAAGTCTCATCTGTCTGCTCAGTACAGGGCTCTTTCTCCCATGAGTTGCCATGGCTACAGTGGCTTTTATCACAGCACTAGATTGTAGCTGATGCAGGCGCTGAGCACCAGCATTCATCTTTCTCTTCTTCCTGACTGTGAACACAGAGTTACCCTCTGACCCCCATGATCTCTTCAGCGTTTGGGCTGTGCCCTCACACCAGGAACCAGACTAGACCTTTCCTTCCTGGAGCTGCTGGTGTCAGTGTCATCCCAGCAAGAAGAGTAACCAAGACAGGAAGCCTGTCTAGCCTTTGAGAACTGTCTGTGTGGACATATTTAGTGTGTGTGTGTGTGGTGTGTGTGTGTGTGTATATGTGTGTGTGTGTGTGTGTGTGTATGTGTGTGTGTTTGCTTTTCTCAATGGAGAACAAGTTACAGAAAAGCAAGGTATTTTTGGAAAAAGTGATAGGATGAGACTAAGGCCTACAAAGAACATTTTGAAGTGAGCCAAACACAGGAAGCAGCGAGGCCTGACGGTAAGAGGCATCCCTTTTCTTTCTGTGGCTCTTACTTTGCTTTGTGGTGGAAATGGAGGGGCTGGCTGATGTCACTCCTGCTTATGCCCACGTGCTCAGTGCAGACACCCCGTCTAAAGAGAAGAACATACCTTGCTCATCTACAGACATTAGACAAGAAGTCTAGGTTTCTGGCCTGTTACCTGCTCAGTGTGCCCACAATGTGGGGCTGAGATGGACACTCAGTTGAATCTCCTCCAGGTTCTCCTACTGGCTCCTTGACGGGAACAACCTCTAAGATTGTACCGAAGACCCCAGTTAGAATCATTTTTGTGTTAAGAAGACCTAGAAGAGACAATACTAGAATACAGGCCATGATGGGGATTTGCACTACATGTACCTACGGAGCAATCTTAGGCCCAAGGAAGATGGTCCTTGCCTCCTCTCAGATTCTCTGTGAGGGCCGTGTGCTCATCACCCTCCTCCTTCAGCTACTGTGACCTCTGTAAGTGGGTTTTCCCAGGTTAGTTGCAAAGACACGTTTTAATGAGTCTGTTTTTCTGGGCTAGAAAGAGTTAGAAATAGGATCTGTGACACGTAAATTGTCCCTGTCCTCCTTCTCACTTAACCATCACCAGACTTATAAGTCACTGTGTTAGTTATATAGGACTTGATTGTCAAGTAGACAAGTAAGCCTCAGATACTTTGGACAACCAGAAGACAGAACAAGCCCTTGGGCAGTGGAAACAGGAGTATACAGAGAGATGTCTCTAGAGAGTTCAGTCAAGAGACACTTGGGCCAGTTTGAGAGATGCAAAATCTCCTCCAAGGAATAAGTTTAAGCTCCACTTTGAACTGTGTGTGGGATATACATTATCACTGAAAAGTGGAGGCATTTCATGTGAAGAGAAAATAACCAGACAGGTTACTCAACCTTCCTGTGGGTCTTGGTGGGTCTTAGACAGTGATAGGAATAAAATCTGGAGGTCTGTCTTGAAAGAAGAGTCAAGACTGATCAAAAAGTTAGCTTTGTCAAAAGCTTCAAGCCCATTCTTACCTACAGACAATCCATGGTGATCCAAAGTCATTAATCCACCCAAAAGGCCTGTCCTGACCTGAGTTCCCTTGCTTTGAAGTGTGCTGTCCTCGGCGACATGAGGAAATAATTTGCTGCCTGCTTCAATGAACCATCAGGAGAGCCAGCAGACCTAATGACATGTGAGAATATTAACCTCCTACCACGAGGAGCTGTGAATCCTGAGCGGCAGTCTATAATTCACCCTGAACTCTGAGCCAGGCTTTCTTTCTCACTCTCTTTCTCAGCTAAATCCAGAGAGAGGAGGGAGGCTTGCTCATAAAACTTTATATTCTCCAATAGTACAAATCTTGCTGTTTAGTAACGAGTGACTTTCCTATTGCAATGAAAAAAAAAAGTTGTCCTTGCAAAAGCAGGAGGTGGAAGAAGGAGTGTTCTCAGTGGTGGTTTGCATAGATGCCTTGCTCTCACAGCGAGGACAATCTCAGTGTCATGAAAGGTGGCCACCTCAGTACTTGGGTAACCAAATTTGTCTGTAATTCTGAACTTGATCTTCAGCATCAGAGAAGACACAAATCTGGAGGTATCTGGATGTTAGAAGGGACTCTAAAGACAGCTAAAAAGTCATTTGAAGGTAGAAGCGGAACCCACATGTTTTTGGGTTGTGAGGATTATGTGTCTATATCGTGGTTTTGTGAGATTAGGGGGCCACTGGTGACAAAGTAGCATCTTAACCACCTTTGTACCTAGAAGTGCCAGATACACAGAGGGCTTCAAACGGTAATTGTTAAAAGATCGAGCAGTCATCTACTATGACCCAAGATTTTACATGTGGAGGAAACCAAGGTCCACAGGCTAATTTACTCACCGCTACAGCTAGAGTTTAAGATTCTTGTATTTTTTCTGTCCATCTGGTTGCTGCTCTTGACATTGTGATGTTTTTACTGCACTATGTGATATTGGGAGAACATGTCTTGTCATCAGTTAAGTAAATCCCAACATACACTATCCAGGGGCCCAAAAGCAGGGGATGGATAAGGAACCAGGCAGTGTGGTGCTGTGGGGCCCAGTGTGAGGACAGGTGACATAGTTGCTTGGCAGTGAGCACCGAGCATGGGGGAAGCCCTGAGACCAGGAGAACCTGCCATGTTTTGCTAGAGAAGCCCAACCCAGGAGAATTCAGTGTTCTGCAGCCTCCATAGGCTGAGAGAAAATTCTTTGCATTCTTCCTGGCCCTGGGGAAGGCATGTTCAGTAAACAGTCTTAGAAGGAAGAATAAGAAACTCATGAAAACCCACTTGCCATGTATTAGGATGCCTTTCTATGTAGCCTGGCCATTTCATCTCAGCATCCCAAGTGTCTCTATTGAATGCAGAGCTCATACAGGCATTTTAATAAGGTATAGATTTGAGGAAACTCAACTTCATTCTTCCACTTACTCGACTGACATAACAAATGGAAAACCACGCGTTAATATGTGTTCCGTGTCCACGCCATCCTCAGCCTTTCTGATCTGTCCAAATCACCAGCTTCTCCCTTCATCCACCTTCTCGGTTTGAAGAATTAACTTTATTAAAACTGGTCAAATTAAAGCTCCCTCTGTGCAGGGTATCCTGAGGGTCCATTCATTATGGTTTCTTATCTTGGCACTGATCTGTGTGAACAGTTTGGTTATTATGTACGTACAATGTCCATAATTTCTGGAACGATGGTCAATTCATCAAATACCTTTCTCTTGTCTTCTGAGAAGTGTGTCACTTTGCTGTCATCTTCTAGTTGAGGTTGCTATGAAAGATGGGGCGACATGGGAGGAGGATGAGTTTCATTACCCCAAATTTCCTATTCCCCCAGGATCTTTTTATTAATTAGATTTCATACTTGACGGTTTGGCACATGCTTTGACCTGAAGCCCCTATGTTTTGGGCTGGCAAGAAGTTGAATTTGAACTTAATGGTGATGTTTCTTCCTATTATTTACTTTAGAATGTAGGATGTTGGCAGTTGGAGAGACATCCAAAGTAATGTTACTGTCCCAATTGCAGATGTGGAAAATGAACCCAAAGGGTGTAGGGTGGGGAATGATTTGAATAAAGCATCGTGGTAAGATGATGACCAAGGCAGATGTAAATTAGGTTTTTGATGGTTCTTTAGGTAGAGGTTCTTGCAGGCTGCCATATCCCAAGCAATCATATGATAGATAACACATATCTATAATCTTTGGGGTGATTAGCTACTTGCTCTTTTGAGATAACTTGTTTTTCTTTTTAAAATAAGCTATGCAAATTTAGTTTTAAACAATGTTTCTATGAACAGACTATGCTTATGAGAGCTTGGAAACAGGGTCCATGTCCCCAGGGTTCAGTCTTCCTATGCATATCCACATCTTCCACGCAGTTGACTTTACTGAGTTGACAAGGGACAGCCTACAAGAACCATATGTTGCTATGAAAACCACCCTGATGACCTTTTGCCTCCAGTAACAGGCGGCAGAAGAGGTGGGAACCTCAGTGCAGCCTAGCGAGACTCTAGTTCATTGACTCATTGCTGCTCTCCACGGAGCTGTGAGGGATGGGGTACCCATGCTGTGTGAGACGGGAAGCTCATCTCACTGACTTGTTCCTTGGGTGGTTCTCTGAGGCACAGAGCTGGAGTTGTCTTGGGGAGAGAATGTGGCTTTCATACAAGCCCTTTGAGAGGTTGAGATGTCCCAGAGCCCTCTCTCCTTCACTCATAAAAAGCTATCTTGTAGTCTGGGCCTAAAAACATGTTTTCACCCTTTTCAGCCTCCTGAGACCTCAGAGTCAACATCTAGCACGTTTTTGCTGGCTTAATTCCATTCAAGGGTGCCTGGCCTATGGGGAACTGATCTTTGTACAAAGAATTTGGTTAGGGCCCTCTTGGATCCTGGGACCAGGAGGCCCAGACATGGCAATGTCTTCTTTTCTGGTTGGTTTGCAGTGAGTAGACACCATCTGTTGAATTTGAAAAAAATCTCTTGCTATAAGGTGGTGAAAGGCTTGTGTGGAAGAGACACTGTTATCTTTCAAGCAAACTGTTCATGAGGTTGAAGCACTGTGTTCTTGGCTCAGCTTGTGTTTGTCCAATGGCCATGGGAGCCTCCCCAACCAGCAGTGCCTTCCGCCCCATGGCGTCGTGCAAGCATACCGCGGCTGCGGCTCACCGTGTCTGCTCTCCCACATCTCCCCAGCAAAGAAAACCTCCATTTATAGGACCCACCACACAAATTCACTCCTCGGACTCTTAAAAACAAACAAGATCCTGAAGCCACAGGCTTCATGCGGGCTGTGTGGTTTTGTAAAATCTCAAACCGTGAATCAAAATAATTTTTAGAGACACAGTCAAGACTCAGGCCTAAATGCTATCACTGGTGGGAGAGAGATGGGGAAGGTTTCCGTAGGCCTGGGAGGAGAGCTGAGAGGGAGAGAGGGACAGGAACAGGACACAGAGAGCGGTATTCATCTAGGGAGAATGTCTGCCACCTCATCTCTGTCTTGAAGGGCTAATTAGATGAGATAATTCAGGGAAGCAGAGCAGTGGTGGACAATAAAAGGGAAAACTCTTTACAGCCCTCGTCTCTCTCGGCTTAGCACTGCTCTTGTCTACATTGCTTAGCAACTTGCTTCCCTGTCCGCTCTCTCCTCACTTCACTCTTCCACAGCTGCAGACTCAACTGAAGTAGACTCTGTGACTCGTGTAGCTGGTATGTCTTCTCATGTAAGGTACGAGTTCTTCATGTACTGTGAGTGGGTACCATATACATCACTTTTGGTGATAGACCAAATTTTCAGGCTTGGGATTTTCTGAGTGCCAGGATCTAATTAACTTTTTTTTTTTCTATGCCTCTCCAGCCTCAGCCATGTATGGATGCGCGTGTAAGTAGATAAGGAAAAGCTAGAATTCACTGGAATTGAGATATAGCCGAAGCCTATCTCAAGCCATGGTTAGTCTCACCCTCTTAGTGACTTTACATGCTGCTGTAACAAAAATGTCTGACCAAAGCGACTTAAGAGAGGGAGGGTTTATTTTGGATTCTATCTCCAAAGAGAAACAGCCCATTGTAGTAGGGAAAACATGGTGTCTGCAGCGTAAGGACCACCGTCACATTGCACCTGTAGTCAGGAAGCAGGGCGTGAATAATAAGTGGGGCCAAGCCACAGATGCTCAGTGCTAGCCCCTAGTGACGTACTTCCTCTATCAAGTCTCTATCTCCTAAACCTGCAGTTTTCACGAATAGTTCCACCTGCTGGAGGCCAGGAGTTCAAAAGTGTGAGCCTCATTAAAGTAGCATCTGTCATTTGAGCTTAATTTTTGACCCTGTGTTATCTGCTAACTATGTCTCAGTGTGCAGTTACCACTCGGAACAGAGGAGCACACCACAGTTGCCTTTGTATCCCAGAGACTTGCAAAGGAGTAGACAAAAAGCGGTCACTGTATGCATCTTATTTTGCAAGCCAGCGAGCACTTAGATGATGAGGGGCATGCTTATCAACACACTATCAGATGATGAACTTCAACTTCTCTCCACCCCGTATTGTCCTCAGCCTCATAAAGGGCACGTGAAGTCTTGGGGGCTGTTTATTCTAGGGGATATAGGAAAATCGGAGAACAGATTGAAAAGCAGAAGACCGGGAAACAACCCTGAGTTGCTAATTATAGTGATAAGATTACACCCCAACATTCAAATTGTTTAGGCAAAGGTCGAGGCACGGGGTGACTCCTCATTTCTGAACCACAGCTCTGTGTTGATAGTCAGGCCTGGTTGAGGCTGCACTGGCTGGACATTCAAAGCTTCTAGATGCGGCTTGATCATTACACAAGGTTTAAGCTGAACTATTTTACCTCCCTGGATGTTAGTTATCTTTTGTGATAGGTGGGTGGAGGGTTGGGAGATGGAACACTCTAAGGCTTTTCTAGAACTCAAACTCTGAGTACAAATATATGCATTCAGTTGAATTTGAATGTAAGCTGAATTATCAAGTCTTTGTATATAAAATTGCATATTAACAGCAGTTTATAAATGAGAAACAGTTAATAAACACTATTCTGATGACTCTTAACAACATGGAAAAAAATATCCACAGAAACATGGCACAGGTAACATTTGTGTGGAAAAAGGCAGAGAGCCTATGAACAGCTTTTAATTTCCATGCATGAGCTATTGGTATGTGTAGCACAGTTCTTGTAATTTAATTTTAGGTATGTAAATATATAGCATGAAATTCTACTGGATCATTAGATATCTGTCTGTAAAATTTTTAATTGCTATGTGGTATTTAATTATTCAGATGTACTGGGCCATTTTTAATCATCCCACTGTTGTTGGATAGTTATATTGCTTAGGTTGTTATAAATAATACTATAAAGCCAAGCATACTGGCACACACCTGCACTTCCAGGCAGAGGCAGGAGGATTCTGAACTCCAAGTTAGAGTGGATTGCATGGCAATATGTTATAACAAAAGACATACAAAAAGTGCCAGGTGGGTAGGGGTTAGGGAATGAGAGGTGGAGAGGGAGGTGGGCGGGGGAGAGAGAGAGAGAGGGAACAGTTGGGAAAGTGCTTGTTGAGAAAGCATGAGGACCTGCCTTCAGTCCCCAGCACTCACAAGACAAAGCCTGGGCAGAGTGGCTTGCACTTGTGACCCCCTTGGGGAGGCACAAAGTAGGCAGCTTAATGGAATTGGGAAGCTGCATGTACCCATGCTAGGACTTGTCACAACAAACAGGATGGACAGCTCAGGAGGAATGACACCTGAGGTTGACCTCTGGTCTCCACATGCACCTGCACACTCACACACTTGCACCACTTGCACAGACACACAGACACACACACCTCACATGCACACACATAAAAGCACAGTAATGATAATGATATTGATAATGAAGATGTAAAGAACTTCTTTGCATGCATGCCATGCATACATCTTTGATATTTGGTGTATCGATTATTAGGACTGGAACAATCGTTTTTTTGAATGCATTATCTCTTTATTTTTTTTGTAATTTTATTAAATTATAAAAGTTTCCATTTCCGCCCCTCCTCCCACCACCCTCCCACTCCCCCCACTCCCTCTCCATCCCTAAGAGCAGTCAGGGTTTCCTGCCCAGTGGGAAGTTCAAGTTCCTCTGCCTCCCTCCAGGTCCAGGAAAGTGAGTGTCCAGATGTACTGGATCCGCAAAATCCAGTATATGCAGAGGAAACAAGTCCCAGTGCCATTGTCAATGGCTTTTCAGAAAGACTCCGGCCAGCCACATTCAGAGAATCTGGTTGGATTGCGTCCTCGTTCAGTCCCAGTCCAACTGGCCTTGGGAACAATCATTTTTAAGACTTTTAACAAGTATTAGTGTCTAGAAAGGTGATACCAACCTCGCTGTACCTCCAGTATTGTGTTGTCTGTTGTCTAGAACCTTTCCTAAAGGTATGTGCAAACTTAAGAAAACAATATGAGATTGTTTTGATTTGTGAAAATGTACCTGTGAGGGTAAAATGTTCTGCCACATTTCCATTATTTATTAATTTTCCATTCAAGTTTAATTTTAAACATCTTTGAACTAGTAACTCAGCTTTTCTGTATTGATTCATTAATGCTCTTGCGCCTCTCTTGTTAGATAGGCCATAGGTACTAATCAATTTTTGTTTGGCTTTTGATTTTTAAAGGTATAAGTTTTTGTTGTTGGTGTTTAAATCTATAACTGAATGAGCACTGTCAGTTCACCTGATTGGAGTGATACAGTGGTTATTTCTAACACAGCCAACCTGCAGCCTAATGCATCTTTCTTTTGTAAAAAGATTAATTTTATTCTGTGTCTGGGTATTTGCCTGCATATATGTCTGTGTGCAATACCTGCAGAGGCCAGAAGAGGGTATCAGATTCCCTAGATTGGAGGTTCAGTGAGCCACATGTGAGCCACCATGTGGGTGCTGGGAACTGAACCTGGGTCCTCAGGAAGAGCAGTCAGTGTTCTTAACCACTGAACCATCTCGCTAGCTCAGTGTATCTTTCTTAATATCTCTCCAGGGTCTTCACATTCACAAATGTGTTAAGTATGTCCTAAAGCAAGTCAGTGGCAAAATAAAGTGAGATAGAGCAAAGGAAGAGGAAGAAAGGAAGGGAGGGAGGGAGGGAGGGAGGGAGGGAAGAAGGAAGGACAGAAGGAAGGAAGGATGGACGGAAGGATGGACGGACGGAAGGAAGGAAGGAAGGAAGGAAGGACGAAAGGAAGGAAGGAAGGACGGAAGGAAGGATGGAAGGAAGGAAGGAAGGAAGGAAGGAAGGAAGGAAGGAAGGAAGGAAGGAAGAAAACCAAAGCCTTTAGAATCTGCCTCTACTGCAGTCTGAGCCACCATGTGCTCTTTAGGATTTCCTTTGTTTCTGATCTTCTAGAAAGGGCCCCATGTAGCCCGTGCTGACTGTAAACTCACTAGGCAACCAAGGAAGGTAGCTGTGCTTCTGCTGCTTACCCCCTCCAGCCCTGCTGTGTGCCCATGCCCAGCTCAATTTGAACCACTGGTGAATTTTCCTAAAGTGGTCATTTTCTAGCTGACCTGTTGTCTTCCTGCTACAAGGATATCATGAAAAGTTTTTTCAGAGCCACTTGAATCTGGACACACTATGATTCGTCTTCACTCCTTGTCAAATGTCTCCTGAAAAGCTGGTCTTACAGAATCCTGACCCTGTCCCCTATGCCCAGGCACAGTAACTCCGTGATAAGACGTGAAATACTGTGTTCTTAATAGGGTTCCTTTTTATCAGCAAAAGGTTTGAACTAGTGTATTAGAGTTAATCCAATTTCAATGCATTGCCTAGGTAAATAAAGTATCAAAGGCTATAAAACTATAATCCGGGAGAATGATATTCGAAAGCAGATAGTAGAGGTCACAAGTGATTACCTTTTAGTAGGTGGGTCCCTTAGAATCTAGTTCTGAGCTTCCAGGTGGCAAGAGCAAAGAGGTCAACACAATGGGATATCAGACACGTTATCCATCACGTCCTAAGGCAAGCAAACACCATTTCCTCAGAGGGAGAGGACCAGAACCCAGGTAGGTTAATGTGTAGCCTAAAGAGCCAGAGATCGGAGAATCTACCTCCTTATTTCTCCTTTCAAATACCAGAACGTGAAAGCCCTGTTTTTCAGCTCTGACTCTTCCTGGTTCTCTGTGGCTTTCAGGCACCATATTTGAAAGATACCTTAGTATTCTTAGAAGCATGAAACTTACACATCTAGTTAGCTCTATTGGCTTTCCTGACTGGTGTTGCCTTTGGATCACTTTTCCTAGTAATGAATTTTATTTTCTACATCATGAAGGATGTCCCACAGGACTTCATACTTGACTTGAATTCCATGTTCTGTGCTGCCATTGCTGTTAATATACCCTACTTTATGAAGCATATAGCCTCTGCTGCTTTTTATATGCATGTTATATAGTAATTGATTTAGATAATTACGTGTGTGTGTGTGTGTGTGTGTGTGTGGCTTTGTGACCTGAATGGCACAAAACCAGAAAAAATTATAAAGGCAAACATATAGAATGATAAATGGTGATATATACTGTATTAAATATAGTAGTCTATCATCTATCTACCTATCCTTATCAATCATTCTCTCAATTTATTGCCTGTCAATCCATACTTTCATGAAGCAACTTAAACAGGATATGATGAGAGTCAGCTAGAATACCCATGTCAGACCTTGATGACATGCTGGTGCTGGGCCCCCTGACTGGAACTTTACCAGTCACATCTGCTCCCCAGTTCCCTCTTTCTCTCCTCATTTCCTTTGGGTGAACTCTGTACTGTCTGTCCTGTCCTTGTAGCTTTGGCCATGGTCTCTGTGGGAAGTTCATTTTCTGACTTCTCTAATAGCCACTGCATGCCAGGTGTGCAAATAAAACAGTACCAAATTGTTATTTTTGCAGTCAGCGATAGCACTTAAACCCTTTAACCACTGCACTGGCCAATTAGAGCAGACACTGGCCTGTGGCAGCCCCGTGTTGGCCTCATGCTGTGGTTGCTGAGTACCAATGACCTAGCTGCTAAATTATAAAGATTATTAAGGCCAGTGGAGGGACAGCTCTGTGAGTGTCAGATAAGAGGGAGGGTCTCAGAGGTGAGCCTGTTTACCAGATGGTAAGCAGGTATTCAAGTTGATTTTGTCCCAAGCATGGCATAGTTAGCTACA
Organism: Myodes glareolus; assembly: GCF_982192425.1. Taxonomy (NCBI): domain Eukaryota; kingdom Metazoa; phylum Chordata; class Mammalia; order Rodentia; family Cricetidae; genus Myodes; species Myodes glareolus. The sequence continues at coordinate 7,583,675 of NC_142037.1, forward strand.
CATGCCCTTCACTCTTTCTGCCCCCAAACACGTCTCCACTGCTAAAGACGGGGATCCACACAGGACTGCCCTCTCGTCACTGGCAGCTCACCGCACTAGCCCCTGCCTGCTCCATGGGCTTCTCTGGGTTACTCTATTAGGACTTGCAGCTCTAGGCTAAGCAACCTCATTGGCTCGGGAGTTGGTTCTGAGTCTGCTATGCACCTGACAACTATCCAGGTGAGTGGAAATCACACTGACATCCCTTCTTTAGCTGGGGGCTGGGCAGAATGAGTTCTGGGAAGACAAGGCCAGGGCCTCAAGATAAGACAGTTGACCTGGGTGGTTGGTAGGTTTGGGGCATACAGGCCCTTGGCGTGTCCACAGCCTTTCCACTCTGGCTCCGCCAATGTAGGTTTGGATTGGATGTTGGGATGAATATGGTATAGGCACAGGTAAAGGCGTGAGTGGAGGTGCTGCCTCCTTGCTTGATTTGAGAATATCATGATTCTGGTGCAGGCCAAAGCCAGAGAAACGGTACTCGTCACATAGATCTGTGGCGAGCTGTCCCCACTATGCGTTGCCCTTTCTGGGCCAGGCACAAGTGTCACTACCGGCTTAGACAGGCAGTTGAAAGAAAAGAGACCTAACCCTTGGCAGAGTCTTAAGCTGACAAGACACCAGGAGTTTGCAGAAGTGATCTCTGGTAATTTTTATGGTGCCGTATTCTGCTGGTTATGTGCTGGCAAAGGGCAGTGGGGACAGGGAAGTGGGCATCGCAGGTCTAGGTCAGACCCCCTTTCCCTGCCTCCTGCTCCTAGCATTTCTTATTACCATTCTCACAAGGGGCCAGTTTCCAAGGACAGAATGAGAAGGCTGAGTTTGCATCCACTCAGTAACAAAGAGATGAGGAAGGTGCTGCCATACCCACTGCCCTGTGTCATCCTCCAGCCGCGGGCCTAGCCTGCGCAGGGCAGAGCTGCCTCTTTAGCGCCACTGTTTCTATAGGCTAATGAGGGCATTGTGTGAGCCACGGGCAATGATAGTGGGATATTAACTGTGACAGGAAGCTTGATCATAATTATCTTAACGAGGATAGGGTTAATTACAGTGGAAACTCGAAAGTTTCCTCTGTTTGACTCCACTAGAGCCAAACACATTCTGCTGTTTTTGTCATATTGATGTGACTTTGGAGAAGGCACTAGGACTCTTCCCAGGACAACCACAAGCTCCTGAGAGAGCCCAGTGTGCAGGATGGCCAAGATGGTACCTATGGGTGTGGTCAAGGCGGCTTTCCCATTAGTGCAGAGGGAAGGATACAGCATCCTGATCTGGAGATGCTGATGAGCTTTGCAGAACAAACCCCCTGCCCTGGAGTGGTCCCACCTGGGTCCCCACGCCCTGAGTGGGGTGCCTTCATACTCTCTACTGGTTTCTCCCAGTGGTGTAAGAACCCCGTGACTCCCTCCGGCTTCCAGCTCACACCTCTCAGGCATTGCAGCTCCCACGCAGGGAATCACCCTGCAGTGACATCAACTCTCCATGAGGCTCTCCCTTTGGAGGGTGCATTTTGCAGTTTGCACGCTTAGACCACATTATCATCTTCCCTGTAAGCTATCAATATCATCCCAGGAAAGCAAGTGCTGTGCCTGGACTTCCACAACCTATTTTTTTTTTAACCTTGTCATTTTCTACAAGAGTGAATCTGGTATGCAGGATATGAATGCAAACATCGTTGCAAGAAACTCCTTCCCGATCATTTCTTCTGGAAAGCAGTCACGGGAAAAATTTCAAAGTCAAAAGAGTAACCCTTTTCTGCTGGCTTCCAATGCGCCATTGGAATGCCACAAATTCTTTCCCTGGTGCGTCTCCTTCATGGCGTTCCGAGCCTCCTGCCTCCAGTCCCGCAGTCCTCTGCTTTGTAGGGCCAACAGAAAGGATGAGGACAGGACTTTATTTATCACCACCGTCCTATATAGCCCAGCTCTCCTTTTACTGAGCACTAACGACATTCCAGGAAGAAAAAGGAATCTGGCAACCAGACGAGAGACAGGAGATTTGGTGGGACTCTTCGCCGAGCCCTCTCTCCCTTACAGCCTGGGCTGTGGGAGAGAAGCTGCCGTGGTGGGCCAGCTTGCGGTGTTCTGGCCTTGGCCTTGCCTCTCCTCATGCTGTGTCATTTTGTTTTCTGCTTCCTGAGAAACAGTCTGGGAAGGGAGCTGTTCTCTGCTTGCCTGTTGTCAGCCCTTTGCTGATTCTCATGGCAAAAATACAATATTTGCAGAGCATAACTTGGAACAGTATGTATCTGAATGTTGCCTTTGACCAGGGCCCATCTGACGCTGATGCAGAAAGAACTTATTAGCTTTCCCCCATCAGAAGGCTTCCTGATGGGGGGTGTGTGGAGCTCCCTCCCCCATCCCCCCCCCCCCCCCCCCCCCCCCCCCCCCGTGGCAAGCAGAGACCTAGCCCTGAAACAGTTGTGGTTAATGATCTTGGCTCACTGACTCCCATGGAGAAAGGGGCTCATAAGTCTTGGTAGAGAACTTGATTTTATATTCGGTCCCTGATCCCCAGAAACCCAGCAAGCAGACCCGGTGAAACATGCCCATAACCCCATTAGTGGGATGGTCTAAGCAGGAGGATCAGAACTTCAAGGTCATCCTTGGCTACATAAGGAGTTTGAGGCAAGCCCAGAATATATGGGAGCCATATGCTAACAGACAAACAAAAACAACAAAAACCCTAACAACAACAGCAACAAACAGACAAGGACTTTAGAAAGCTCACAGATTCCCTGCACCCTGGACTTGGGAATCGGCCCACTCTCTCAGATCACAGCTTCTGGATAAGCCGATGGACCACAGGAGGACTGAACCGACTGGCAATACACAGTCAGAGTTTGGAGTGGAGGGGAGCATGAGGCAGTTGGGCACAAATGTCCCCCCAGTCTTCCTGAAATCCTCTGAGCTAGGAGACACATAGAGCCAGGCTTTCAGTACCCCCGCTCAGGTCGCAAACAGTCGGAGAAGCCGAAGCCAATCCCCATAGCCCACGCCTAACCCCCCCCCAAAGGACAGAGGTTTTAGTTTTTGTTCGTTTGTTTCTTGTTGTTTTTCCTCCCAGAAGTCTATGAAATAGGATAACTCTTACACAGAAGCGCATGCCTGTTTCGGGGTTTTGTGTTGGCCCCGGCAGCAGTTAGCGCTAACTTCAGAACCCTACGCTCTGGGTGCAGGAACCAGAGAGGGACCACGCGAAGGTCTGTTAGACGCAGGACATGGAGATGGGAGCGAGTTCTGGATCCAGTGGATTTAATGATATTCTCTTACATATCTCAAGGATAGGACCCCCACTCTCAGTCCCCCACCCCTCGTTTTGGATTTGTAGGCCCTCCATCAGAAAGCCCACCAGGGAGCCATGACACCTCGGGAAAGCTCCCATGCTAAATGTCGCTGCCTGGGGTGCACCCAGAACATGCCCAAGGTGACAGGGTCGTACTATTGTTGCAATTAGTAACGGCTAGTGCGGCTGACTGATGCCCTCCTGATCTGCTGTACTTTATAGACTAGCCAGGGACTGAATGTGTGTCGTGTCTTCCCTTCTTGGACTCCGTGGCTAGGCCGGCTCTGCCTGTGCAAACTCAGCACATCTCCTGGGCCTGGCAGGTGAAGAAGCCGGGTGTCTGCGCAAGCCCTGGGACTTTCAGCTCGCTTTAATTAACATTTGTGTGTGCCTGGGCAAGCATTTGTGCACAACAGCCTCGTGCTGTGCACCACCCCAGACACTCACAGGAGCCCCTGAGTGCAGAGCTAATGTCGGACTACGCGGGTAAACAGGGCCACCTTTCCTTTCCGTCACAGCATTTTTGTCTTTGAACCTGATGCTTAATCCTTTTCATTTACTGCCTGAAAATCTACATTGCTGTATTCCATGCTTAAAGAGCCTACATTCTGTAAATTAGAAGTTGAGACTCAGGGCTTTGGAGCAGGAGTTCTCCCAGGCCTCTGTCCCCACACAAAACCAAGATCGAGTAAAAAAGAAATCATGAAAGAAGAAAAAGCTTTCTGTTGGCCTGGAGTGATTATGTAATTCCTCCCTGTCGGGCAGCCACAGGATGCTAGGCAGGAGCAAATTTAGTGATTAGTTTAAAAAAAAAAAAATTGGAGAAGGGGAAAAAGGAGCCGAGGGATGCAAGGGTGCTAGGGAGAGAAAAGCCCCTTCCTGGCTGCTTCCCCGGCAGAGGAGAACTGCGAAGAAACGATACTTGAAGTTATATTTATTATTGTAAGAGGGGTATGAGATTTCTAGGCAGGAATGATGGATGACAGCTTAAATTTGTGTCCAGGGAATGAAGGTGAACTGTGACAGAGTTATTTATCTTGGGAATGGAGGTTAGGGTCAGCCCAGGCTGGGTGCCTGAAGGCACAAGACATTGACAAATTTATCCTGCAGGCCGTATCTGAAGCCCTTTGTTTTGGATCCTGGCTTCTCAATAAGTGACCCTCATCCTTCATGTTGGCAATTCGTGAAGGATGCAGTGAGTGCCAGCGGGGGCCCCCTTCTCCCCCTCCGCCCCCACCCCGGCTCCCTGCTACTAACTCTTGTCATTCACTCCGCTGACAGGCACCAAGCCCAAACTATTCCCAGTTCTGAAAGGGAAGGTTAAAATATTTATTTCAGCTCATAATGGCCTCTCTGATTTACTGCAGGATCGTTTTCCCCCTTGCCTTTGTCATTGCAGGTCACTGGAAGGACTGAGCACATTCAGAAGCCTGGAGGAACTCATCTTAGACAACAATCTACTCGGTGACGACCTCGTGTTGCCACGGTTACCCCACTTGCACACCTTAACCCTCAACAAGAACCAAATATCCTTTTTGGCACCCAGCCTGCCCGGTCCCTGCAGCACCCCACTTGCTGTCCAGCTCCAAAGGGGTCCCATTCTGCCACCCCCAAACCCTTCTCCGCAAAAATACCTGCAAAATGTCAAATGAGTTTTATGTGTCAGCTAAATTAAAGTATGTGAAATACAGTCGGTGGGCAGACAAAGCGTTCTGTCTTCTGGCACTCAAGACACTTCAGAGTAATTTATTATAGGTCATTCATAAATGAAATGCACCGTTATATCTTCCTGTTGCTCCATTTTAGTGTAGAGATCTAAGTTATGGCTGCGAGGAAATCTTTTTAATAGATAAAAATAGAGAAAGAAAATAATGTCACGGGTGCCTGGGAGGAAAAGCTGCTTCTGTCTGCCTGGGCTTGTGTAGGAGGGCGACCTCTGGTGGCCAGCCGTGGGTAATGCCACTAAGCTTGCTTAGTCTTTTTAGGCTTCCATAACCGTTTTGATGCAGGTTTGGGGAACAGTTCTGGAAATCAGGAAGGGAGAGAGCGCTCTTCACTCTTGGTGGATACAATCTTGGGTGTGATGACAGGCCTTTGAGAGCCATGGTAGGTTATGGCCTCCTTTGAGTAGTTGGGTACCTTCCTATCCTGGCATAAGAATGTGAAGCTAACCACCCTGGATTCTATAGTGAGAACACACTAGAAGACTTCTCTAACAGCGTAGGGCACATCACCCCTCCAGTTCCAGTGCTCTGGGTAACCAGGTACTGGGATACTAGCTCCACTGGCAGGTGTTTCTGGATCCTCCCTGTGCACAACTTTGCCTGGCAGGGTTCACATTCCACAGATGTGTGTGGGATGAACAACACACTCATTTTCACTAGGTTCGCACTGACAGCCATGGAAGCCATGCACTGTGCTGGGGACTTTAAGCACCCTACTTTTCATTCTTACCAGGACCAATGAGGAGTATATAGGTTTTCCATTTATCTAGTCTTAGAAACTGAGGTTATGTATCAACTTGCAGTCAAACCACGGACAAGACAGAGACGTGGATACAAGTTCAGTCCCAGTTATATCCAGGGTTTTTTTTTTTTTTTTTTGGTCTGTTTGTTTGTTTGGTTGGTTGGTTTGATTCTGCTGCATGGCTTTGGACTTGGAGCCCGACTGCCTGGTTTATTGATGTCAATCACTTGTTCCCACTCACACAATGAGTTAGAAACAGAGAACCAGCATTATCCCCGCCCTGGATATAAAGTAAAAACAGATTCATGTGTGAAGTTCAGTGTGCATAGTTATAACAGCATTTAATATGCTTTGAAAAATTATTTATTAACCCCCATTGGTGCTTAAAGCCATAAGTTAATATTTTCTTTATTCTGTGAAATATTGGCCCAGCCAGCTCCTGCTGCTGGGACAGAATGTTGTTGACACAAACAAGTGTTTGTCACTCACAGTCTGGTGACCGGGAGTCTGAGAACAGGAGCCAGTGAGAGAGGGTTTGGGGGATGAGTCCTCTACCTGGGGACAGAGTGGGAACAGGGATGATGGGAGGGGGAAGAAAGCATTTTTGCCTGTTTTTATTAATAGATTAAGTCACCTTATGATGGGCTATACCTTTAGGACTTAAGAACTTCTCAAAGGATTTGGAGTTGAAACACTTGAATTTTGAGAGTGTGCATCGACAATTAGTGCTTCTCAAATATGTTTCTTATGACCTTTATCAGTGGACACTTCGGGAGAAGTAGAGGAACAGGGCTTAGAGGTAAGTTCACAGTCTGAGTCATAATGAAATTTAGTGGGATTCCCCTTCATGCATCTTTTCACCAACGGAGTTTCCAAGTCATTGTCGGAAAGCATGCTCTGTTCTGTGTATTCTGCATCTTCGTCCGCTGAGACGGTCAGCTGGACCACGTGCACAACAGGATAAAGGAGAGAAGGATCATTAGACTGAGCTCTGGAGATGCCATTCCTCCTTTGGACCTCAGCCCATGCCTTGGGTCTCATGTCACCTTAGGATGTTGCAGGCCACAAACTTGTGTCATCTGTCCTCTTGGTCATTTGTAGCCGTGTGGCCTGGTAGAAGTCATCCTCCAGGAGGCTGTTCCTCATTTTTAAAGACAAAAGTTGGATCGGGTGCTGGTTTTATTCTCAGCACCGCTGAGATTGGTAGGCCTCTTGGGAGCCAGAACCTTTTCTTAAGTCCGTCCCTGTTCTGTGCCTTAACTTCCTTGAGCCGTAGTGGCAATGCTAAGAGAGTAAGTAAGGGGAATAGCCTGTGTTGCTGAAAATCCAATTACATAACTGGGCTTTTATGCAGCATCTTATTATCAGTGGGTACATACCCACTAAGTGTTGTCTGGCTCAGGTTGCTACGTCCAGCTCAGGTTGCTATGCAATTTCTTTCCTCCCGGTCTACTGGCAGCCTGGCAAATTTCAGCTTCCCCATCCATTTGATCTGAAAGTTACAGTCTGCAAGGTGGCAAAAGCAGACGACAGTGTGAGCCTGCCTCTTCAGATTAAAACTCTGTGCCGTGAAGACGCCTGAGTCCTGCACAAGGCTGGTGCTGGTGCTGTCCCGTGAGATGCTCCCCATGCAGGCTCTGTCAGCCAGCTCATGCAGCATAATGATCCACTCCACAGAACAAGTGTCCTCCGCACTTCAAGCCTGTGGGAATCAGAGCCCAGCTGGATGGCTCTTCTGATGATCTTATTTTGTGTCACTCAGGCAGCCATGATTTTTTTTAAACAGTGATAGATAGTCTAAAATAGCCTCATTCTTACGTGTGCAGTTAGTGCTGGTTTTGGCTCAACCGCCTGTCTTTAATGGGCCGGATGCACCATAGTATTTGGAAGGATTATTCTAGGGTCCAAGCCCTGGTGCTCAAGTGCTTGTCAAGTCCTACCTGTGCTATGAAGCAAGTTACACAGCAAATGCAGAAGAAATGTGCATATGACCCAGCTGTGCATATGAAGAACAGCTCTTTTCTGTATGTAACTCCTACACCAGCCTTGGCCTCTTGTCTCTATGAGATCTTATTTCATTTTCATGATAAAAGCATTGTATTGGCTTTCTCAGCTACTCTTTTCACACAGCCCAGGCTCACCTGCCCAGGGAAGGTATCACCCCCTACGTCAATTAGCAATTGATGGAGTCGGTTCTTCCATTGAGATTCCATCTCCCCTGGTATGGCTAAGTTTCTGTCAAGTTGACAAAAGTCACTATGACATTATCCTACCAAAAACATGGAAACCACTCTCATTTGACTAAAACCATCATCTTCAGGGGCAGAATGTATTTCTTAGACTTTTATATTTTACTGTCATTCTAATCTCTTTCTATGAGCTGGGAATTACTGACAAATAATCCCTTTGCTGTTTGCTGTTTGTTTATTTGTTTAGAAAATTCAGAAATTGTGAGTTTCTGTAAAATACATAGATTGCCACAGGCATCGGTTCATCTAGACCCCACTTAGGCTGACTCTGATTCCTCCTCTGCCGCTGGATTCTGAAAGTCCAAAGAGAAGCAACCGTTTGCAAGAAGAGGGACTTCCATGTGAGAGGATCCAGCTGACGATGGAGCGAGACCCTGCTCCCATCTGGGCTTTCAGGAATTTGGCTTACAGAGGAGATTCCAGGGTCCAGACTCTGTAGCATCTGGAAAATGTCTTTTCAGTTCGCCAATGCATGTATCCATCCCCATCTCTATAGTCCTCTTGCTCCCCCTCCCCCACTGCCTTCTTTCGATCACCTCTTGTTCAATGAGGATTCAGTCCTCAGTGGCAGGCCTGGGCTATCAAAGAGCCTGGCTATCTCAGGTCATCTCTTTCTCTCTCTCTTTTGATATGTATTCCTAGCACAACTTTTCCTTTGATTCCTGTGGAGTGGCTAGGTAATTAAGCAGAGGCCATGGACTAGAATACCCACACCTACCCCAGCCTGTATTCTCAATCTCTCTTACCCACCAATCACACACACTCTCTCTGGCTTGTCCACCAGCAGCCTTGAGCTTCTGTGTCGATCTCCATCATGCGATCTCCGAATATTCAGCCCCAAGTAGTGAGCCTGCTGAAAATTTGGGAGAGGATAGATGTTTAACCTTTGCACAATTAAATTATCTTCTCCTGCCTTTCCCTTTGAGAAGCTGGCTTTATTTGAACTTATACTTCATTTTCTTTCTATTTGTGTCAGCACATCTGCTAAAGGTATGACTAGCTCGAATCATAGTGCAAACAGGAAGAAAGATTAGAGCTCCATGTTATGAAGCTGGAATATGGCAAGGAGACCGGTGTGTTATATTGCAAAATTGGACCTCACATGTAGACAATATTCTGTATGCATGTGTGTCTATGTGTGTGTATGTGTGTCTATGTGTGGGTATGTGTGTCCATGTGTGGGTATGTGTGTCTATGTACATGTAAGTACAAGTGCCAGTGTGGGGCAGCAAAGAGCTTTAGGTCACCTGGAGGTGGAATTATGGGTGATTGTGAGCCGCCAGAAGTGTGTGCTGGGAAGTGAACTCCCATCTCTTACAAGAGTAGCATGCCATTTCTCTGGCCCTTGAATCTCACTTTTAACAGCACGTTCTTATCGTCTTGAGAAAGCATGTTTTCTTTTTCAGGGCCCTTTGTTTCTTATAAATACATACATACTTTCGCGTGTCCGTGAGTAGCATAAGCAGGATGAACTATGGGTAGCCACCCTGTTAACACCCACAGACGCTCGTTGCTTCCTGGTGCATCTAACTCAAATTTCTTGGAACATTAAGACAAAACCACAGTGTTTTGAAAACATAAGCCTAAACTGAAATATTCAAGACAGATAGCAGAACTGGAGGGCGATGTATGATCTTCCCCCCAAACATATTAAACTCTTCATTCCCAGGTCTTTTAATTTCACCCTCTGTGCTAGAAATTGAATAATTTTTCTTCCTAGTAATGACTGAGACTTGAATATAGTCTCTTTCATGTACTGGCTGTGCGACTCTTAACCTCTTAGATTTTGTTTTGGCATGATAATATTTCAGATACATATATGCATGCAGGGGTGCAAATAAATCATGATACTATGTGCTTAGCCTTCAAAAGTCTGACCGTAGGGTTCACCATGGTAAAAATTCTCCAGTGGTTGTAAAACCTTTCCCTTGACCTGGAGATGAGTTCAAAGGTGGGGAAGTTCTACTCTCAGCTGGGAAATCACCCAGGCTCCTGTGCAATGGGACCTGCATGCCGGGAGGCTCCTCACTTTCTATTGTCTCGAAGCTTGTAAGGAAGACACCACCGTGGTCTTGACCTCTCCTTATAGAATCACTCCTGCCACGCCTTGCCACGACAGCTGGACTCTACAATGGCAACTTACTGTAGATCCCAGCAAAACAGATTTTCCTGGATGCCCAATCCTGTGGAGAAGCCTTGATGAGGGAAACCAAAGTTGTTCCGAGAGTCCAGCCGGGGAGAGTTGACATAGCACCAGGAGCTGGGAGCAATGCTGCCCTTCCAAGCATCTCCCAGGTCATCTCATTGCCATGGTCCTGGTTAGCTGGACACCCCAGAGACTCTGCCACTCATTCTCTTGTTTTAACTTCACAACTGACTTAAGACGTTCCATCTCAGCTCACAATCAGGCAGGACGGAGCTATGTTTGTTCTTGTTAGCCCAGGAGATGGAGGAGTCAATGAAAACTCCATCAGGTGATGGAATTTTATCCTCTGGTGGCAGAATCAGCAAAGATGAAGGGCTGAACATACTACAGGGGTTTCCAGGGCTCCATGTTTGCTCTGGATTGTGAGTAACTGCTGACTCACCCTGATTTGCCATTTAGTAGGGTGTTGGAAAGGTTTAGAACAGAGGAATTTCCACCATACCACATGACCTGTGTGACAGAGACTCCTGGAGATGCACTGGGTTCGTTGGTATGGATAGCTGAAGCACCTTAGAGTCTGAAGATGCTTTTCCCCAGAGTGTCCATGATCAGGATATTTAAAGGAATCTGCCCTCCCAGGTCTTCCAAACAAGGAAAGATGCAGTTTTTCTAGAGTGTGGAGTTTAGATAGCAAAAATGATCCCTCCTAACAAAACAAAGTTTATATAACTAAGGACATGAAATTATGCATGAAAAGGCTGGTAATGGACTAGAGGAACGGCTCAGAGTCAGAACACCTACCTGCCATGCAGGGCCCTGAGTTGGATCCTTACCAATGCAAAGCCAAGATAATAAGGAGAATGAGTATGAGAATAAAAACAATATTCAATTGGAATAAGAATATATCAAAACAAATTTTAAAAATTAAGTTGACAAGTATCAAAAATGTTAAAATAACTAGAAAGGACAGAAATCTTTTTATACTAGAGATGCTCATTTCAAAACCTTATTTCTTACAAATTCCCTTACAGTTTCATAGCATAATGATATTTGAGATGTTTTCTATAGAGAGCTAGATGACAATTCCATCTTTTAGCATGACTGACTGAAAATTGATTTTTGTTTTTAGGAGTTGAGATATATTGGTGCTATGATTTAGATGGGCGCTTTATATTATAAAAGTTCACACATGCTCCCCAAAGGTGTGACCCGCAAAGTGATGCTTCTGGAAGGTGGTGGAGCCTCAGGCACTGTGAGCTAAAATAACCTCCTTCTTTTCTTAAGTTGCTCTGCTTTTGTCAGAGTGACATGAGACTGACGCCCATAGCCCGGCCTGCGTCGTGTGCCTCCTACTTCTTGCTAAGGTTTTTGTTTTCTCCGAACATGATCCTTAATATTTGGTACATTACCGATTTGGAGCACCTCCTCGACCACCTGGCTAAAGTGACACCAGCCCTGGAGTACCTCAGCCTGCTGGGAAATGTGGCATGCCCCCAATGAGCTGGTCAGCTTGGAGAAGGATGAGGAAGACTATAAGAGATACAGGTGAGTGTGCATATGGTGGCAGAAAGGAACAGGAGCCTCTGGGCACTGATAGTGTGGGCTGCAGAGTCAATGTTTGAAAGTGCCCGCGGACTTCTGGTGATTGTGTTAAACTGTTGTCTTTCAGAGGACAGAGTCATTTTCTTTGTTTGTTGGGTTTATAGGAGCTGAGATCAGGGACTGAGAAATAGTTCTCATCATAGGCTAGTTCATATGCATTTTAGATTTTATAAGTTACAAGCTCTTGGAAACAGCCCTAGAGAGATTGGGAAAAGAGGGAAATGGGTTAGAGAAGGGCTTGTCTTACTGTGCTTTATGTAAAAATCTGGTGACCTACAAAGAAATGTAACAGGAATAATCATTGTGAATCAGGGCAAAATTGTAATGCTGAAAGTTATAGATTTGGAAAGAGGATAAAAAAGGAAGAAAGAAAAAGCCCAACACAGAGACATGAATAACATAAAGCAGGGATTCAGGTGTATTTCTGTAAAGAAGAATTTTTGACATTAGTTCATTTGGAAGTTTCATGATTAATTTTGTAGAGCTTTGAGTATATTCTTACACTGACTCAGAACAAATAAGAACCCTGCTTGAAGGAAAAATTGTTCTTGAAGGTCTTTCTCCACTAGAGAATTTTCCAACCATGGTGCGATAGATATTCTAGATTTGAGTGTGACTTTTGATTGGAGAAATCCAGTTGCTGTCTGGCCAAGACCCATTGCTCATTTCTCACTTTGAATTGTTTAATTGCTTAGAAGTTAATTGATTTCTATAACTTTGTTTTCAACTTTTAATCCTGAAGTTGTCTGATACAAGATGGTACCTTCTTATACGAACATTTTTTAGAATTGCATTTGTTGTTTTACTATAGTTCTCAGCGTATATTAATTGTCACATTAATGAGATTCTTTGTTATATTTTCATATATATTATATACCTACTGCTCTTAAATAGTATCAGACTCTCACGACTTCCTCTGTACCGTGCATCTCCCTGCTCCCTCCTGTCCACTTCCCTTTCTGCTGTGGTGTCTCCACCACCACTTGAGATTGTGTTGGTGGTGGTGTTATTTAGCTCTAGTTCCACACAGAAGGTAAAGCACATGAGACTTCTTTACTCTGCGTAATGACCTTTAGTTCTATGCATTTTCTTGCAGACAACATGATTTTGTTCTTCATTATGGCTAAATTCTCCGTTGTCTGTAAATATATGTTCTTTATCCTTTCGTCTTTTAGTAGGTACCTAGATTTCTTCTTGGAGGAAATTTTAAAGTATATCTTGGAAGGTCAAATCCAAAATAGTTTATCTAATAAGCATGTTTTTAAATAATTTTTTGAAAATTTCTTCTTTACTTTCTGATGTTTTTCTTTATATTTTTGTTTCATTCATAATATATATGTATATATATAGCTTTTGCATATATATGAATATGCATGAGTATTATCTACTTCTATGTGTGTATACTCACATTCACATATATGTTCATTTATTTATCATGCAACCAAACATAGTATGTGAATACAAGCGTAGAGAAATTGTTTTCTTTTCTTAGAAGGGGAGAGAGCAAGTGGGAGGAATTTTCTGCTTCCACCTTGTTCTGTTTGGTCTCAGATATAGGGTTCTAAGGGTACAAATGAGGAGAAGAGCAAATTCTTCATTGTTGATTTTGGAACTGGTCAGATTGACTAAGCTTCACCGTACAAGCAGTGAGATTAGAAAACCTAATGTGGGGTTCCATTTTGACAGAAAGACCTCTAAAGCCGGGGTGACTATCTAGTTCAATGGTCCTTAATGACTCTGGGTCAGCTCAGAGTCTATGACTCTTTTGGCAGCAAATCCATGTTTGGGTTTACCGTCTCACCGTGTTGCGCACGCACCATACACATCCATCTCACTGCTGTAGACTTGCCACATTGAGAGAACAGTTTCCAGTGAGTAAAGGGTAGGTCCCTGTTTTCTGAAGCCCAGTACAAACCTAAAGTCATATTTAACATGGAAAACTGGCTGGGGACTATACTGGAGATGTTTGGAATCACATGCTCTTCTTAGAACTGTGTATTTCAAGGTTGTCACGGGGATCTTTGGGTCCCATGCCGTCCACTGCCCTTTCGGTACCAGATCAGTTAGCAAGCAACAGCTCTCATCCAGACGCACTCCAGGTCTCAGTCACGGGGCACAGTTTTTGCAGAGGCTTTCTTTCTGTAAGAGCGATCCTTCTTAGGGATTCACCTGGGCGGCCTCCGAAGCGTGTCCTCCCACCCCAGGTCTGTGTTGCTGGCAGGACCTGAGAGATGGAGCTGGGAAGGCTGTTTGTTAGTGTGTTTATGACAGTGTTGCCGGGAGGGACTCGATTCTAGAGCTTGCACACAGCCCAAATCACATCTAGCCACAATTGCCTTTGAAACCCCATAAGTCATCTACACAGTGACTGCTAGCTCCTCACACTGGGAGAAAAGGCAGCAGCCAGGAACCATAGAGACAGTAATGCACTCCTACCCAGTTACACCTTCACTGCATCATGAGGGGGAAATGCTAGGTCGCTCCTCTAACGTGTTTAAATCTTTTATTCATCTTTTTTATTGTTGGCTTGATAAGTTGTTAGCCTTGCATTTGGAAGAAGGGGGTACAGGCCAGATGCAGCTCAGCTCTGTGGTCTTTTGGTAGCCCCACTTTCTTTACCCCAGGGGGTGAGTCATTTACCCCTGAGAAACTGTAGGGTTTCCCTATATGACTTTTGAAATCGGAGTTCCTGTGGCCTATGCACTTATACAATGCAGTGCAGCTGCTTTCTCCAAGTTGGGCAAACTCTTTTCCTGGCCCGTCATCCACAAAGTGTGAGGTCCGCCTTCTTTCTGCTGTTCCTGAGATGGTCTTAGTGGAGCCCCTGTGTGAATTTATACGACCTTTTTTTTTGCTAGGAAATGACTTAAGCAGAGAATGATGTTTCTACAGTTTACTGGGTTTCACTTTAAGTATGTTTTCTGACAATGCTTCTTCTATTAATCATGCAAGCAGTAGAGGGAGCCTTAAAGGAGTGCCTTCAGAAGCAAGAACCTGTGGTTCATTTAGAGCTGTTGAAAAAATTTTCTAATTGATTGGCATCCTCTGTGGTCATGTGATGTAATATTTATATCACCCAGCCGTCCATCTTAACAAGTATGCCTTGTTTTATTCTCAGGGGAGATGTTGATTTCAAAGATTTCAGTTCAGTTGTTGTTTGTGTTGTGGCCAAGCACCAGACCTGGGGTGGGAAGTGACTAGGTTTCTGCGTCTTGTGCTGTCTGCTCCATCTTTTCTTCCCCATGTCCCAGTGCCCACCCTTTTGGTTTCCTCACTTAACCTCTGTGTGCCCGCTTGGCTTTTCTTGTCATGTATTCCCACAGTAAACCAGGCTCGCATTCCTCTGTGAACACAGACATACTACTGTGAGGTTGGACAGAGCCCTGGACCTGCTGTGGTAGGAGTGTAACCATGTCTGAGCTTTCCTCTGCCTTTTGTCACTGCTTATGGCTGAGACACAGCGATGCTCACCTTATCACAGGGCCTTAAAGACATGTGTATTTCCCTGTGTGGATACAATGCTGCCATTCTGGGATGAGCATTGAATGGACATGAACTTGGACTTCTTGCAGATTTTGATACCATCCAAAATCAAAATAATACGTCAGGGTGGGAGACCTGGCGCTCAGAATAGGTTGTCTTTCCTGGTCAATCTTCAAGGGCCTGGGAGATGGACAGATTTCCCTGTAGACAGAGAGGGAGTGCGCCATGACCAGGTGATAATAGACGGTGAAATTCCAGGATGGCCAGCTTCTTCCTCACACTCCTGACTTCAGAGAAAAGTCTGTCAGCTTAAAAACGAAGACTTTTATCCCACCACCATGGATCTCAGTCTACAGGCAAGTTCAAACCATGTCAGGACATGCTTATCCCAAGGTATGGACCTATCAACCTTCCTGCCATTGTTCAAACCGACCAACCCGGAACTGGGTGAGAATGACCCCCTTCACAGACCCTTAAAACCATCAGCCCTCAAGGAGATCCTGGGCTGTTTCCCGAGTTCCTCTGCCCTGTCTGTTTCCCAGGGTGCCTGCTGTATCTGTGTCTCTTCACCCTGATAAAAGTCTGTCTCCCACTGCTTCTTCTGTCTGCTCCTGCTCGCTGTGTGTAAGATTCCTCTGCCTCTCCCTGTCTCGCTCCAGATATTTCCTGCCTTCTAATACTTTACCTGACAGAGAAAACAAACCCCATCAAGACCCCTAGATAGTTTCACTTTCTTGACTTTTTTTCTTTTTCTTCAGGAAGAAAGATGACTGAAAGTCAACAGAGAATAAATGCTGAATGTCACCTTTCAAATAAGAAATTGGGGCTCTCAGGCTTGGGACTGTTCTTTTGCAACACGCTCTGGTGTGCATTTTCTTTCAATTTCTGTTCCTTCAGGGCTCCGGTTGCACACCCCCACCCCCAAGTGGGTCTCTCTCTATTCCTTAAAACTTTAAATTATTTAAAATACATGCCTTTTCTTTGTTCCCTGGTAGGCAGCAGCCCTTGAGGCCTGCCCACTGTCTGTAGCACCCCACCAAAAGAAAGGTGGGAGGGACCCTCCAGTGGCGTCTGGGGCCACCTTGGGCTACCACCCAAGGCTGTTTCCCACTAAATGGGAGCTGTAAAACCTGTGGCTTATATAACCCAGCTAGCATTCCTCGGCTAATCTGCAATCTTGGCTTTGATGATCACAAGAAAGCAAAGGTCATGACACAGAGATCAAAGGGACAGAAGCCCACACAGTAATTGCTGGTTCCCCTCCATACAGGGCCTTGGACAGTCCTGTGGGTGTATTGTTTGCACAGAGACTTCAAACGTGCTGTGGTGACCTGTGAGCAAAATCAGCTGGCCTTTTCCAGTCAGCAGGCCAATTCATTAATTCTGTAGGTGAGCTCACCTCGGCTCATTAGCGTGAGATCATTGTTGTCTCTCAGAGCATCTGGAGCTGCCCCACTCAGTGTTTGTTCATCATCCTTGGTCTTCCTTGGTGGTTTCTGGCTCTCCCTGGATTTGGGAGGGGGTAGTTATGCAAGGCAATTGGGTAAACTGGTGTATTAGGAAGGGACCTAATGGAGGCATTTGTTGTCAGTCAGCTTTGAGCACAGACTCCAAGAAAAGAAGTGTTTTAAGGAGGCCAAGGTCCATTTTCATGGCTCAGATAGGGAAACTGAGGCTCAGAAGGGCAACTCAAAGCTTCCAGACCTGAGCCCTCTCTACTCTGCCCTGCAAGTTCCTGCCTCCAAATTTTCATGATGATGACCTCTCTTTTTTACATGTCTCCCCTTAATCTTTGAGAGCTCTGGACTCTCAAAGAAGCTGCATGCAAACCTTGGTGGTTTCTCTTACTACTCAAACACCTTCAGTAGCGGACCAGCACTCTTGACCATAGCGTGAGATAGCCGGTATTATTAAATGGAGTGATGTAATCCAATTGACAGCAAAGAATTGCATTGTTGTGTTTGAAACCATGCTCCATTCTGTTCAGCTGAACAGTGAGAGGGCATCGATGGCTGCCTTCAGGGCACCAGGCAGAACATCAGAAACTTGCACTCTATCCTTACACCCCTGGTTCATGGGAGTAAAAAGGTGTCAGGAAATAAAATGAAGAAGCTTTGAATGCCATACATGTCATGGAGAAGCCACCCAGTACTCTGTGTCTCGGTTCTCCTGAGAACCTGTGAGAGTCTTGAACTATTTTGGTGAAAGAAATATGGCTGCCAACCTCACCAGCAGATCCTATTGATTCATCAACCATCTGTGGTTCATGCTAGCACTGAGGGGCAGACAATTGTTCTGGAGCAGGTAGGACAATAGAATCCTTTCCTGTCTCCTTGACATCTAGGTAAATAATAACAATAATAATAATATTAATAATAAAATAGTAATAATAAGAATGTCATTGATATCAGAGAAAAAACAAATTGATTTTTCAATAATAACAAAAGGATTGGAGTTGTTCTTTCCTCCTTCCAGTTTCAGCTTTGTCATTAAAGGATCCTTTAAGAAAATCTACCATTTTACGTGAGTAGAGAGGGACCCTGATCATCTCTGGGTGGTGGCCTCTCATTTTCAGGAAATCTGTCTCCACATGGGGACAAATGGGTATTTAAGCACCTTTGCTGGGTTCCCTACCATCCTGATAACATCCCCTTCCATATCACAGCCAACAGGACCTCCAGGCTTAGTACCTCTAGGCCTGGGTTTTCCCTTCAGCCACCTTGAGAAGGTCAGAAAAATTGAAGTTGCCCTCTGCAGCTAGGGATGTGAGGCTTGAGTTAGACTGATCTCTTCTCATTAAGCACTGCCCTGACTTAACAAGCAGTTTTATAAATCTGAAGCTGTCTCCGGGTGTCACAGGATTTATGGACAAGGGGGCTCTGCCATAAAGTGGTTTATGATGGCTGCCTTCTGTGTTATTAGTAGCTGTCTCTTCCTTCAACCATTGCTGTTTGATAATAGCCTTAAAACACCCAGAATTACTTACCTGCAAGTCCCATTCTCGATAGCCCCTGTTGACAGTCTGAATAAGTTTACTGGCCTTTTGTTGTTCTTTTCCTTCAAAACAAACTGATTGGACCATCAATAGCTCCTGTGAGCTGACAGAGGGATGTCATCTGGACTAGCCCTTGTGATTGCAGGTTATCTGGGGGAGTTAACCTCCCTGCATTGTTAGCTGAAATGTTTTATGTACTAAGCAACTTTAGGATACGGCTGTGATAACCCCCGTAACTAAGTCATACATCACGGTAAGGAGATTTGGGTGTAACAAATAACCCTGGATTAAATTTACAAGGGTTGAATTGATATTGTAAAAGCCTTCGTTCTGTGACTTCGGCAATCTGCTCCTGTGTTTTTATGGCAAACTTGTATTATACTCAGGATTGAAGCTGCAGCTTGTGACACTCTGACACGACCTAGAACAAAGGGAAATAGATCTCCTAAGACCAGCGCAGGACAGGCAGGCTGGACCCCCACTGGCTTATCACTCGGGACTGCTGGAGCCTATTTTAAGTCATGGGGGGGGGGGACAGGAAGACCTTGGGAATGTGACTGTTAGCTGGGCTTTGTTTAACACAGGTAGACTGTTCGCTGAACTGGGAAGGAGACTCCTGGCTGCCTCATCGTGCTCATAATTTCCCAACTATCAGCCCTTGTGGTGTTGTTTTCTCTAGGACATTGGTTCTCAGCAGGAGGGCAGCAGTGGCAGCATCACTTGGGAACTTATTAGAAACATAAATTCCAGGCCTCCGTCCAGCTCACTCACCTCGCTAAGAAGCTCTGGGGATGGGCTGGGGCCTGCATCTGTGCTTTAACAAGCCTGTGGGTCACGAGGATGCCTGCTAAAGTCAAGAACCACTGTGCTAAAATGTGAACGCTATACTAGAACGCAGGTCACAGCGAGAGCAGAGGTTGCCTTCTGTGTTTCCTCGCCTTCTCAGCACCCCGCTTAGCTCCTTCATTAAAAAACAAAAAGCTTAAGTTTTCAGTTTTGTTTCTGTGTCTCTGTGTATGTGTGAGTATATGCTACACGTGGATGAGTGCCCACTGAGGTGCGCTGAAGGTGTCAGGTCATCTAGAACTACAGTCACAGTTGTTAGAGCCTCCTACCGTGGATTCTAGTAACTTCACTTGCTCTTCTGGAAGAACACAAAGTGCCCTTAACTGCAGAGTTACATCTCTAGCCCCATTTACATTTTTTTTTAAAAAATATATCATTTTTTATTAGTGTGTGTATGTGTGTATATATGTGTGTTTGATATATGTTGGGGATGCTTGCTTACCACAGATCACATATGGGGGTCATGGGATGACTCAGGAATCATTTCTTTCCTGTTGCTGTGGGCACAGGGACCAGACTCAAAATGAGCAACATCTCACAGGCCCCTTGGGATAAAGATACTCTTCTAAAGAGTCACCTGTGCCTTCCCTTTGACTATCAGCCTGTAGGTTACAAGAAATTTGGAATTTCCTTCAGAGTCTCATGCTAGAAGAAGGAAAAGCCTGGGAAGCCGGTGCCAACCAGAGGGAGTTTGTCTCCCTGAATGAGGAGCAGAAGGAGGAAGAAAATGAAAAAGAAAATCAGGACCGCGAGGGTTGCGATCACCCACTAATACAAGGGGACGGATCTAATGAGAGTTCACCAAGGCCAGTTGGACTGGGACTGAACGAGGACGTGATCCAACCAGATTCTCTGAATGTGGCCGGATTCTCTGAATGTGGCTGGCTGGAGTCTTTCTGAAAAGCCATTGACAATGACACTGGGACTTGTTTCCTCTGCATATGCTGGATTTTGGGGATCCAGTCTGTTTGGATACTCACCTTCCTGGACCTGGAGGGAGGGGGGAGGAGCTTGAACTACCCACAGGGCAGGAAACCCTGACTGCTCTTAGGGATGGAGAGGGAGGAGGAGAGGGAGTGGGGGGAGTGGGAAGGTGTTGGGAGGGGGGCGGAAATGGAAACTTTTATAATTTAATAAACTTTGAAAAAAAAAAAAAGAGTTACAGCTCGTCAGTTTCTGCCGCAGGAGCCGCCCGAGCTGAGACACAGGAGAAAGGCAGAACTCTCCCTTGAACAGGACTCTTAACTGTGCATACCTCTGGCTCTCTGTTTAAAACTAAATATCATCTTAGGACCACAAAGATGGACTCGGGGATCGCTGGACCTCCTTGTTCCTTTTCCCTATTGGCCGCATTGAGTGCATCTCCCTTTTCTCCTTTTCACTATTATTTTGTCTCTTTAATTGATCTATTGAGGATGGGTAGCCTATGTTGGTTTGTTATCCCGCCAGTGCCCATACCTGATCCTAATGGGTTGGAAACCATCCTCTCTGGGAACTCACAGTGGCCCTCAGGATGGAAGCGAAGCCTAGTGGTGATTGGCAGACTGTGTCATAGGCTGTCTCTCCAACTATCAGAAGAGTGTCTGAAAAGCAGCTCTTTGTCATCTACAATTTTTAACTAGCTTAAAAGCCAGCACCTCTCTGTCTTCCTCCTTTGATTTCAGAGCTGTGATCCAAAGTGAGGCGAAATGACAATGCGCGGTCTGTTGTCATCGCGGTTCCTGGCAGCCCCATGAAGGCATCCTTCACTCCATCATTAAACACCGGCTGATTTTCTAATACTGATGTTGTCCTCACCTGAATATTCATCTTTTCCCACCCTACACTTAGTGGGTGTCTCTACTCCTTTGAGCGTCACTCCTGACATATTGTTTCTGTCTGTACATGTCTTTATTTGAAAGAATCTGTTGTCATTAAGACTTTGCCAGTATAAGCAGGAGATGGAAGTTTTCTCTGACAGTCTGAGACCGATGGGAATTCTGCTAAAGGGTAGAAAGAACATTTGAGCCCTTTGCCTCATTTTGGATGAGATCAGAGGTGTTGGGAGGGGCTAGGGAGGGGATTTGGGAGAAAAGGAAAGGGGTAATAGATTGAAGTCAGGGAGAAAGCAAGAGAGAGGTGGGAGGGAGGGAAGGAGGGAGGGAGGGAGGGAGGGAGGGAGGGAGAGAGAGAGAGAGAGAGAGAGAGAGAGAGAGAGAGAGATTATAGGACCTCTGATCTTGGGATGAACTGTAAAAATTTTCAGGGACCCACTTAAGCTTGACGATCTGATACAGTGCCAGAGAGGAGAGAGAGAGAGAGAGAGAGAGAGAGAGAGAGAGAAGAAGAAGAAGAAGAAGAAGAAGAAGAAGAAGAAGAAGAAGAAGAAGAAGAAGAAGAAAGGACAGAGGGACAGAGGGAGGGAGAGAGGAGAGGGAGGGAAGGAGGGAGAGAAAGAGAGAGAGAGAAAGAGAGAGAGGAAGGAAGAGAGAGAGAGAGAGAGAGAGAGAGAGAGAGAGAGAGAGAGATTGATTATAGGACCTCTGGTCTTGGAATGGACCTTAAAGGAGTTTCTGATGACCTGATGACCTGAGTTCCATCCCTGGGCCTGTGATGGTGTCATCTCTAATCCCAGGCACTCCCATAGCGGGATGCAAGGTAAAGACAGGAGCCCAGAAGCTCTGGGTCAGTTAGGCTATAGTTACAAAGCATTGCAAAATCAAAAGAGAGTCCCTACATCAATAAAGTCAAAGGGAAGAACTGGCTCTGGAATATTGGCTTTTGACCTATGCCCAGTGCCCAGATGCTTGCTCACTCACATGAAATAATAAATTAATTCATAAGTGAATTAATTAGAGTTAATTGAAAAATAATTTTAATGTGTTTTGATTTTAAGAGCCCGGTTGGGGGGGAGAATCTTTAAACTGCTGTCTCTGGCTTTTG
This sequence comes from Myodes glareolus, assembly GCF_982192425.1. NCBI lineage: Eukaryota > Metazoa > Chordata > Mammalia > Rodentia > Cricetidae > Myodes > Myodes glareolus. The sequence goes on from NC_142037.1 coordinate 7,605,708, forward strand.
AGTGATAGCCAGGTCATTTACCTGAATAAACTTATAAAGGTCACTTGGTGACTTGAAATTACCTTATGGATGTGGAAGGAGGCTCTCAGAACCCAAGGTTCCAGTGGAGAGGGAGGCACAGTGCATGCCCAAGTAATATCTCCACTAATAAAATTTTAATTGGGTTGCTTTTGAACATGGTTTTCTGAAGCCTGTTTGAAATGGCATATTCCTCCTTTTTCCTTTAGTTTTTGGTTGTTCTCTGTTTTCCCATGATGACTCCATCCATAACTTAGCCTTATGGGTTTCTAGTTGGTAAGAACTATAGTAAGAACTTCTTTGAGAGCAGAGAGGTATCATAATCACTTCTGTGCCCCTCGGGCCTAGCAGATAATAGCTATTCAAGAGATGTTTGTGCCGCAGAAATGAATAGATAGGCTATTGAATGCATTCTTGAATTAGTTTCCAAGATATAATGAAGGTAAGCCTATAAGAAGGCTGATGTTTAGGTAAGGATATTCATTACTTGAACAACAAGGAAATATCTAGAAATTGATGGCATGTTGGGGTGGATGCTAATAGTGTGTTCTAGGAGAGTTAGAATGAAGACAGCTTTGAGGGTTAGAGGTGAAAAGTGGAGTTGAGATTTAGAAGAGGAGAGGATTCTTAAAAGGTGGGTGCAGGAAGTGATGGGTTTCTTTAGAGATTGTCCATTGTTCTTGACATTGGGTGTTCACTTTTCCTTCTAAAACAGAAGAGAACCTGAGCAAGTGCTCATGTGATAGAGATAGAGTGTGGTCTTGATGGGAAGCAAGAAAGTAGAGACAAGTGTCCGTATGTTATACATTTATAAACATATACCCTGGCCAAGGGCATCTTCTTGTCAATACCCTTTACACGCATCCATATGAGAGCAATTCATCACACACATAGCCATTGGCTTATCCTTGGTGGTCTATAAGGGGTACTAATGGTTCTTTCTGAGGGAACAGAGGCCACCCTGTATTTTCTGGATATTAAGATAACCTAGAAAATTTCTCTACTTCCTATTTGTCCTTGATAGAGATCATCTCTGTACTGCATAGTGGAAATCACCCAGAAATGATGACAGAAAGTACTGAAGACTGTCTTGAGTCATCAGTGAAGCAGTTTTCAGCTACGGGCATGCCCTACTTCTACTCCATAGCCACCCAGATTATTAGGTCTCATTTAAGGTCCTATCTGGGAAATTCTGGCTTCCAGCCTCAGCTCCAATTTGCAGATCAATTATATCAATAATGAGAGTGATACACATGCCTCCTATTAATGGCAGATGCATATATGGTACAACTGATCAAGGTTTATGTTATGTTACTCTTATTGAGAACTTTCCATGTTGAAGCAGGGCTCATTTCTCAGGATGGAAGAAAGGAATACATTGTCATGGTCCTGCTAGTAGGCTAGTTCTAATGAGTTGAGCATCCATGCTTGGGCCAAGCACAATTTTTACTGAAGTTTGTTTGTATGTCAGTATAGAGAACCCTTCAGATTTCCCCTAAAGAGAAAAATCTGTTTTGAGGGGAGAGGTAGGAAGAGTGGCTAAGATCTAAGTCCTTAGAGCCTTGCATGGACTCGCGATGTTCAGTCACATTACCCACATCCTTGGGGCTGTCACATTACCCACATCCCTGGGGATGTCACTCCTGCCTTTCTGAGTTGTTTCTGCCTTGTTCTCCCAGGTGCTTTGTTCTGCACAAGCTGCCTAATTTGAAGTTTCTGGATGCCCAGAAAGTCACCAGACAAGAACGGGAGGAGGCATTGGTGAGAGGGGCCTTCATGAAGGTGGTGAAGCCCAAGGTGAGCTGCTCTTGTCCACGTTTCCTGTGGGAGTCCTATCTTCCTCCCTTGGTTGCTCTGAGGCACATGGATGATGTCTTCCTGTGTGTTTCGCATGCAGTTGTGATCACACACCAGGGTTCACTTACAGATGTCGAGCTGACCAGTCATGCAGTTGGCTGGATGGAATTTGGGTCTCCCTGTCACTCCATCTGGAGACATTATTTGTTAAACACTGTGGTTATTTAAATAAGAATGACTCCCATAGACTTATGTCTTTGAATACTGGTCTCCAAGTGATAAAACTGTTTGAGAAGGATTAGGAAATGTGGCCTTATTTACAGAATATGTGACTGGGGGGTGTAGGTTTTGAGGTTTCAAAAGCCCACACCATTTCCAGTTACATGGACCAGGAAGTAGGCACTCAGCTGCTGCCCCACTGCCTTGCCTACCTGACTGCAGCCATGTTCCCTGTCATGGTTGTCATGGACTCACCCTCTGAAACTCTAAGCCTGCAATAATTGGTTTCTTCCGTAAGTTCCCTTGGCTGTGGCATCTTTTCAGAGCAACGTGATGGTAACGGAGATGCGCGGAAATGTGGTAAAGCTCTGTCAAGTCTAGTGGTGGCTTTCAGGCCTCCTCAGTGCTTTCTTCTCAGCAGTTCTACAGCTGACAAAGAATATTCTGGGAATTTTGTGTTTATGGGGTGGTTACAATCCCTCTTGTCTTTTGTAGGGGGTTCTTATTTCTTGCCACTAAAATGGGGTAATTTCCTTTCATCAGAGATGAAGGGTGTTCTACTCCCCTGAGGAACCCTTATCGCAGTAGGTAGTGTTTTCTGGCAGTGTGTGTGTGTGTGTGTGTGTGTGTGTGTGTGTGTGTGTGTGTGTTGGGGTGCTGGTTTATTGGGAGAGTTCATTTGGAGTCCTGGATCCAGACACAAGGAAGTTTGAAGGGTGTTCACAGTAGTCTTTCTGAGAGACATTTGGGCCCTTCTGAGAAGTCTGTGCCTAGCAAGTAGATTCCATGACCCTGATGACAACACCTTTCTAGAAATTTCACTACCCTGAAGCACAGTGCAGCTCCTTAGTTACCGCACATGAAATTGTAGCTCTGTTTTAAAAATGCTGGCACAGGAATCCTGAAGGCCTAGTTTGTCCTCAGCCGGTGACTTATAGCCCTCTGTACATGCATTGGAAGTGATTAAGCTGGGAAGCAAAGGCAAACAGCGCCAAAACAGAGCAGAGGAACGAGAGCTCTTCCATCAAGCTGCGCTGTTGGCAGCGGACCTCGGGCCACTTCTTTCCCTGAATCCATGAGGTGCGACTGATTTCCTGTTATGCTGGATGAAATTGCTAACAGTTGTGGAAATATATGATATGGAGGGTATAATTCTGGCAGATAAATGTATTGTTACCTGTTTCAGCATGTGGAGAATTAATTGAGTGATTCATTTCATAGCTATTAAAGTGTTAACAGTTCTCCTTATTGGAGCATTGGCCTGACACAGTGCACATGACTGCCTTTAGTTATTCCAACTTTTGCCATTTTTGTCCAAATGAAAGAATTTATCTCTTGGTTTCTTTTCTTTCTCCCTTCTTTCCTTTCTCTTTTTCTCCTCTTTCCTTAGGATGTCAGAGTCAGCAACATTACCAACCTCCACCAATGCAGCAGAGGAAGTCTTTGCGATTCCTGGGCTCACATCCTGGCCCTCCTGTCTTTCTCACCTCCATGCCTACACTGCACTGAGCAGATCTCTTATTCACCTTTTCCTCATTTGCTTTGGGACTGGAAGCTGTAACACTTCAGATGGAAATCTGAAGAAGTGCTAACTAGCTGGCCATATACTGGGATGCTGTATTCTGTGTGTGCCCAACTCTCTCCCAAGGTTCCATGTCTCAGAACCCTGCATACATAGAAGAAAGGACCGGGGACTTAGAGCAGTGCATGGGGTTGTCTCAAGGGCACTGCCATGAATTCCTGAGCTGGAATTTTACCTTTATGGGGCCTGGCCTCTTCTTACTCTGCTGTTTTAGCCTTGGAGGGAGAAAGAGAGAGAGAGAGAGAGAGAGAGAGAGAGAGAGAGAGAGAGAGAGAGAGAGATACCCCTAGGGGTGTTTTGGCAAACAGAAAAGTTTCCAGGAGAGCTGAGGAAGGAAGACAAGTGGGGATGAACTGGATGAACTGTTTTGCTATGGGGAGAAGATAGGGAGAGCTGGAATCCCTCTTGCCTTTGAGCATGATGGGAAAGGGTCCCTTAAAACCGACCACCAGCTGTCGGAGTCACTAGTGACAACAGAGGTGGTGCTCTTCAGAGTTCCCAATTAGCTTCCAATCAATTATAGAATCAGCACATGTTTGTGTGATTGACTCTAATGCCCTGACTAACTGTATTACACTTAAAAATGCCCATTAATTATTTCAGGGGAGACACAAAAATACCCTTGCCAAAGCAACATGGGGATCTTGCCTTCTCTTTCCCAGCTAGAAAGGACCTCAGAAATCCCTCTGGGAGAGTGGCAGAAGCTTAAGGGCCTGAAGAGGCCTGCGGTTGTGGGGGTTCTGGTTAAGTGTGCTATGTGATGATCTTCCAAGATTCAAAGAAGATCCCACACTATTACTGGTTTTCATATTGCACATGTCTGATGAATGGCAGGCAATTCGCTTTTGTCTGTTATTTTCTGAGACACGCAGCGGTATTTTTCCTGCAGATAGAAGAAAGCCAAATGAGTTCTTTGCTGAATTAATAAACTGGCATTCAGAAGGCTGCTTCTTGCCTGCTTGCCATGTGTACAGACACATGCTTGTTCCTGTGCAGGTATATATGGCCTTCCTATATCTGTATACATACATATGTATGTTCTGGGAGGCATGTGTACACCTGCAGTCGGCTCCTCAGTGGAAAGCAGTTGCCTTCCCCACTGCGGGAGCTGTGCCGTGCACGCTTGTTGAAGACCCTATTTTTCCTAACAGAATCGGAATCTCAAGTTGCCTTCTGTCCTTTCTGGGGCAGCAGGGGCCTGTTGTGCTTATTCAGCACAAGGTTCTGATGGATGATCAAGGAGGTCATGATTTGGGGAGCTGTTTTCATTTTATTCCTGACATAAAGTATTTGGGAGAATGGAAAACACCTCTCCAATCACAGCCCTTGCCTTCGAGGTAGGGCACAGGCAGTCTGGGTGTTCTCAGCTGACACAAACACAAAGCCAGCCAGGAACCAGCTGGCTGCCTGTGTCACCAAGGTCTGACTTGGTGCCTGGCAAGCCTGGACACTTGAAGCCAAGTTCTTCCCAGCTCTTGCTCCTGATGGCACAGTGTCTCTGTGACTGCACTTTGCCTTTTGCTGATTCAAATCTGTCTTTCCTCTGTGCTTGAATTGGTCTATGGAAAGAAAGATGCTGCCATTTATGAGAAATAATAATAGTTATATTATACAGTGGGCTTTTTCAGACACATAGGCACACTGTGTGTGTGTGTGTGTGTGTGTGTGTGTGTGTGTGTGTGTGTGAACATTTAATGGACCTGTGACAGCTAGGATTTACTCATTTCCCAGAATTTTAAAGAAAATATCTATCTTTGTCAAATATTGGCCATCGAATCGCGCCATTGTCAACAGAGCGAGCACCGAAGTAGCCACTGAGAAGCTCAGGGCCCCCAGTGAAAAGCATCTGGAATGACCAGACCGTGACCCCCATTGCTGCACTGGGAAATGAAGATCAAAGGAACACAGAAGCCTGTCCAGGAGGGCACGTATGGCGACACACCAGCCCTGCACATCAGAGAAGCAGCTCAACATCCCGACAGTCACAATTGCTTAATTATGTCCTAGCTTTGTAATTATTCATCCCTGTTCTGGCAAAGAGCACAGTTGTCATTTCTTTGACATAATTATTTAAAGCCGAGCCCTCTTGTTTACATGCATATACACCAAGTTGAACGCCGCCTATTTAATCTTCAGAACTGTGGAGGAACCACGGGGTGCGTAGACACAGGGCACACTGGACCGTGCATCATGGAAAGCATTTAGGTCCATATGATTTTACTTGTTTTTCTGGTCATTTCCTTACAGCAAAAGTGTGGTTAACATACGTGTTTGAATCTTTATGTGAACCGGTTTTCTACATTCCTTTTGTAGCATGGCTGGTTCCCAGCGTGTGTGATGTGTGTCTGGTTTATGAGTAAACTTTTGCCTACCTTGTGACTCCTGTGTCTTCAGATATTCAGAGAGGTGAGGAGGGAGGAGAGGAAAGGAAGAAAAAGAGGGAGAAAGGGAGGGCAAGACAAGATAATTTGCAAAGGAATAAACTTTAGTGCACCTACTGAAATATGTTCAATCTTATCCTAAACTACACATTGACTGCTGCTTGTGACCGAGAATCACCTGGTCCTATAACCACTCTATCTTGACATTTGTGGTCAGGTAAAAATTCTCCTATGTAAAGCCAGTTTGTTTTTCTTCTTGTCTTTAGGAGTTTCTATGGGAAAGACAGTGTGCGGTAAAGACAGGAAGTGGGATTAAGAGAATCCAGGTTTTGTTGGTGAGGAAGCCTCCAATTTCCAGGTTACTAGCTCCCTGAAGCTGTGAACTGGACCTGTGTTCTTCCATCTTGCAGCACAGAGACTTGGCCTATAGCAGGGACTCAGCTAGCGCTTACAAAGTCAGGAACCATAGGCAGCAAAGCCTTTCGAGAGCGTAATTCTGCGGCCCAAGTGTGACCATCTAAAGATGCAGAAAAGACTCTTGCCTTAGGTGGTGAGTTTCCAGATCTACCCAGAGCTGATGTGAAGACCTGTGGCTGCCATGGTGTCTGTCCCCCAGCTGCCCCATTGAGCAGCACTTCTAGGGGAAGCATGGGTGTGGTCTGTAACTCTATAGTCCATTCTTGACTATGTTCCCCAACTTTCCCGCCTGTCAGAACACACCTCCTTGTAGCAGGGCTTTGGAAACTAAGCAGTATCTTTTCTCAGAAGTATGTGGGGGCCTGTACAAAGCTACAGGAAGCTGAATGGAGATCTTCCCCTGCTGAGATTGCTGCCATGGTGGTTATCTGTGCTTTAATGGAACCCTGCCGAGTGGCTTGCTTTGGTCATAAAATATGGTTATTTTGATGCCTAACCTAGTGTTTTCATATACTCTATGTTATTCTAAAATAATGTACATATGTCTTTGATCTCTTCAGTTACCCTCTTTTAACCCAAGTACAAATATATAAAAAGGTTATCAAAGGGCTGGGAGATGGCTCAGCAGGTAAGGAGCACTGTGGGTTTGATTCTCAATACCCACAGGCTATTGGATGCCTGCACTGGACTGTATTGGCACTAGATACACTATGGTACAAATACATACACGTGGGCAAAATATCCATACACATAAAAAAAGGCCACCTCAAGATTTATAAAAAGGTTAACATCTAAACTATATTTTATATAAACCTAGATCTTACCATGAACAAATTTTATAAACCACATATACAATTCATGTAATTAACTAGATATTTAGTCAATACATATTCAAAGTTCTCTTCAGTACCAAATATCCAAAAAAAGAGCTATAAATGTCATTTGATTTTCTGGATGGTTCTAACTAACTACCTGTGTTTGTGTTCTGTGTTTTGTGTCTGTTTCTGCACAGATGTTTCTCGTCTTGAAACACACTCAAATTTTATTTTTAGTTACTTTTAAAGAGAAGGAAAAATTTTTAATTAATTTATTTTTTGAAAATGCTTAGGCAATATGTTTAGAAACAGTGTTGGATGCCAAACATTTGTGGTTTGTTTATTTTTCATTATTGTCCCTGACTCTACTGTTTGTCACATTCATTTGAAGGGGAAGTCACTGATGGATCCACAGATCTCTATTTCTTCACATTATAACATCTCCTGTCTTGAGGAAATGCCTTCAGAACACTGTTCTTTGGGAGCAGTTTTCGTAGCCTTGCATGGGGGGCAGTAAGGAGCTGAAAGCACAGATGGGTGGTAACAGGAACACCACCTTCAGATGGAGAACTGAACCTCACAGTGGGGATGTCAGAGGCTGCATGCTTCTGTGACAAAAGCAAAGTAAGAAAACAAGTGTTTGTTTTGGCTCACAGTTTGAGGAGGGTCTAGTCTATCATGCCAGGAAAGGCATGAGGCTCAGAGCTTGAGGCATCCACAGTGAGGAAGAAGAGAGAAATGATTATTGGGACTTAGCTAGCATTTTTCTTTTTTTGAACACCAGAACTGGATATAATGCTCCTGCTCATATTTATGGTGACTCCTTCCACCCCAGTTCACATAATCTACAAAGTCCCGCACAGTCATGCTGAGATTCTTGCTTCTTTGGAGATTCTAGAACCTGTGAAGAAGTTGGCAATCATCATTAGCCATCAAGGATACAAACTATAGGTTCTTCTAGAATCCTCTGAGCATTTTATATAGAAGCTGCTTTTCATGGACACCAAGGCTCGGGAAACAGTATCATGTTTGCAACAGAGCCAATAGTTTCCCAATATTATCGTAGTCTGATTCACTTGCCCTGCTGTTTGTTTTGTGAAGTGACCGTTTTCTTCAAAGATATTTGAATAGCTATAGGACAAGAGAATCACAGAAGAGGAACTCTTGAAACACGACTGATGGGATACAGACTGTTAGGAACTGCGCTCAGTCTGGAATCCAGTATTTGGGAGAAGTGTGCCAGAGTATATTTTGTCTAAAATCAATGGTGCCCTTCTCTCTGTCTTTGCTATGGAAACTCCTGTAATGGGGAAATACCTTTCTCTTATCTACTAGCCTTGATTTTGGTCATTTAATGATTTGGCCAATGATATGTGAGTGAAAGTGACAACCTATCAATTCTGGGTCAAGACCTGAAACACCATGTGTTTCTACTCACTGCCTTTGTAAGTTTCCCATCAACTCTGAGAATAACATGAGAGGCACACTGAGCAAACCTGGACCCAACCCATAGACTGAAACCAAAACCTTTGTAGTCTACCCTAGACCTTTGCATAAGGAAGGAATGATTATTGTAAGCCACCAAGACTGAGCCCAGAATGGTTGAAAACCTGACTGATACATGGATACCTTTCCATCCACATGTTTCTCCCTCTGAAGCTTCCCTCTGATGCTGAAAAAACTTTGGTGAGTACAGTCTGTACCACTAATTCCAACAGACTTCCTGATGCTACTTAGGATAGCAAGGCCTGTCTAAGAGCTGCCTGACTACATAGTAGTACTTTACTAAGCACCTAGAAAGTTTCCTGGCGTTAGTTCAAACAGCACCTACCATGCACCCAGTGTTCACTGCCTACTGGTTTTATTAACTACTTAGTTAGTACATGTCTCATTTCCCCGCTTTGTAACATGATGGGGGTCTTGCTTGTTTGTTGGGGTTTTCTGTCCTGCCCAGTCCCCCAGCCATTTAAGTTCCAAAGAAAATCACACAGAGATCTCTATAAGTTATAAAGCTGATTGGCCCATTTGGTCAGGCTTCTTATTAGCTCTTGTAGCTTATATTAACCCATTATTCTGATCTATGTTTGCCATATGGTTCAGTACCTTTTTCAGTGGGGCAGATCACATCCTGCTTCTTCGGCGATTTGCGCAGGAGTGGGAGAAATCAACTTCCTCCTTCCCAGAATTCTGTTGTTCTCATTGCATCATTTCTATTTCCTGTCTGGTTTTCCCACCTATCCTTCCTGCTTGGCCAATGAGCATTTATTTAAAACATGATTAACAGAATACAGACAATTATCCCACACCACCCCTTGTCTCATATCTGTGATTGAGAAAACTGATAATTGGAAATGATGCACATCACAATTCCTGGAGCAGAGAGATGATGAGGGTGTCCTTGGATCTGTCCATGCCCTGTAGCTCATTCATGATTCCTGGAGCAGAGAGATGATGAGGGTATCCTTGGATCTATCAATGCCCCATAGCTCATGATTTTTATTCTTGTATGCCTTATTTTAGGACAGTCAACTTCAAACCTTGGGATCTTCCCATTATATATCATAAATTTTATTAACCAGGTCTGGAGAAGTATGGAGGCTAGACCAAAAGATCAGGGAAACCAATAGGAAGAAGGCTGCAAGAGTTTCTGCATGGTTCCCATACTGATACTATGAATCCATTCCCTGAGCCCTTTAGTGACATGCATGGACTGAGGAAGCAGGCAACGGAAGGCTCCATATGTTAGGTTACTTTGTGATTTCCTCTGAGGGTGAGGATGACCCACCTTAGCTAGGGTTAGAGCGGCAGGAATGGTTGAACCATGTGCTCTTTGGGTTCTTGGGTATTGGAGAGAGAAGTCAGTAGAGCTTTATGTGGAGCAAGGAGTGTCATGTGGTCTGAGGTAACCTGGCACTGAAAACACCCAGCCTGGTGTTGGTGCTTAGGTAGCCACTGGGGTCAAAGTGGTGGAACTGAGAGTCTTTTGTCCCAAGGATTGTGGGAAATTTCTGTGGCGGCAGTGGTGGTAGTGGTGGTGTGTGTATTGGTAGGGAAGGGGTGATAAGGTACTCAAAGGCAAAAGCGAGAAGAAGGCCAAAGGTATCAGAGATTTCATAGTGGACTGTCCTGGATACGAGTCCTGACATTCTCAAATGTCCTTTGGCATGTTCTTACTCAAAAGATTCTTTCTCCTGTGGGATTTGTGATTTTTGTATCTAAGGTGACTTTAAGCTTATGATCTTAGCTGGGCTGTGAAAGGGTCCCATTAGTGCAGTTGCTGGTAATGAGGATGGATCTTTAAGTATCACCTATGTCAGTAATCTGCACAGTTCTAGTTTGATGGCTCTTCACACCACTGAGATCTATTTATTTTTAAATTATGTGCATGCATGTTTGCCTGATAGTTTGTGTGTATGTCCTGTGCGTGCCTGCTGCTGGTGGAGGACAGGAGATGGCCTCTGATCCCCTTGACCTGGAGTTATAGATGGTTTCAAGTCATCCTGTAGGTGCTAGGAATCCAACCCAGGTCCTTCATGAGTGCAGCCAGTATACTTAACCACAATCATCTCTCTAGTCCCTTGACCCATTAGAAAAGAGGGTTTTTGAAGCCTTGTTCTTACAGGTTAGGGTTCTGACTATTTTTAAAAATTAAACATAAAAGAGAAGAGAAGGAATGGGAAAGCAAATAAAGATGCTTTCCTCCCAAATGCTTAGTTAATCAAGCCACATGGCTGCACTGGAGCTTACACCACCCTCACCAAACTAAACTAACCATACCCCATGTTGCATGTGCAACTTTGGACCTTCGTGTATGGGTCTTCTCTCCAAGCCCAGTTGTCTGATGTACTTGAGTGAACCATTATATTTAATGTATTTCCTTCCACCCTGACTGACATTGTTCTTACTATTCCAGGCCATGGTGAGAAAGAGGGTTGGGAATGTGGGGGCAGCTTATCTTTAACAGAGGAAAAAGTCAGTGAGTGCTGGAAGCAAGATCATATTAAGTCATGACCATGATGGCACTGGTGCCCCTCTGTCAGGGCTGTACCTACAGGAGATCCTTCTGGACTCTGTGTCTTCGTGGAGCTCTGCTGTGCTCGGGAAGTCTCCCCGGGTCTGTGGACACAGCATATCGTAGGACAGATAGCCAAGCTTATTCTGTGACAGATAAATCTACAGATGGGTAGGCCAATGCTCAGCCACAGAGATGCCAGGCCCCAAGGGCAAATCATCACATCATTCTGAAGCTAGTAGTTGGACCCTGGCATTTGCACATTAACATTACACGTTGACATGGCAGATGAAGGACAATAGGAAGGTGGCACAAACCCATCTGGGTGTTCTGTTTATTTCCAAATCACCTTTTATTAGCAGCAGATGAGCACAGTTTAAGCAGAAGGTAGAGAACAACACTCACAAAACGTGAGGGTTGGAAGAGGGCTGTACTACTCAGTTATTAATCCTGAACAAGTTGGTGAGTAAGATAAAACAGCGAGATGATCTTGGGCAATCCAACCCAAACAAAATACACATCTTCATAAAGTTGAAGACAAGACGTTGAGGGTGGTTCAGCAACAGAGGGATTGCCTAGCATGTGTAAGGCCCTGAGCTCCATTTCCAGATCCCTGACACCTCCCCCCAGAAACATGTAATGGGGGTAAAAAGAAAGAGAGAGAGAGAGAGGAAGAGAGAGAGAGAGAGAGAAGCAGCTTTGGACAGGAGTCGAGATGTAGCTTAGTTACAGAGTTCTCATGTAGCATGTGTGAATCCCTGGGTTCAATCCCCAACACTCCCAGAAACTCAGTTCATAATAAGAAAAGCTACCCCATCTTGCTAGATGTGTTTAAAAGGCAGTTTTCAGGGTACTGTTTGTGTGTGTGTGTGTGTGTGTGTGTGTACACGCCTGCGTGTGAAGATAGGATATTGTCTAGTAGGTAAACTTAGGGTCCCCAAAGGCTGGTGGAACAGTTTGTCCTTCCATTTGCTCTTCTGCTTCCTGCACAGAGCATTTGAAAGGAGTCGACTGGTGCCATCAGTAAGGCCTGGTGCTTGTCTGCCTTTGATGTTAATTGAGCCACACCCAGTGCCATTGTGAGCAAGAGCAGGTTTACACAGCCTTTTTGCCAAGAAGCTTTAGGATAATTTTATTTTTCATGACCTTCTTAAAATATGACAGTAGATTTTGAGCTACATTACCTGAATTAAAGCTCATTATTTCTTTTCAACAGCAAACCAATGCTATCTGACTAGGCTCCGTGTGTGTGTGTCTGTCTGTCTGTCTGTCTGTCTGTCTCTCTGTCTCTGTCTGTCTGTCTGTCTGTCTGTCTCTCTCTCTCTCTCTCACACACACACACAATTTCTTTCTTGATGTGTGGAATTTGAGGTGGGGCTTGTACTTAATGAATCTTTTAACTCATGACTGAAATGAACCCGTGACACCTCTTGCTTTTGTGTTGTTGTTAGGCGCTGTGGAGTGTCACAGCGGCTCTCTGGCTGAGGGTCGTGTCCATTCCTCCCACATACTCAGTTTTGGCTTTTGTTCTTGACATGGTTCAAGAAGTTGCCTTCAGCTATTCTTCGGGGAAGGTTTACGTTCTGAATGTACAGTTGCTATTGTGCTCTACAAAATACCTACACATCCTTCCCTGTGGGCTCTGTTGGACTTGCTGCTCCCTGGAGAAGGTGGGTATTCTCCACATTTCAGGGCTGTGCTCAATGTTAGAACACAGGATGGCCGATACCTCATGCTATCTGGCTTTCCATTGTGAAGGCAGGTGCACGGTGTGTCCTTCAGAGTCTGTTGTGAGGATAAAGCAATAGAATCTGTGGGCAGCGCTGGCACTCTCTTTAGTGCATGAGATTGGCAGCTAATGATCCTGGTTGTGCCATTTCAAAAATAGTCTGTGACATAACATAGAGAGGACACTATTGGTTTATAATAGTTGTTGGGATATGTCGAGGTGCACCAGTCAGCTCAGATGCTGTAAGAAAATGTCTCACACTCAAGAGGCCAAACAAACACTACTTCATTTTCTCACAGTGCTAGAACTCTAATATTAGGACGCTAGCATGGCTCATGGCTGGCTCTCTTCCTAGAACTCTAATATTAGGGTGCTAGCATGGTTCAGGTGCTGGCTGTCTTCCTGGCATTATAAATAACTACCCTATCGTTCCTTACGTTCATATCATGTCTACATATGGAGAAAACAAAAAGAATATCTTTTCTTGTTGTTATAAACTACAGCCCTATTGGATCAAGACTTCATTTAACCTTAATGATTTCCTTGGGACTGTGTCTCTAGATATGGTCACATTAGATTTTAAGATTTCTACAAGTGAATTTGTGTAATTTGTGTAGGACACATTTCAGCCCCTAATGGAGAGCCCTGTCCCTACTCAACACATCTCCACTGAGTTTCTAAGATTTATATTTTAGGGAATAATTTGCAAGATTCTTCCTGAATATGAGGGGAGAAAGTAGACCTTATATTCTTCCTGGGAAGGACTAGCCTGCTGAATTTGCGAGCCATTTGTTCCCTAAGAACAGTGGCGGGAGGTATGCAGCTCCAAGGTAGCTTTCAGGTGTATGGACTACAGAAGAGGCTGCAGGTCACTGATACTTGAGAGGACAACGGACACAGTCCTGGTAGACAGAACAGCTGCAGGGAAGTCTCCTCACAACCCCAGCTCAGCAGAAGGATGCCTGCTGCAGAAATAAGCCCTTAAGCCCTTTCATTTGGATGACCTCGGACTCAACTCTCCTAATCCCCCTCCAGCTCCCTTGGCAAATCTGGACGTCAAGGTTGAGGTTTAGATCCTGGAATCTGTCATGGGGATCAGGCTCCCTTCAGCCACAGAGCAGAGTAGAAAAGGCTGGGGGGTGAGGTAGGGAACTTATTACCCATGTCCAAAGAATATTATCTCATCTTTAGACGGGCTTTGAACCCCAAGGTGGAGATAGCAGATCATGGGATAATTACAAAACAGCCAAGTGCTGAATTACACAAAGCAACATTTAAAAAAAAATGTATCTGCTAAGTATAATGTGTAAAAAATGAGCCTGATTTCTACATGCATTCTAATTTTTAGTCATGGGCTGTTTGGGAAAAGATTAAGTTACGAAGGATTCGTTCCTTCCTTGTATTAAGAAAAATTCCATGGCCAACATGCAGCTTGTACTTAGATGAGAGAGGCTGAGCAGGAAGATCAGGAATTGTCTTTGTTGAAAAGAATATGTTCAGTGGGAAGAAAACAGAGCCAGGAGGCAAGGATTTTTCCTCTTTCTCTCCCTTCCCCTCTCCTCCTTCCTCTTCTTCCAAGCACTGTGGGATTAATGTGCGACTTTGTTCATGTACCTGCTACAAACAGTTCAGCGTGTAGGCCAAACACGCTCTAATGCAGTGAAATTAAGAAATAATACACTTTGAAAGTGATTTATGAGTGTGGTTAAACTGCCAGATTTACAAAGAAATAGTTCAGATCTTGGGAAGCCTCAGGAGTCACGTCAAAAATGAACTTGACCATGATTTAAACTGCTACTTTTCTTACATGACATTTAATATGTGTACTTTAGAGGCCCATATGTCTTTAATAAAATAGCATTAAGTTTTAAATATGATATGAATGCAGCCAGTTTCTAAATTCATAACCTTTTCCACAACTCCAAAATGCTAACCAATAAGGGAGTCATACACGCAATAAAACATAAACCTTAGAAAATAGCTTTTTATTAAAATGGTTAGGCAGTTGGCAGCTGGGTTGCAGTGTAATAAATACTTACAGTGCTGTGGGTTTATCAGACCTTGTTTACCCTGCTAGCAACTGGGACCAGACAACTAATTATAGACCCTGTGCAAAAGTACCCTGTGATCAGTCCCCAGAGTGTATCAGAGAGGAAGGGGAGCAGTGCTGAGAGCCTTCGTCCAAGGACTGGTGTTCCGATCCCTGGCCAGCAGTTAAAGGTGACCTTGGACAAATCCCCCCCACCATTTCTCTGACAGTACCAGAGAAATGGTGGGGACAGTACCAGCTGCCAAATGGATGTATGTTAATAGTGACAAACATAGCCCATAGTAGTGGTTCAGTTAAAAACCCTTCAACTGGGGTCTGGAGCAGTGACGCAGCAGTTAAGAACTCAAGCTGGGCACTAGTAAAGACCGGGGTTTAAATCCCAGCAGCCATATATGGAGCCAGGTGCTCCACAAAGGCCTCCAGTGTCAGCTTTGTGGGACCTGTATACACATAGGCACACATACCCATGCACGCATGCACACATACACACGTAAACAGATAAAATAAAACATTAAATCCTTAACATGTTTACAAAAATCAGTTCTTTAAAGATTCTTTTTGTTATTGATGAGTTCATTAAGGGCAAACCTACATTGATAATCTACCCTGAGCTCCAGAGGCGGTTTGAAAATTCGAGCCCCTCCTGGGCTCAACGCCATCTTTGTGGGATGTACCAGAGGATGAGTGCCTCACTTACCTCTCAAAGGCAGTGGTGTTCCAAATGCTTGGTTCACTCCGTCCCTCCTTCTTCCTAGAGAAGGATGTGAGCTGCTCCACGTTGCCTCGTCGTGCCTTTGTGTTTAGAAGCTTCAGTGTGTCATCAAAGACATCCAGAGCTGTCTCTGCTGCTCCTTGTCAGCAGGGTCTCAAAGCACATCTCTGGGGTGGGGATCCCCGATTCTGTGTCCTCGCACACTTGTGTACAACAGACTTTTCTGTGTCTCCCTGAAGCGGGTAGCCCGGGGTTTTTCTGGCAGGGTTTGTCCACACAGCCAATTAATACAATCCAAAACTAGTTTTTGGGATAGATTCCTAAATTCTCTAAAATGGGCCCTTGGAGCTATATCCCAGCTTGCCTTTGAACCTTGGAACACAGGCATCTCTGTGTTAATCAGAGATTAAAGGCCAAGGAACTATTTCATTTTATTTTATTTTGATACATTTTAAAAATAGTGGAATGATCCTATTAAAGTACACTGTGGTGGTTTGGATATTTGAAAGAATTGGGACCTGTGATCTTGAGTAGGTATAGTCTTGTTGGAGGAATTGTGTCATTGGGAGTGAACTTTGAGGTTTCAGAAGCTCAAGCAAGGCCCAGTGTCTCTCTCTTCCTGCTGTCTGCTGATCTGGATGTAGAACTCTCAGCTTCTTTTCCAGCACCATGTCTTCCTGAATGTCCCCATGCTCCCCACCATGACAATAATGGACTAACCCTCTGAAATTGTAAGTCAGCCCCAATTAAATGCTTTCCTCTGTAACAGTTACTATGGTCATGGTGTCTGTTCACAGCAGCAAGGCCTCACTAAGACAGGTATTAACCAAGAAAATCATTCCTGTCTACTCCTTGTATGTCAACTTTACAACTTTCCATTTTCCTCACCTTCCCTCTCCATAGCTTCTGTAAATTGAACATTATTTTCCAACTAATATTTTTCTTGTTTTCTCTGTATTCTTCAAATTATTCCTATCACAAACTGTGTAGTTCTCTGTAAAATTTACTCTCGGTAGCATTAATTAGCACACTATGTTTCTCCTATTTCTGGATGTGTTATGCACAACAAGGGTAGTCGTGTGTCTGTATCTCTGTGTATGTACGTGTGTGTTC
Source organism: Myodes glareolus (assembly GCF_982192425.1). Classification (NCBI taxonomy): domain Eukaryota; kingdom Metazoa; phylum Chordata; class Mammalia; order Rodentia; family Cricetidae; genus Myodes; species Myodes glareolus. The sequence continues at coordinate 7,622,553 of NC_142037.1, forward strand.
CCTTTAAGTTTCTCATCTAGGATAACACAATCTCTCCATGCTTATTGAAAGGCAGGTGTGACCCCATGAACCTGACGTGCAGGATTGAATTCCAAAGTGCCCCTTTTCAAGTTGATGGTTTGTTCCAGATGAGGCCTTGCATCTAATCATGCCTGGAAGAAGTGGGTCTTGAGTTACACTTAGTGCTTCAAGACCCTCTTTGGAATGGGTTTTCTGGAGTCTTATTGGTCGGTTTGGCTCTGCAACAATGACTTAGACTCTGTAGGTGCTCCTGTAAAGCTCACATTGACCTCCTAAGTTGCAGTCCAAGGGAATTATGGGTTCTCTGAGCATCCTGAAAATTATTAACAGCATGAAGTCCTGATCAGTGTGAATGTGCCTTCAGACTGTTAGCCAAATCTTTGCATAATACCAATCATTCTACCTATAAAAGCACAAATATGTTATTGTTCTCAATAGGCAATTTAATGCAGCTTTGGAGAGGAAAAAAAGAGAAAAGAAGATTACAGGCTGGCTGATCTTGCTTTTATTTCCCTTAAATCTCTCCACACTTCTCAGGGGTTGTACTTGTTTAAACATTGTTTGCAACTGTGCAACCTGTGTGATTTGGAAAGCAAATCAAACTAAACACAAAGTCTTCATCATGTGCTGTTTTTAAAGGATTTCATGCATTTATTCCAAATATATATTTCTCCCTGAGTGGTTCTGAACCTATAATCTTTTCCTTGTTACATTTCTTTTGGCAGGGAGGGGGCCAAGAAGGTGGCTTGGCTGGGAGTGGAAAGCTCCTATTAGGAGCTACCTCCTCCTTGTGCAGCGTTATTCATAGCAGCCCTATTAGGGCTAATTATTTTCAAGTTTCTATCAAAGGGGGATATTTGAGCTGACAAAAAATGCATTATTTGGAAGAAAAGTGGCCTGTTTAAATAAGAAAGGGATCGTTATTCTCTACGCCTTCCCTTCTCCTCCCAGTTCCTCGCCTCTGTAGGGAAGGGGCTTAGGAGTCTGTAAGTAAGCAAAGGTTCCGGGCGTCTATACATGCCAAGATGCCTGCTAACCCAGGAAGGGAAAATGCATTTTCTCTTTTTGCCACAGCCCACCTGGATCACTCACTGGGAAACCGATATCAATCTAAAATTTGATGGCCATTGATATGTGGTAGAAAGATTATGAGTTGGTAAGCCGAGTATGTTTATCAGGAAAGTCTGTCTACTGAAAGCAACGTTCCCCAGATCTTGGCAGCATGTGTGGCCCCAGTCCACTGAAAATTCCTAGGTGGAGAATGAGGGGTGCATCTGATCAATCAGGGCTCCAGGTTCTTTCTATTCAGTGACCATGCATTTTTCTTGTTTCATGGAGTCCTTCACTGAACTCAGTTTCTTGATGGAGTAAGATTGAGAACACAGAGGCTTGTGTGAGACTGACTCACTGGCCTTGTCTTAAAATGACATATTTCACTTCTGCCTGTCTCCTGTGGTCCAGAACTTAGGGATAGAAGCATCCTTAACTGAAACTGGAAAATGTGACTGATTGGGGTTTTAACCCATATCTCTCCCAAACCTTAGTGCTGGAGCTTGTACTATCGGGACCTCAGGTTGGACCTGTGTTTAGCTATGGGGCCTTTAAGAATGAGTTCAAATGAAGTCGCAAGGGTGACATTAAATTCAGTCTACCTTGTGTCCTGCTATGGAGATTAAGTGACACCAGGATCTTCCTAGCCACAGAGGGACAACCATTGGGAGAAACAGAAAGAGGGTAACACCTTGATCTTGAATGAGCATCTCTGAAGATAGAAGAAAATAAGCTTGTGTTAGTTAATCACCTAATCTCTAATGTTTTGCTGTGTCAGCCCTAGCAAATGAATGTGGTCGCTGCACCGAGTCCCGCAGAGCAAACATGAATGAGCTTGGTGAGCTCTGTCCACTGAGCACTCAGGCGATGCTCCACTCCACTAGCCACCTTACTGGGAACCATGGGTGAACTGGGAGCCTCCTTCAGGCCCCAACTTGCCCACATGTTACATGATCAGAAGCTCTGGGCTTAATGAGTTCTGAGAATTCATCCATGGCTTTGCAGTCTGGCCTCTGCATAGACCTTAAAGAGATATAAATAGGAAACAGAGGAGTGAAATTATTCCAATCACAGATGACATGATTTTATATATCAAAGATCCCAGAAATTCCACTGAAAGCTTTTAGAAATAATTGACAGCCTCACCAAAATAGCAGGACATAAAGCATGCAGAAAGAGATCCTGTACACACTTTAGTTTACAGTAGCATCAAAGACAATACAATTTCTTGGAATAAACCTAACCAAGGGCGTGAAAGACTTCTACAATGATAGCTTCAAATTTCTAAAGACTAAGAAAGGCACTAGAAAATTGAAAAACATTATTCTGTGTTCATGGATTGGTAGAATCAATTTCACTATTGTGAAAGTGACCAGGCTACTAAAAGTACTTTACAGATTTATTGAAAACCCAATTAAAATTCCTACAACGCTCTCCACAGAAATAGAAAAAAATACTAAGATTCATATGGAACCAGGAAAGATCCTGGATAGCTAAAGCAATCTTGAACAAAAAGAATAATACTGAAGGAATTATAAATACAGACTTCAAGATACATTATAGAGCTATAGTAAAAAGAACAATATGGTATTGGCACAAGAACAGATATAATGAAGTAAAAATAGAAGACCAAATATGATATTTAACAATGAGGATAAATACAAATGCAGGAGAAAAGACAGCATCTCCAGCAAATGGTGCTGGAAAAACGAGGTGTCCACACGTAGAAGTAAGAAATTAGACCCATATCTGTCACTCTGCCCAAAAGTTAGATCCAAGTAGATCAATACCTCAAAACCAAGTGGATGAATTCTGCAGCACTAAAACTGCTAGAAGAAAACACAGACGGTTCCCTACAACATATAGATGTGGGAACAGACTATCCAAATATGGCTTCATTTGCTAAGGAATTAAGGCCAACAATCAACAACTGTGACCTCATAAAACTAAAGTGTTTCTGTACCATTTGTGTGGGACAATTCTGTATTCTGTCAATTATGTTTTAAATAAACGCTGATTGGTCAGTAGCCAGGCAGGAAGTATAGGCGGGACAACCAGACAGGAAGTAGAGGTGGGCAAGGAGAACAGGAGAATTCTGGGAAGGAGGAATCCCATTCCCCACCCCAAGTCCTGTCCAGACACCGAAGAAGCAAGATGTGACCTGTCCCGCTGAAGAAGGTACTGAGCCATGTGGCTAACATATACTAGAATAATGGGCTAATATAAGTTATAAGAGCTAATATAAAGCCTGAGCTAATGGGCCAATCAGTATATAACTTATGGAGACCTCTGCATGATTTTTTGGGGGGACCTAAAGGCTGTGGGAACTGGGCAGACCAGAAACCCCAACAAGCAGACCCTCATGTTAACATACCGCTAAGGAGTTAATGTTTTAAAATTGTCATCCTGTGAGTCCTGCCTGTGAAGATGAAAGAATGCTAGCTAACTCTGGGAACCATTTTCACTACAGTGAAGAGAACTGAGGACTCAGAGGTAGTGCCTTACTTTAGAGCTGATGATGTCTTACAGACAGACAGATTTATCTGCCATAGAATTGGATGCACTGCCTCTGAATGCTCCTGCATCTGCCTGATGGAGACTGTGTTGACTTGCCCTAGCCTGGAACCCAACTTACTCTTCTTTATGCTCCATGACACCCAGAATTCTTTTGTACTCATGGGAGGCACTGACATGCCTTTGAAATAATGCGTACCCTTATGTGTACAGGTCGCTTCAGCTCCCATTTTCAAACCACTAGAGTTTGGTTTTAAACACTTCAGAAAGGTATCTCATGTACCCCAGTGACCCAAGAGCATAGTTTGAGGGGGAAGGAGGGAGAAGAAGCAAGCATTCTCACATACTGGCTCTATTGACCATTTTTGAATTTCTGAGCCTGGCTCCACCCCTCTTCCAGGCAACCAGAAGCTTCTCCAAGAGAGGGGAGAAATGATATTTTATGTCACCTTTATTCAAAACAAGCTTTGTAGCAGGGTGAACTTTTGAGATGCACCACAGACACGAAAAGGTCTTCAAGCCATAAGAAAATGACAGTGAGTTCAGATTTTCTACTCTCCCTCTCCCACAGGGCAGGTTATCTGTCTTTGTCATGGCTAATAGCAATTTATGCTATCCATGACCACTGGAAGGAAAAAAATTCATATTTAAAAAATGAACTGAGACAGATTCCTTCTGTATTTACAACAAGCTCATGCCATGCAGAAGGAAGCAGAATATTCAAGGTCATGGTTTCCCAGCCTTCACTGGGAGGTTGTCATTTATTGATGATCTTATCATTTAGATTTCAAACTTAGCAGACATTCTTCTGGTGTCTTTAAAAAGAAAGAGACTTTGGATTTTGAGGATAAGAAGCTTCTAGAGATCTTCCTGTTTTCAGGAAGAGGACACTTCTTAGCTTGTCAAGCTTTTCAATAACACTGTCTCCCAGAGAGTAAAGCAGAAAAAATTTAAGTGTAGCTTCAAGATTGAGAGCATTTTAAAGCCAGGTATGAAAATAAAATATTCCAAACCCAGGATCTGTGTACCAACCTTCTAAAAATAAAGAATTAGGATTTTTCTCAATTTGGAATCTTGGTTCAAGTGAATGGAACTTGTCCTCTCTTCTTACCCTGTTACCCATCCTGTTCCCAGCTTGTCAGTGTCTGTTTAGACATAAACATACATAATGGAATGGCAGACCAGACGATGTCAGCTCATGAAACCCATAGAAGCTGTAACTCACTGGAGGTTGAAGGCGGCATTAGATGATTCAGTGTATCTGTCTAGAATGTGATAGTATTAACACATGCGTCTTCCCTTTCTCATTCTCACACAATGTCCACAGGAGTTTAAGTGACTGCCTCCTTATTTTGGGAGGTTTGGTTTTCACTAATTTTCCAATTTCTCTAATCATTAACATCAGTGTTTCAGGCCTTCTTATACATCCACCTATCTATCCACAAACCCATCCATCCATCATTCATCTACCCTTCTGTCCATCTTTTCTGTCAATCCAGTACATATCCATCCATCCATCCATTCATCCATTCATCCATCCATCCATCCATCCAGTCAGCCAGCCACTCTTACTTATGAATGCCCAACCTTAGCTTGACTTGTTTCTAGCCAGTTTTTCTAACTTAAACTATCCCATTTCTCTTTAACTACATTTTGCCTCTAGGCTTTAACCATTTTTGTTCTATATACCTTTCTTCCCTTCTTACTCTGTGACTAGCCATGTGACTGTGTGACTGGCCTCTGTTGTCCTCCTCTTCTCCTTTTCTCACTCCTTGCCCTCTTCCCTAGATTTCTCTCTCTGCCCACCAAACCTGCCTATTTCTCTCTACTGACTAGTTATTGGCTCTTCAGCTCTTTATTAGACCAATCAGGTGTTTTAGGCAGGCAACGTAACATAGCTTCACAGAGTTAAACAAATACAACGGAAAATAATGCAACACATTTTTGCATCATTAAACAAGCATTCCACAACATAATGAATGTAACACATCTTAAACTAATATCCCACAACAAGTCTATACTGAAGACTAGCTGAGACATCCACCCTTATGGATTGAACTACTGGATTGTTAGTCCTTCCATTGGTAGACAATCACTGTTTGAACTAGCTGGGCCACATTCTAGATAATCTCATTATATATTTAAATGAGATTTCTAGAGACCCTGAATAATACACGGCTTGTAATAGTGCACTATCCCTAGAAATAGGTGAAAGTTTTGTGCTTGTGAATATCTCTTGTGATTTCAATATGAGTGTCCCCCAAAAGGCCCAAGTGTTGAAGGTTTGATGCAAAACTTCTCAGTGATTGGATCATGAAGACTTTGGCCTTAATCAATGGATTAAATCACTTATAGATTCACAATTAATAGACTATTAAAAGTTGGTGGCAACTGTGGAAGGTGGGGCCTGATTGGATGAAGTGGATCATGGGGTGGGGCTGTTGTTTGGGTCTATTCCTTGTTCTGGGTCCTTCCTTTGTCTTGTTCCTCTGCTTCCCAGTCACCACAACAAGAGCTATTCTGCTGTGCTATCCTTCTTTCCCATGATGCACTGTACAACCACAGACCCACAGGGATGAGGGCAAACAACTATGGACTTGAGCCTCTAAAACCTTGAGTCAAACTAAAGCTTGTCTTCTTCCAGCTGTTTTAGCTCAGGTATTTGAACACAGCCATTATCAAAACTGACACGTGAGAAGAAAAAGGAAATCCTGATAACAAAATATCTAAGTCAAGGCTGGGAGTCATGGTACAGAATTTCTGCACTCGGGAGGCAGAGGCAGGGGGATCTTTGTAAGTTCAAGACCAGTATGGTCTGTGTGCAAAGGACAGCCAGAGCTGTTACACAGAGAAACCCTGTCTTGAAAGATCAAAAAAGAAAAAACAAACAAACAAAAAAATGCACACAGACAAAAAAACCCCTAAGTCAAAAATTTTCTCAAGAACAAGGAGAAGGAAGCAAGATAATGAGCAAAGGGGAGAAAATGTAATCCAGCAGTTTGAGATATAGGAGGTCAAACCCAAACCCAGCTGAATAATTTGGTTATAACAGAGGATGAAGTGTGTGTGTTTGCATGTATGTATGTATATCATACATATATAATGTATATAATTGTTCATTATATATTTATATATAGTTCTAGAAAAGTCACTTGTGTCTCTTTTTAATAGTTAGGGAAAGACCTTTGTCTTGCAGATGTAGTACAGTGTGTTTCTCCTCACCCGGGAGCAAGAGCATGAATTTCACAGGATAGTATCTTCTGTCTAGGGTTCCCAGAGTCATCAGATGCTGAGCTTTTCTTTGTGTCTACTGACCTCACTTCATTTCCTCAGTTTCTCCAGTGTTGTCTCTGTTTTATCTCCGTCAGTATATTTCTCAAGTTCTTCCTCCTCTTTTTCTTCCTTCACGTGCTGTCGTCGTCGCTACCTAGTGTCTTCACCCACTCTTACCTTCACATGCTGTCTTCATGGCTACCCAGTGTCTTCACCTGCTCTTTCCTTCACATGCTGTCGTCATGGCTACCCAGTGTCTTCACCTGCTCTATCCTTTTCTCGGAAATACACCCAGTATCCTCTGGCATTATCAATCCTCCAAACTCCTAGTCAGATCTTGTTTTCTAGGACCCTCTTCCCCGAGTTGGGGCTTCTGTAGTTCTCTTGACTTAGTCTGTTATAAACTGTAATATACATACGTATACATATATAGGAATATATTTCTAATATGTACATATTAGAAAACACAAATATATGTTCTATATACTAGAAAATACAATACAGTTTATAACAGACTAAATATATGTATACATACATACATACAAACATCTATATCTATCTATATCTATATCTATATCTATATCTATATCTATATCTATATCTATATCTATATCTATATCTATTCACCTGGAGGTCTGGAAAGGTTTATAATCTTGCCAATGATCCAGGCTTAGCTTCTACACTAGACTTAGCATTTCTCATCTTTCCTGTCAGTGAGATACCCTGAGAGGACCACTTTTCTCCTTGTGACCTGTCATTAGGGAGGACCCCCATTCTCCAGGGCTCTGTTCTCCCACAGCCAAGCTTCTGAAAATATATGTACAAGACAATGGCCAGCTTTGGCCCAGAGGGAGACTGTGATTTATTTGGATGCTTGCTAGAGGTCATCCCACAAGGCCAGTGTCCCCATATCAGCTTTGTCTCAGGAGCTGACTCATGTTTTCCATCTAAATCATAGTGAGTTACCCATTATAAACACCTTGTAAAACTCAAAAGGCTTTATGGATGCTAGTAGCTACTGCAGCGGTGATTTACTGGCAATTGCAGGCTGATGTGTGGACGAGTGTGCCCAGGGCACCATTTGCTCCTTCTGCACGAGTCAGAGCAGAGAATAGTTGGGCTCTGGAAGGCAAATTCCCCTTCCAGAGGCCTGTGGCCTGTCAGAGTTTGCTTGTGTTTTAAATGAGCAGGTCAGTATTTTCGCTCTTCAAGTTGGGTGGGTCTTCACACCGTGGCACCTCCATCTGAGAATCCTAGGTGGGAAGCATGCTTGGAGCCGCCAGTTCACTTTCTGTAGTTCCAGCAAGGTCTTCCTTCTCTTAAGAGAGACAGAGAAATAGAAAACAGAGAATGTCTGGCCTGGTCCGGGTAGTTCTCCTATGCTTCCCAGTGTTCCACACCAGATTTTTGCATCTGTCTGTGTTCGTAGTATTCACACTTAACCCCTCTGTCTCTCTTTCTCCCTCCTTCTCCCAGACCCCCCAAATGAAAGTATTACCAGGTGATTGCCTGTGTGTTGTATGTGTTCATATGAGGTCAGATAACCACGAATCAGACATTATGGAAAATGCATATTTTTTAGAAGACACTAAGTTTAGTTTTTCATTTTCTTTTTAACCCTTCTAATGGCCTAAGGTGGGATCAGTGACAGCTCATCTCTACAAGGGTTATTTTGCAGTTTTAGATTTGAAAGAACTATGCACAACTTAGAATTAGGTTTGTAGTCTATCTGAAGGGGAAATACCTGTATGTACAATATGTATGTATAAATATACATGTGGTGACCAGATAAGCACATTTTGCTTGCATTTTTATATTTTATATTATGTTTTATATTTTATTTATATGTTTATATTTTATTTGTTTGCATGCTATCTATTATACTATACTTCACTTCTTATATTTTAAATAGTTGCACCAGTTTTATTCTCAGTCATCAAAGCATAAAGATGTATGCCTGCTATCATTAGCTTCTTGCCCAAAAACTTAGGGTGGGACAGGCAAGAGGGAGGTAGCTTGTGCATCACCATGTCTCACAGCAAACCTATTCCGGCATTTCCCATTAGGTGTTTATTGCTTACCTAGAATTGATTTGGCAAGCATGTGTTAGGAGGTTACAGGGAACAAAAAATAAATGAGATCAAATTTCGTAGAAATCAGAGAAATGTAAATTGGTATGAGAATAAATGATCACTTTGTGCTTACCAGACTGGAATAATTACAAAAGTGGACCACGGAAAGCATTATAGATGTTGTGGGGGAGGTCCATGCTGGACTGGATGAAGCAGCAATTCCGGAGTGCAGCCTGGCTTCACTGAGTTGAATTAATATACTCATACCCCCTGACCCAGCAATTCCACTCCAAGATATATAGCCCAATGAAATTCCTACATAGGTCCATGAGGAGGTGTGTATGAGGGTTTTCATTAAAGGATTATTTGTAGTGCTGGAAAGCTGAAGGCCACCTTGAGCAGAAGGAAACACGGGAGACTGGGGAGGAAATGTGGTGGGTGCCTTGGAGTCCAGCACAGCCGTTCGTAGGGAGGTTCTGGTGGACGCATGTCGCCATGGGCTTCATTGTATTGATTATATTTTGTTTATTTCTGATATTCTGGCATCTGGGACTTAGTTGATCAGGGAACGGCTGTCGTCCCAGAGCTAGGTAATTCTAGGATATTGCAAATAAGTTACCCAGGAATGTGCATTTCAAACACAGACCAACCAGCAAGGATTCCATCTAGTTCTAGGAGGCATATTCCTCTATGCCAACCCTCTCAGGGGTACCCCCTACACCCCAAAGCCCACTGAAATGATTCAGACTGCTCAATCACAGGCCTATTTACATCACCTTACATTTTTTTTTATTGATTTCTGTACAAACCACAGCAAAATCTCTACCCTCTCTGCTCCTTACCTACCTGGTGCTTCCCTGGGTGATCAGCGCAGACTGGCATGTCCCGTCCGTTCCATAGCTGTGAGTCCTGGCCTTCTCAGTGGCTGCCATGTCCCTCTCCTTTTCTGCTGGGTTCACTATACTTTAACAATAATAAAACTTTTATTTTATAACATGGATGCAAAACAGATCACTTAATTTTAAAACTAAGAAATGAAATACACAGTGCTTTACATACCTTAAAACTCCCAGAAATGGGGGAAAGAGAAGTGGCTCAGTGGTTAAGAGCACTCGCTGGTCTTGTAGAGGACCATAGTTTTGTTCCCAGTACCCATGCACTGCGGTTCACAACCACTTGTGACTCCAGTGCTGGGGAAGCCGACATCCCATTCTGGCCTCTGTGGACACTGCCCTTGGTAACAGACACATATGCACATAAATAAAAAATAATAAAAATTTAAAAAAATCATAGAAGCAAAGCCAAAAGCATCATTTTTCAAGGACTCATTTTAACATCAGAGTAGGCCTGGAGGTTGGGAAGTGGGAAATAAAGGAAAAACAACAAACAAATAAACAAATCAAAGAAGTTAAGGAAGATGACCGAAAGCCCTCCCTGGATCCCTTGGAATCAAGGCCTCAGATGTGGAGAGCTGCCAGCCAGGCTGAGTGATACAGCACTTGGCCCAGGGCTTCCTCTAGTAGCCTGTGCCTTGCTAATCCTGCGGTAGGCAAGAGCCCATCAGTAGGCTGCACGCTCTCAAATGGCCTGCAATTTTATTTTATCTATTCCTTCACTACCTACTAAAGTCTAGTAACGGAATATTGTTTGGGTTTTTTAAATTTATTTTTTGTTTGTTCTTGTGTCTGTGCAGGCACACAAGCGTATGGGACCAGAACTGACATCAGGCACCTTCCTTATCACTCCCTTACCTTTTCCATTGAACCAGATTCTCTCACTGAGTCTGAAAGTCACCAGTTCAGCAGGACTGTCTGACCAGCTCCAGGATCTCCCTGGCTCCGTATCCACAGCACTGGGCTTACAAAGGTGCAGGCCTGGCTATCACATGGGTGCTGGGCATCCAAATTCAAGCCCCTTTGCTTGCACAGTGAGCACTTTGCTGACTGATTTATCTCTCCTGCCTAGGGCTGGTTTTTTTTTTTTTATGTTTACCTAATAGGTTCCTCAGATTAAATAAGGTCAGGTGTGGGATGTTGTGTTTGTCTTTGGGAGCCGTCTAGTGTACACTGGAAAATGAAAGACACTAAATTTCACGGGGCAAAGAAGTGGACTGGACATTGCTTCCTAACCTCATCTGAGAACGTGACACCCTCCTGGTAACACCTTCTAACTGAGCACTTCAGCCGGTCTCGAGTCTCTGAACCCTGAGCCATTCTGCCTGATAGAGAGAGGACTTGGGTGTGCTAGGCTGTCAAGTAGAGGGAAGACCAGCTGCTCAAAGAGACAAGGGAAAAGCAGGGGCTTGATGGGGCAGGAGCCCTTCTTTTAGACATCGCCTGCTTTTTTCAAATTGAGACGGCTCAGCTCATTAGGAATCGTATGGTTTGTCAAACCTGCCAAGATTAGATTCAAGACACTGGTTTTAATTTTTTATTATATTTTATTTATTTGTTGGTTTGTTATGCCATGTGATTCCTGGGGATTGAACTCAGGTCATCAGGCTTGAAGGCAGGGCCCTTCACCTACTAAGCCATTTTACTGGATCTTTTTATTTTTGAGTGTACACGTGTGTTCATGCCACATTATGCCTGCGAAGGTCAGAGAATAGCTTTCAGAAGTCAGTTCTCTCCTTCAGTTCTGGTGAGAGATGGTCTCCCTGGTTTTGCCCTGGTGGGTACTCCAGGCTTCTCATGCTGCCCCTCCCCTCTCACTGCAGGGCTCTGAGACTGCAGATGCAGTCACCACATACGGCTTTTCCACTTGGGTTCCCGAACTAAACTCAGATCCTGAGCCACCACAGCAAGGGCTTTTCCCTGCTGAGCCATCTCGTCGGCTAAACAGAACTTTAAAAAAAATCACTGTGACCTTTGGCAAGTCCTGTGATTCTTTCAGTTTGGTTTCCTTCTCAAAGACTGTAAGCTGAGATTAATCTCACAGGTTCAGGGTGAGGGTTAGAAATGTACACAAGGTACCGACTGGCACATAATAGCAACTCGGTAAAAAACTGTCCTTGTCAGTATCTGAGGAATTAGTATCCTCTTTCCACCTTTGGGAGACTTCACCCGCCTTCTTTACTCCTAACTAAACAAACAGGGAAGTGTCTTTGTCAAGGTCGCAGCTTATTACTAGCAGAGCTGGGACTGCAATCTACTTTACATGGGTCTTGGCTCAATGTTGTCTTCATTATACTGGACCGAGCATCCTTCAGCCTCTTTCATGGTGAAGGGAATTCATCCAGGGCCCTTTCAGAGCAGCAAATGGACTTCTTCACTGCAGCCTTTCAGAGGCCACAGGGTGCCACCAGGATTGTTGTACGCACTGTGCTCTGTATCCTTGTTAATAACCTAGGGAAGGTTGTAAAGAATATGCTAATTAAATCTGTATATGGCCCTAAATGGAGAGGTATTATAAACCCTACCAATGACAGAGATGTGACATAAAGGGACCTGGAGCTGTCAGGCATATGGACAGGAAATCACTAGATGAGAGGCAGCTGCAGTAAATGCATCCTAATACATCTGGGGACGAATAATCTGAAACACAGATATTCAATGGGAGGAAGATATTTGGAAAGCAGTAAATGCTGAAGGGGACCTGAGGGAGAGTGAACAACAAATTAGATGTGGGTTTTCATTGTGTTAGGCCAACAGAAATTGGTAATGCAATCTCGAGCTGTGTTTCCTCCAGTCCCCTGGAGCAGCTGGGAGAAGCCTCGTTCGCCAGCCAAGATCAAGTCTGTTTGTCCCACTCACTCCTGAAAAAATGATCTGATTGGGACTGCATTGGAAGTGGGGGTCACTTATCTGCTTTATGGTTCTAGCCTATAGGGGCGGCAATGTTTTCTGTTCTCTAAGTCCTCCAGATACCCCGTGTTCTTAAAGAGAGGTTTGCTGTCTGGCCTCGAACTTCCATGTAAGGAACTATGGTGATGGCTGGTTATCTGAGCTTTCTGGGGATGCCCAAATGAGGAAGGCTTGACTCCTAGTGTTCATTTCCCTCTGACCCAAACATTGAGCATCTCTCCTAGCAATCCTGAATCCCTTCTCCCCATCTTTTTCTTGATAAAGAAAAGTTCACCTGAAACCACTGGACAAAAGGCACAGGCCAGTGAGAGATTGTCTCAGGAATTACAAAAACAAGAACAAAATAACAAGCGAACACTACAATAGTGTGGATGATCCAAATAGCGTCTGAAGTTGTCCTCTCGCCATTTCATTCACGTACATGCACATGTTCCTGTCAAATACACACCAAGTACATGCACACACATACATGCATGCACACACACACATACATTCATACACACATACATTCACACATGTTTATATATACATATGTGCACACACAAGTACACACACATGCATACATGCAAACAACACAGACATACATTTATATGCACATGCACACACATACATGCACACATATATTTATATGCACACACATGAGTGCACACACATTCATGCCACAGAAAAGAGTGTGTGTGGTAGGGGAGGGTTGGAGGTTGTCCTTGACATTTTGAAACCGTCTTTTCTTACCAGGCCCCTTTTCTAGAGTCCTCCTTTGCAGAAGGGGCCTGCAGGGAAGGTGAGGCTTATTAGGCACCCTCCAAACTTTTAGAAAGGAGACTTGCTTTGGCTCACCCATTCTAACATTCCTCCCAGAGGCTGCTTCACCTTTCGGGGAAACCTTTCTTGGGCTTCTTGGGAGTGATACTGTAGATGGGGCTGGTAGAAATCAAAAGCTATTTGCAAGGCAGAGAAATTGCTCAACCCATTTCTTCTACAAGTTCTTATGTCTTCCAGTCACAGAGGCCCTTGTTGCACTGTCAGGACTTGCATTTAGAGCTGTTTAGCTCAGGCCATGGTCCCAGGACAATTACAAACAAGTGACCAAGGTGGAAGTTGTTCCTTGCATATTTTTGAGCATTTGAGTACCTTCCCTTCCTACTATGTGACCATGTGCCTATGTGTTTGTATGGGGTGGAAGAGTGAAGGCAACCTGTGCCTTCTGGCACCCAGGGGCCTAGATAGAAAGGCGTCTCTGTGGAAGAACCTGCCCTTTCAGTCCTCTTGGGTCATGGATATAAATGGGTGGCAGCTGCCAGCAGAGTGATTTAGGAGTGACCCTCCCAGCCAAAAGAAGCCAGGCACATTCTGGAACTGCAGACCGTGGTATACAGGCAGTTTAGTATATTTAGCAAATGAGATTGCAAGGCACAGGGAAAAAAGGCTGAGTGGGAGGAGAGGAAGAACATTCTCTGGCCAGAAACTTGCTGAACTTTGAGGCCGGGACCGGAGGCTTTGCAGAGGTGGAGAGAGACGTTCCTTGGCTTGTCCTAGACAAATAAATCATGGCCGGAGAGCTCGACCAAAGGCCAATTATGTGGAGTGTTTTCTTGGAAAATCCTCTCGCAGGCTGTGTAAATCACCCCTAGCATTGGAGGACATGCAGATCAGCCTGGGGGTGGGGTAAAGTGGTGTACCAGTGCACCCCATTGTCAGGTGGAGGAATTGCATGGGGATGATGGTTCAGGCAAGGGCTTAGACAGTCTTGGGTACCAACTGTCCCTTCCAGGGAAGCCATATAGAGCAAAGACATGTCTCATGTTGGGCCTATAGACCTGAGGCCGCTGATCAGGTTTTTACCTATCCTTGCTTTGTGACCTTAGGATCATCCACAGAGAGGGTACTGCACTGTGTCTGAGATTGCTCTAGAGGCTGGTGTCTAATGTATTATCTTCTTGGTCTCTGGTGGAAAGAGGGTATTGCCTCCCGTACTCTAAGCTGGTGACTGAGTGTCCAAAAGAAGTCACAGAACTCCCAGATGCCCCACAAAGTTTGTTCACACAGAATCATCTTTGAACAGTGTCTGGGTCTCTCAAAGCCGCTGCAGAGAGAAGTGGAGACTTTGACTATATAAAGAAAAGAAATTGTGGGGATTGCCAGAAGGTTCAGATTTGCTATATGAAAGGCTTCATGTGTAGGAGGCATCAGGGCCTGTGACCGTACTTTGCAGACCAGAATAAGCAAAATAACAACAACAACAACAAAACCCATTGGCTCGGAGGTCCCAAAGGAAAGACAAACCTGCTGTCATTATACTCTTACTCAATGACACCACCTTTGATTGCCTTCATATTTGAAAATATGTCAAGAGCCCTTTGACCAGCCGTTGCTACACAGTGGCTCCTCAGCTTGGTAGAGAAAGGGATGTTCTGTTGCTGCTGCACTGTAGCAGAGCCTGGGTGGCAGTAGAATCTTGACAGAAGGGACAGGTCACGTTATTCTCACCATTCCTTCTCCATTTTCTGTCTCTGGAACAGGAAGTGGTGGCTGTAGGAACAGAGCAAGGGACATTCTCTCCCTGAAGGAGCTACCTGCTCTTTGAAGAGCTTTGCATTTTGAATTCAGAAGGGATTCCATTAGAATTTGTCTGCTCTTTGGACAAACTGTATCTTGAGATTTGAGGGTAGCAATTTAATAAGCCGTAAGGCCCCAAGGAAAAATCATAGGCGTTAGAAGCCATAACACAAAATCTGAATGGATAGCCAGGCAGGAGGAGGCTTGGATCTTTAAAAATGGGGGAGGGGATGTCTGGTAAGCATACACTTTGTTTCTTAATTACTTATTTTGTAAATGGTCAGTCAGTTGGTGCCTTGTGAATCTATTATTGGTGAGCTTACGCAAACCTTTCAGGAATGTACTGGTCATTTCAAAGTCAATAAAATAATTCTTCCATCGTCTTAAAATATACTCTTTCACCTAATCGTCCAGATCTCTTCTCTCCCCCTACATCCAAGGACCTGATCCTCAACTGTTTCCTGTTTGTGAGCCTGCTGATTCTGGTAGTGTCTATTCCCTGTCTCAGTCTGCTATTTTGGTGGGATCCATTCTCCATCTTTGGTTCTCTTTCTGAATAGCAGCCTGCCCAGTTCTTCTCAATGAAGGTGCAGAGTACAATGCTTCTCCTTGCCCCTATGAGTGATTCAAAATGTCCCAAATGTTTAGTGTTTGTTCCTTAGATATCAGTGAGCAACAGAGAGAGGCGGTAGGTGAAAAGCCACTTCCCATGTCAGGCTTTATGCAGAATTACAGGGCAATCTTATGAGATACAATGAGTGTTATGCTGTACACTGACATGCAGAGAGTGGTATTTGTCTACATCCTGTTTCAGACTAAGAATTTCAAGACTTATCCGCATCCCCACAGTTGCTAAGAGTGGTAGAGCTAGGGTCTGAACCCAGGTGTGTCTGGCTGCACAGTCTACATCCTTTCTACTGTGAGGAGTTCTTGTCCGGCTTGATCAAATATGGAAGCAGGGTAGAGAAAGAAAATGTGAGGAGGTGGAGAAGTGGTGCTGGATAGATGACCAGGTGGTAAAATGCTTGCTTGCTTTCAGAGCATGAGTTCAACCCTACAACTTAGGTGATGGCTTGATGGTGTGTGCTTGTAATCCAAGCTCTGGGACATGTTGGCCTGGCAGCTTAACTTTCTTAGTGACTTCCAGGCTAATGAGTGAGTCTGTATCAAATAAATAAATGGAATAAAAAACAAAGGTAGACAGTACCAGAGGAACACATCTGAGGTTATCATCTGGCTTCTACATTCACCTGTGAAACAACACACTTGTGAGGACACAAATATGTACGGAAAGAATGAGTTAGAAATCTTAAATATGTTTGTAAGAAACTTAGAGAGTTTTAGACTTTGTAGTAAAATATGTCAGATAATCAAATAGGGTGTTTCTGAAATTCCTGGAATCCTTAGCAATCGTGTCGTTGGCAGTGTCAGGGCTGTGCGCATGCGTAGTCAGTTGTGACTCCAGTTCCAAACATGCAATGGTGGAGTTAACACAAAGTGCCCGCCCTCTCACTCATGCCTGTTATGTTTGAAGGCAATAGTTCCCCACGAACCCATTAGCTCAGCACTCCCAGCCGGAGCCCTTTTCTTTCTCAACCACTGGATGTGGGTTCTCCACTCTACTTTGAGCCAGTCGGCTTTGTGTCTATGAAAACCACCGTTGCCTGCCTCCCCATCTTTCATCACCTCAATGAGGGCAGTTAATGTTTAAGAGTAGAGAATAGGGAATGTAATGATGGATAAATTATAAGTTTGGGGATATGAGAAGTCAAACTGTGTAAATATGTATTTTAAACCACAAACAGAATGTTAATGCGTCTTTCCCATTAACTCGCTAACTGAAATTACAGAGTGTAATGTGAGCCAACGCCCACGGCTTGGTTATGATGTTTTCAGATTTAGAACAGCAAATGATAAATGTCCTTCCTTCAGACAAAGGAGCAATTGGCACTGCTTCTCAGTGTAGTCTCTGGCGGTGTGGGCTATGAAAAAGAAACTGAGTACTCAGGAAAGGGGGTCATAAGACACCTGTGGGTGTTCTCCTAAGTTTGTCTGAGTATTGAGGGACACAAGAGGATTTAGGGTAGTCTGTCCAGGAAGTGAGGACCTAGGCAAAGAGAGGACCCAGGCATGGTGGCCTGGAATGAAGGCCTGGAATGCCTTCCTGGTTTAGAGAGTGGGTGTGTTTTCTTAAGCACTAACAAAACGTTGCTTGGCTTTATGAACAGCTAAAGAGAAACAGGTTCTTTGGATAGGTTTGGTGTGGGGAGGAGAGGTTTGTTTAGCAACCCATGTCATTGTGATGTGGCAGCAGAATAACACAGACCAAAGGATGTGGAGAAATTGGAACCCCTGTGCCCTGTTGGTAGGAATGTAAAACTCAGTAGAAATCAAACAGAAATTTAAAATAGGGTTATTATATGAGACAGAAATTCCACTTCTGAATACGTCAAACTGGTAAAAATCGGGGAAGAAAGGGGGGATTTCCACTCACCCGTGTTCACGACTGCATTTTCACCGTCGTCAAGAGGTGGCAGCAACCCAAGTGTCCACTGGCGGATGAGAGATGACTAAAGCATGGGGCAGGCACTCCTTGGAACATCATTCCGTGTGTGAAAGAAAGGGCATCTGACACAGCTTCAAGACTGTTGAGCTCCAAAGACGTGCCGTGTGCAGCCAAACTGCCAGAGCATGACAGATGCACCATGAACCCACCTTCTCGTCAGAATATAGAGACAGAAGGTAGAAGGGTGGCTTCAAAGTCGCAGAGGAGAAGGAACTAATGATTTGTTTCACAGGTAGAGCTTGACAATTTTGGAAAAAGAAAAGAATTCTAAGGGGTGGTTGGACAATAGTGTAAATGCGCTTGGCACTACTGAATTACAGAATTACAATGATGGCCGAGATAGTGTATTTTGTGTTTTGTTTATTTTGCTATCATTAGACTTTTAGAACAGAGAGAGTCAAGAGAAAAGGGAGACTAAGAACCATGGCCATTGTCTCCATGGATGGAGACCTGCAATTAAGTTCTGTCATGGTCACTTACAAACTAAGGATTATGGGTAATCAATTTATACTAATCCCTAAGACTTCAGGGAGTGCTGAACACAGGACCTCTTTCTTAAGAGTGTGCTGTGGGGTTGAATAGACTTGTGTGTGTTGAGCTTTTATTTTCTGCCTTTTAGACAGCCATGACATAAAGGAGATGCTGACTGGCATTCTTTCTTTCCTTATCCTCTACCCCTCAGAGACTCTACCTTAGTTGATGTAGTCTCCAGAGGGTAGAGTCCATGACAGAAGCCTTCCCTTGTACGTACCCATCTTTCTTATTCAGCAATGCCAAGCCACATGCCCCATCCCCGTCAGAAAGCCCACTGTCATAGCTCGCGGTCAGTCACTGGAGGAATCTAGCATCTGTCCACTCTCTCTCATTTTTTTCTCACTCATTAGCAAGTCTTTGCTGAGCCTTCAATGTGGAAAACAGGATGCAAAGACTTGTTTGTTTCTCACTCTAGGTAGAGAAAAGTCCAGCTGACGTCTATATTATTTCTTTGAGATATGTCCTTGTGGCTGGTTGTGCCTCTGTCAGTGTATGAAGACCCACCCTTTCCCACACTGGTGACAGTTCTTTGACATTTGGCATTGCTTGTGTGAGTAGCTAGCCTTTTTCCCATTTCACTTCTGTGTGTCAACCCAAAGAAACCAAACACTAGGCACATGTCAGTGATATCCATGCCCACCTTGAACCTCAGGATGTGACCTTCTTTGGACGAAGGGTTTTTGCAGGTGTAACCAAGCTGAGCTAGAGGAGCAGGCCATCTTGAATCAGATAGGCTCTAAAGGCAACAAAGTGCATCTTATTAAGAGAAAGGAGAGATATTTGGGTCTAGAAAGGAGAGCTTCCTGCCTGGAGTCATGCCACGATCAAAAGGAAGACCTAGAGACACCAGAATCTGCAAGGCATGATCCCTCCCTGTCTCATCAGGAGACCACGGCAACGCTCACACTCGATTCCAATCTTGCATGGTTTCACGAAAGAAACGTTCCGTATGCAGACGTTTACATATGCACTCACATTGTAGAATATTATTTTAAGGTGTGTTATTTTTATTTATGCTCTGGAACACTTGTGTAATAATACAAAGATGTGTTTGATTAAACAAAATTCACTTGCAGTCAGGAGGCCTAGTCAGAAAGTAGCTGACAGGAAGTGGTAGGGAGGAGTCAGGCGGAGAGGGGTTTTTAAGGAGGGGCAAAAAGAAGCAGGAGAATTTTTCGGTTTCTTTCTTCATGAAGATCCACTCCTTTGACTACAGCCCTGTATTTCAGTAAGTTCCCTGCATGTCTTTTGCTGAAGAAACTTAGGTGGGGCGTCTTGGAGCTGAGAACTTGGCTATTATCTGAATGCAGTGGCTGAGTCCTAACATAAGCACCACACAGAGGGAATCCCTTACCTGTGCTCCTCTCTTGGCAGTCCACACCAATGAGCATCTCAGTGTCCCTCTTTGATATAAACTGCCCTTCCCGCTTCCTTTGTCCTCAGACTTTACCTGTCCCTGGCTGCTGACACATCCTCGGCCTGCCTAGGCCCAGAGCCAAGAAATCCTAGGGTTTTTTCAGGAGTGCAATTTTGCCATTTCTGGGGCCTGTGGCACAGACTGACTGAATGCAAGCTGCCAAGGATCACTTTTCCCTGAAGGTTAAAGGGTGACCTTGGTCAATGTTTAGCTAATGTTCTCTTCAATAACTTCCCCGGGTTAATCAATCATGGAGCAAATGTGTTGGGGACATTCATACCCTACAGGCAAACTAGAGTGGTTAGAACTGGCAATCCCAAACTTACTATGGAGTTTGCAAAGCTATGCAGCATGCAGTATGCTCAACCCAGCTTTCTGGCTCTTGGATCCTCATGCCCAACATTAATTAGTCAGAAAAGGGCTCTGATACTTAAAGACACATCTTATCTCCATCTCAAGGGACCCCATGTCCAATCTTTGCCTCTCCTCCTATAACCCTGCCATTCCCAAACAGTGTGTTCAGGCTCCCAAGAAAGCCATGGAAGATGCTAAATGTTTGAAGGTGGCACAGCAACATGGAATATTTGACAAATGCTGTCAGTACTAGGTCATGCTATTCTATGTCTCAACAAAGTAGATTTTTCTGGGTTTTGTTTGTTTATTTTTAGTAGATTTTTTGACAAACAGAAAGGAGAATAGAAAATCCATATGGAACAAGAAATGCAGACGTCACTGCCTGTCATCATAGGGAACAGATTGGGATGGTGCGTATGGCCCAACAAGTATACCTGTCCCTTAGCAAATAACTATAAGCCGTGAGGAATAGAATGACAGGGCTTCCTCCAAATTATGCTTCTTATTTTGTGTCAAATGGCCATTAAATTGCTATGATATAATTGTTTATTCATTTGTTTGGTATAATGAAGATGTTGGGAATTGCAATGGCCTCTCTTCTCTCCATGAATACTTAGGAGATCCTTAGGGAATCTTCAGTTGAGAAGGTTAGTGAGCCTTTGTTATCACCCAAACCAGGACTCTCCTAACTCTGCCTCTTTTCTACCTCTAGCCAGCAATGTTCCCTTCTAGACAAACTATGGCCTGTTCCTGTGTATTGTGTTGGAGGCAGGCAACACAATACCATCACCTCTTTCTTTCCCTGAATGAGATTTCATTCAAAGAAGAAAAAGTCTTGCCAAGGGTATCACCACTTCTGACTTGGCCATGCTTTTCCCTGTTCAGGCTTCTCTCCGTCTGTCTAGGTCTCGGTCAGACTCTCCCTTCTCCCATCATGACCTTATCAGCCTCACCTCTCCCTTTACCATTCACGTTCTGCCACATTCTTGCAATCCGGCTTCCTTCCTTCTTCTCGTGTTATATTCCTGACTGCCACACTTAGAGTTATTGGCAAGTTCTAAAGAGCTCCCCAGACATATACCTTCAATATCACCACAGTGGTGTGGGGAGCGTTCATTCCCCACTTGGTGCCTTTGCTCCTGCTGGACCATGTTCTGATGACATTCCTGCATCTTCTCCAGAATGGAACTGAGAATGATTTTTCACCTTTAACTTCCTGGTTCTACAGAGCCATTTGGCATCCTTTGTTCCCTCCTTGCCTCCAACTCCCAAATTCTCAGAGGTCTTCGAGGTCACAGTATACATCCATCAACATGTTTGTTCCCTCTGTAGTACCTGTTATCATAGTGGTAGATATATGTTAGAGATAAGCAAAACTTTATAGAACATGCAGTCTAGGACTTGGTCCCCCTGGAGCTCTACTGATGTGACAGGAACTAAGGATATCTGATTCCAGGCATGATCTCGGTTTTCAGTCTAGGCGTCCCTGCAATTTCCTGTGGGGAATAGCTTGGAACTCACAGCAAACCATTTGTGTGAACTTTAATAGTGCTGGGATTACAGGTGTGAGCCACAACACATAAGAATAGGTCTTTGATAAGCTTGACCTCTGAGATAAAGTGAAACCAAATATTTCACTCTATATAACAGAGACTCTTTCCTGAAACTTGTATTTAATAAATACAAATAAATACAAAGAGAAATAAATACAAAATAAATACAAAGAGAAGTAAACTTAGATATAGTAAACCTAGTCATATTTTAAGATATCAACTGCTATAATTATATATGTGAAATATATATATATGTATATGTATATATATATATATATGTGAAATAAAGACAGGATTCTGTTTTACATACTACTTTTTAATGCCCTCTTATGGCTCAGGAACACTGCTAAGGGAATAAATGAATTGAATAAAAATTCCATATTTTATCTTGTATATTATGTTAGTGTTCATCATTGCTTACTTTTAATATTGAAAATACATATTACATCATCATTCCAGGAAATTGTCTATGTCAGTATTGCTCAGAGTTGTGCATGGTCTGGTGCCAGTCTGAAGATGGATACAGGTCTGTGAGCTAAGTTTAGAAATCATGAGTAAGCATCCAGACCTTTACAGAAATGGAGCACTCCAGCTCATTGTAGACGCTCTATGTGAAATACAATCATTACATGCCCCTGTTAAATCATTCTGTAGTTCACATCTAACAGACTGCTACTCCCGGAGACTCACCATGCCCGGGGGGGGGGGACTGATCTAGTCTCTTACACTGGCTTGTTCACCTAGATGGTTTCTTTCTATGTAACATGAGGGGGCCCTGTTTATTTGGGCTTCTTGGTTCTGCCCCCCCCCAGCTGTTTAGTCCCAAAGAAAAACCACACAGAAATCTCTATAAGTTATATAAAGCTGATTGGCCCATTAGGTCAGGCTACTTATTAGCTAACTCTCACATTTTGATTAACCCATTTTTTTGATCTATTTTAGCCATGTGGCTTAGTACCTTTTTCAGTGGGGCAGCTCACATCCTGCTGCTTCAGTGATCTGGGATTCCTCCTCCCCAGAATTTTCCTGTTCTCCTTGCATCACTTCCTGTCTGGCTTTCCTGCCTACACCTCCTGCCTGGCCAATCAGCATTTATTTAAAACATGATTGACAGAATACAGACAATTCTCCCCCACCATTTCTAGGACAGTGCCAAGGATAGAAGTTGACAAGATTTATCAAAGCCAATTAAAGGAGTAATTTGTGTGCAATGCAGATGAGAATGGTCCTCTAGGCACATATGTTTGGACATTTGGTTCCCAGTTGGTGGAAATGTTTGGGAAGGATTGGAGGTGTGATCTTGTTGAACAAAGAGTGTCACTAGGGTGCTCTCGGTTTTCCTAAAGGCGAACACCATTTCCAGTCCTACTCTTGCATTCTTCTTGGGGCAAAGTGTGAGCTCTCACTGTTCTGCTGCCAAACCTTTGTCCTGCTGGCATGGACTCTCCACATGCCGAATTCAATGCTTCATTTTATAGGCTGCATCAGTCATGGTGTTTGTCACAGCAACAAAAAAATAAATAAGATATGCAGTAATATTTACATGTTGGTAAACAATTTGCATCATTCTATTTTAGTAAGCAATTTGCATAATAATCCACCCCTTTTAGCATACAGTTTCATGAGCCTGGATAAATATGTAAGATATGATAATTACCATGGCAATCAGTATAAAGAACTACCATTATCCCCACAAATAAGCTCCTGTCCTTTGTAGTCAGCTGACCTCACCATCCTTGTGTTCTTGGCACTGGTGATTTAATCTTTATCTCAGACACTGTTTGGAATTGACTTTTTTTGCCTCTCACCACGCACATGGCGTGTGTTGCTGCATGTATCTGTAGCTCACCCCCACACACACTTTTTGACTTGTTCAACACTAAAATTTTTGTATTTATTTTTGTTTTAGCAATAAAATTTTTACCATCAAAGCAAATGATTTCACTGTATGATTAGATCTGCTTGTCTATTCATAAGATGAGGGCCCTCTGGGCTGTTTATAGATTTCTGTGACTTCATTAAATTGCTGTAATGGCATGTAGAGCCCTTAAGTGAACATGCCACTGTGTACCAACATGTTTATATCTCTTTGGGGTGATTATCTCGAAGTGGAATTGGGTCTCATGGTAAGTAATACTTCCTGGTATGAGTGGCTGTACTGTTTTTCCTTTCCTTTTCTTTTCTTTCTTCTTTTCTTTCTTTCGTTTTTGTTTTTTGTTTGTTTTTGGTTTTGTTTTTCAAGACAGATTTTTCCCGACTGTCCTGGAACTGGTTCTGTTGACTAGGCTGACCTCAAACTCAGAGATCTGCCTGTCTCTGTATCCTGAGTACTGGGATTAAAGTATGGGCTACCATCACCAATGACTAAACCATTTTTTATTGCTTCCAGCAAAATATGAAAATTATAATCATTTTGCTTATTTTCCATAATTTCATCAATATGTTATTGGTTTTTATTTTTGTCTTTGATGTTCTGATAGGTTTGTTGGTAGTATCTTATGTGGGTATAATTTTCATTTCCTTAATGTATGATATTAAACATCCTTTCAGTTGCTCATTTGCAATTCACATGTCTCCTTTGATAAAATTATGTTCAAATCCTGTGCCAATTTTAAAAATTGAGTTTAGTTTCCTTATATTGAGTTTGAGATATAAAAAGTCCAATTTATAATTCTTTTCTTCTGTACATCAACTTTTATTATTTTATTTAAGAAATTTTAGTTAACACATGATCACAAAAGTTTGGTCTCTCGTTTTTTTGTTGTTTTTTTTTTTTACCTTTCACAAATTTTATTACCCCCCATATTTTATAGTTCTCATCTTTATATTTAAGTCCACACCCCATTTTTAGTTCCTACTCAGATATAGTACACAGTGTACATATATACTTGATGTAGGCCAATCTGTAGCAATATAGGCTTCTTATTTATTTTTCACTTGAATGTCAAATTATTTCAGTTTCCTTTGTTTAAAGAGATATTACCTCTAAATTTAGTTTTACTCATTTATGAACCATCAAATGACTTTCTCTGTGTGGCATCTATCTCTCAACCCTCTGTCCTGCTGTGTGGAGTGGATCCCTTCATTAGTAGCGTGCGGCCCAACTGCCATGTCACGTGCTTTGAAAGGATAAGGCCTCTGATTTTGCACCCTGTTGGCAAAGTTATTTGGATAATTCCTTTGTTTTCTCTCTACATTTTCAAATCAGCTTATTGACTCCTGGACATTGTTGGTAGGGTTTTAATTGGGATTATATTGGATATGTGGCATATCAGGGGAGAATTGATATCTATATGATTGTGAGTCCATGAAAATAAGTATCCTTCTCCAGTCATTGGCACCATTTTAAATGCCACTCATCTGTGTTTTATAGTTTTCAGCACACAAATCTTGCTTAAACTGTTAACCCTGTTTATAAGTATTTTATGTGTTTTGTAGCATAGTAAATGGTATTGATTTATATATCAGTTTCTTATTTATGCACTATTAGTTTATACAAACATAGTTATTTCTTGTGACTTTGTCAAACTCAGTTATTTCTAGGGGTGCTTCTGTGTTCTGAGACTTATTTTTTACAAATAGATAATCATATTAATTGGAGAAACAGTTTTCTTCTCTGCATCCCACCTGTGTATGTTACATATTTCATCTCAGTATCTTATTTTGCAGTTTAGAACCGCGACACTTAGGTGCTACCATTTTGCAGGACAACGTAGACCCTAAACAAGGGAAATGTTTTCTTGTTTCCATCTTTAAAGGGAAATAGAGTGTTATAACTAGGTATGAATTAGCTATAGGCTTAGGTTCCTGTAGACTTTCTTATCCACTTCCTACCCCCTCGGCATCCCTCCTTATACAATATGGGAATACCTTTCCCATCTTCAAGTTCTTTTTATTTGGCCTTGCTGAATTATAGCTAGGACTATCTGTATAACCTTGAGTTTGGAGTGATCTATTGGAGCTGGTGGCTCACCAAATGGTCTATAACTGAAGACCATGACTCCCCCTTTCACGAAAACTATCAGTAGTCAATAGTTCATCTGGAAGCTATAGGACTGTATTGTCCCCTCCCCAATCCATGACTGACTATTGACAGGACTTGTCTTAAACAGGTCCAGTTCAGGTAACCAAAGCTGCTAAGAATTCATGAGTATAATGATTACATCATATCTAAATCATGGTATTTAACTGTTTTTCTCCTTACCTTCCAGCTTTCATTATTTTTTGTTCTCCTTCCCTCTAAGGGCGGTGGGAAGTATTGTTTGGGACTGAGCATCCCTGCACAATTCTTCTCAGCCATCCATCTCTCGTCTTCTACCATTCAGTGTAGAGAGCCTCCTCTGATGAAAACCGAGGGAACCATTCATTTATAGCGTAGACATAGATATTTACAAAGCAATGTGATGCTATGTCAACTTAGTTAAACAATGTCACTAATTTCCCCCAGGGTCCTTGACTTCCCTAGCCCTGTGGTTTTATCTGGGCTTAAAGTATCACGCGTAGACTTCTCCCTGTGCTGTGGGTACCATTGCTTACCCCATAACAGTCTTGCCACTGGTGCACAAGTTGACTTATCTTGCCTGATAGATTGGTACTGTATGCAGCTCACAGGGTTCACAGTTGGTTAAACCCATCAATGCCCTCACCATTCTACATCGTAGCTGTCAGCCGATTCCCTCACTTTTTCAGATCTCTGCTAAAATCTTACTTTCTCAGTGAGCCTGGCCCACTGTGATTGATGTTGCCAACTTTGCTAACTGTAAATTATGTCACTGGTCAAGAGTCTTCTACCTGGCTCTATATTCTCTTTTTATTTCTTTAATCAGAACTTACAACTTTTTAAGAAACTACATTTAAATTATTTATTACCCTTAGTACTTCTCCCTTGGCATCTGCTAGAATCCACTGGAAGATGTGTAAAGGCAGAGTTTATGTTACATTATCTCCCATTAATGTATCCCACATTCCCATAACAAATCCAACTTTATTAGCAAGTGATTATAAGAATTTAAATAGTATTCCTCCCCAAAATATAGCAACCTGGAATCTATGAATGTAATTTTATTTCTCAAAAATATTTACACATACCATATAATAATGGAATTCAAGATGAAATTCTCCCAGACCAAGGTAGGCCCTAACGTCCATGACAAATCCACAGAAGAAAAGAAGGGGAGCTTCCTGGAGCCCCAAGACAGGCAGACTGAAGCCGTGTAGTTCACATCCCAAGCATGCCAGAACCTCCAGAAGCTGGAGGAGGGAAAGAGAGATTGCCTCCCAGAGCCCCTGGAGTTGTTACGCTTTTGCTTTCAGACCTTTGGTGTCCAGACTGTAAGAACAGCTCTCTGTTGTTTGAAGCATCCACGTTTGTGGAAACAAATTCAGTGTCTAACATTATTCAGGCCTTCTCATGTTGTTGCAGCCTCCTCTTGGAATCATTCTGCTTTCACCATTACTAGCACCTGTGAGTTAACGTGAGCAAGCTTGCCATCTAAGATGTATTCTGATTGTAAGATGGTACATTCTGGCAGAAGCACTTGAACATCCCAGATGTTTCTATCCATATCCTGAACGTTTTCATCTTACTTATCTTACAAATAATCGCCTTCACTACCTCCTGTCAAAGGCAACCAGAGAGTAGATTTCTCAATGATTTGATCTTCGTGCAGTGGGTAGAAACCCCTATTGGTCTCTAACCATAAAACATACTGGTGCCATTTCCTCATTTCTAGCCACATCCCTCCTGCCGCACTTAAGCTAATTCTCAGTTATTGTGTCTTTGGAGGAGCCAGTTACAAGCTTCCATGTGACTGCCCTTCCTATGCTTGACAAGGGTTATTTAGTCTCCCCCAGGCTAACTCTTGGTGCGTGCTGGGCTCCTGATGCAGTGTGGTACTAACTAGCCTTTCCTTGTAGGAGGTGAAGGTAAATCAAATTGAAAACACCCTTCCTGAGCAGTGCATCTTCCAAATGTCCTCAGGTTTCTCTTACATCTTCTGGAGACTGCCAGATTCTCTGCGGGACAAGAGGAAGCTGGGGCCGCTTCTCGCAAGCGACAGAAGGTGCCATTAGCAGAAATACATCATCTCCCAGCGGTGTTAGCAATCTCAGAGTCCGGATCATGTCCATTCTTCTGCCAGAGTGAGGAGAGAGTCCTCAGAGGCAGGGGCTGCTGGTAACAGAGTGTCCATCATTCTAAAATATCCCCCCAGAGTCCCAGAGCAGCCATTTCTACCCGGACGCAGCCAGGGCTTCAGAGGGCTTATTTCAGGCATTGATCTTTTGAAAATGTCTCTCAGCTTCCTAGCTTCTAGGATGCTAGCGGGGGAGGCTGGGGCAGAGGCCAGCACCTGGAGAATCAGGTGTCTCCCCCTGTGCTGCTTTATCCCTTCCAGGTACAGCTAAATTGCTGGGCTCATCACAGGGTTATCAAACCGACACTTGCAGGGATTGGTCAAAGAAGTCTCCAGCCCATCCCAACACAGCTGATTGATTAGGCCGTGGGTGGGGCTTGAGGGTTTTTATTCCTTCCAGTTGCTGCCCTAGTGATGTGCAGGTCCATGGAGCCCAGTAAGGCCCCTGCCTGACATGCTGAGCTGTTGTTATTGGCTAGAGTATACTCTACTGGCCAAGATATATGTGCTTCAATTCACGGCAGTCTGATCCTTTGAGGGTTGGGTCAATTCTGTCTTCGTCCTCCATTTCTGGAATATATTGGAATCACTCCATGGGTCTGTGCTGACCCATTGTGCTAGTTACCGCAGCCCCTAGCAGGAGGGGAGACGGACCTCCTTCCAGTACCAGTCTCTTCGTCTCAGCTACCGAGTCTTCCACTGGTCGTTCAGCACTAGGAAGAGAGTGGCCCTCCCCTGTGCCTTACCCAGCCTGTTGGATATCCTGATCCTGCCCTTTAACACAGTTCTAGTTTATATTTTTGTTTTTGTTAGCTTTTGAGACAGTGGCTTTCTGGGTAGCATAGGCTATCCTCAAACTTACAGTGATCCTCCTGCCTCACCCCCTTAAGCACTGGGATTGCAGGTACATGCCACCAATCTAAACTTCTGCAGTGTCTTTCAATGTTCGCTTTAAGTCTGATCCATTCAAGGCATGTCTCCACCTCTGTGCATGGCTTCAGAGAGGACTGGCTTCTGATGCTCCAGAACTCTTCCTGGAGTCTGAGGATCCACGTTATTTCTGATACTTGGGATTGTTGCTAGTGCAACTACTGGGATAGTAACATATCAGAAATGTTTTTGTTTGTGTTTCTTTTATTGAAATGGTCTTTCTCTGTAGCCCAGGCTGGCCCGGTCTTTACTAAATAGCCTAGGCTAGTTTCAAAATCATGGCAAACTTCCTGTCTCAGTCTCCTACTGCAGGTTATAGTTGGTTTTTTTTTCTTTTTAAGTTTCTTTCTATAAACATTTGTCTTATCTGTGGTTGCTACTAGTACCTTATGTTTGGCTATTTCTCTCCTCAGGAGAAAAGGTTCTTGTCTAGAAGGTAAGGTTAAGTCATGAAGTCTTTATCTTGAGAACAGTGCTGGTACCCAGCACTAGAAGGCCAAACTACCATGGTGTTTTAAGCAAGGGTAGGGGAAGGTTTTAGCCAATGCAAATGTGGGCAGGTTGGATTGCTCCTCTCGGGCTTCACTTTCCTCTGGCTCTCCGGAACAGAAAGCAGCCTCTGGTAGCCTGGAGGGGCATTCTGTGGTAGTAGTCCATCAATATATCTGTTATGAGGATGTCACTGGGGCACCTCCCCTAAGTCCTACCCATGGACTGAGGAGATATAGCTGCCTCTGATGTTGGAATTTTGCAGGGATTTTTTTTGCAATTATAAATGAATGTTATGGAAAGTACTCTTAATATTCAAAGAGGAAAGTATCTAGAACACACCAGATTAGTATATGCAGTTCCATGTCCCATCTGGATGCAAGCATACAGGTGTGTACATGTGAGCATGTGTGTGTGTGTGAACATGTGTACAGACCTGCCTACCTACATGAGGATGGAAGGGAAGTTGGACAGACAATTACCACATTTATGTACTTGTCTTAGTTTTAGCAATTGCTATGATACAGCACCAGGACCAAGGCAACTTGCCAAGGAAAATGTTGAATTTGGAAGCTTATGGTTTTGGAGGATTAGACTCTGCCATGAGCCTGCTGTGCAGCAGGCAGACGTGGCATGGCAGTGGAGCAGTAGCTGAGAGCTTAAATCCTAATCTAGAAGTGGGAGGAGGTTATATTCTAAGTAGGAGGAAGAGAATGCTAACTGGGAATAGCGTGGGCAGTTGAAACCTCAAACCCGCCCCTGTGACATACTTCCTCCCTCAAGGCCACACCTTCGAATCCATTCCAAGTACTTCCACCAACTGAAGACAAATTATTTAAATATGTGAGCCTGTGGGGCACATTCTCATCCAAATCAACACAGTGCCATTACATGGTGATGGAATTTTCTTAGTATTTTCCTTATGTTTTCTTATCTTTCTTCAGTGAAATATTATTGGCAAGAAAGCTACAGATGGTTGTGTGGGAAGTAAGCCTCCATGACTTCTCCCTTGCTGGGCACTTATCCATGTCTTACTTAACCCACTGCACAGCTCAGGCCCTGCCTCCACCAGACGCTTTCCCTGACTGACAGCTTACCTCTGAGCCCAATTGAATGGTTTTCCCATTTAAATAGTGATTATCTTATTTCTCCAAATGCCTGTAAGTCACACATAGATAATAATCATATCCTTTCTCCTTATTTCCCACAATGACAAACATAGCTGAGCACATTCCGGCTCCTTCTTGATCAGCTGGAGCCTAGTTCTAAAAGGAGAGAAAAGACAAGAAAATGTGGCGAGCAGAAGATTGCCCTCTCCTGGTTCTTAGAACAAGGGATTATCATCTAGCGTGGCTGTAGCTATCTCCTTCGGAATGGCCCTAAGCTCCAGGAACATGGCAGTGTTGGGGGAGTCCTAAGAGCCATCTCCTAGGTCTCCCTGCTTCTCCTCTCCTTAAGCCAACTCAATTTGATGCCCTCGGAAGCATCCACGAAAAAGTTCCCCATTCTTGTTTGCACCTTTTGGTCTGCTGATAGAATAAATGTTCAGTGCATCCCCAGGAGAAATCTTCTTTTTGTACAGCACACAGAACTATCAGTCAAACCTCCCTCCTGTCTGAAGCCTGGTCCCCACCCACCTGATGGGTGTCAACAGGTTCTTAC
Organism: Myodes glareolus; assembly: GCF_982192425.1. NCBI lineage: Eukaryota > Metazoa > Chordata > Mammalia > Rodentia > Cricetidae > Myodes > Myodes glareolus. The sequence continues at coordinate 7,653,481 of NC_142037.1, forward strand.
AGGTCATTTCCGTCTTTAGATTGCAGAGCCTGCTCTCCCTCACGATTCGCTCAGAAAAGTTTGAGGTTTGTCTTTAAGCAGCCAACCCTCAGCTCTGCCCAGAGTCCCCACCAGACTCTTTTATCCTGTTTGGGGTTGGGCTTTTCTAGAACTGTTTCTATTCCTATGATGTCTGTTTCTTTACCTTCTGTTTCGTTAGCAGCTTACTCCAACCTGCGTTCCTGTGGATTTGGGCCTATTTTTCTGTGGTTAGAATAATCCCCTTGGATCTCCCTATTTCTGCACCTAATGGGCCTTCCAGTGCCTCTCTTAGCTCTTTAGCATCATTGGAAGCGGTTTGTCACTTTTTCTTCTTCCTAGGGGATGGAACAGTACGTTTGGGAGTGAGTGTCACAGCTCATGCTTTCTAGGAATACACTGAACTGATCTGCAGCCCAGCCCTCTTTTGATTGTTTTATTTTTGTTTTTGTTTGGAGGGATTTTTTTTTTTTTAAGACAGTCTCACTAATTTACCCGTCTTGGCTTTTAACTCACTCTGCTGTCCAAGCAAGCCTTGGGTTTCAAGACCGTCTTTCCTCAGCCTCCCCAGTAGCTGGCATCTCATGCCTGGCCCTACGTTCTCCTTGAAGCATTCTCTTTCCTGACCCTTCTCTGAAATGGCTCATGTCAGTGAATGCTGACACAGCACAAGGATGAGTCACACACCGTTTTCCTCCGTCTGGGATGTTCCTATTGGAGGTCTCATTCACGCCCAGGGTTTCAGTCACATTCGTGTAAAGTCAAGGAGAGGTCCTCTGGACCCCACGAAGACTGGCCTCTACCCGATGTGTCACACATGCTCCCAAGCCCCTCACATTGCTCATGCTCACGTCTAGTTTGCCTTCATAGATCCTGAACTCTCGGTGCTGGCTCTGCCATGCATTCGACTGTGTACGTTAGAAGCATGGGTTGACCAGTCCATCCCAACATCACACCAACTTCTTGTCCACCTGTTCCTCAAGCCACTCAATCTGTTCTGTGCTGTCACTCCCCATGTTCAAACCACTTCAAGGGTGTCCTGAGTTAAGTTCTGGATCATTATGAGGTTCCTGAACCAACCCACTTCTACCACCTTTGAATCCCCAAATGGCCTCCTCTGCTTCCTTCAACAGTTCCTTGCCAAATACAAAAGGACCATGATGCCTTCCTGCTTCAACTCCTGCACAGGCTTAAGTTTTACATTTGGATAAAGACCATGTCCCCTTACATGTTTTGTGCCACCCTTCTGTGCATGGTCTGACTCTACAACCGGCTCTCTGGCTGCAAGGCATCCGCTCTTATCCCTGTCTCCCATCTGCTGACCTTTGGAGGCCCTGGATGGTACCCCCCACCCCATCAGGGGCCTTCACTCTACTCCCCACCCCATCACCCCATTAGGGGCCTTCTTCACTCATGCTCCTTTCTCGGCCTAAAACTCTTGAATTACTTTCTCTTGGAGCCCAGCTCACCTGTCTGTCTCCTGCTCCAGGTTGTAATCCTTGCCCCAGGGCAGCAGCCTCCTCCAAGAGCAGATCTCTGCTCTACTATGGATCTTCAAAGCAGCAAGCATCTTCTTCTCAGTTGTGCTGTCTTTGCAATCTAAAGGGTCTGCGCATGATGTTGCTCATCCGTTTCCTTAAATAATCTTTTAAGGGCCTTAAGACAGGGACTACACATCTTCCCACATGTGATCAAACCCTCATTGCCCAGTGGAGTGCTTAGTGCCCAGTAGATACCCATTTCCTGAATGATTAAACTATCTGGGGAGAGTGACAAAACGAAATACATGAATTGGCTGCAAAAGCTGCGTTGTGGAGGAAGCCATCACACCTAAACATCCATTTCCCCAAGTCTGAACCAGGCGCGTTCACGTGACAGTCAAGCTTTGGGCTCACAATAAATTCTACGCAGTTGTGCAAACATGTCAGAGTTTAGTAAATCGAATTTGTTTTGTGTAAACAACTTCTGACCAAAATAATAACACAGCTTTAGAAAAAAGACATTAGGTCCCCACTTTTGAAGAGTTTGTATAATTTAACACACAAGAAAACCTTTCTGTAATTATATGCAGACATATACAAAGGATCGATGCTATTTACTTCGGATACCCCCACCATAAAAAGAACCTGTTCCCATATTTCAGCTTGTTGAATTAATTCTAATTTAGAAAAACCTCCCCCACCAATGTGGGCAGGGGTCCCAGTGGGGGGTTCATCTTTTCCTTGTGTCAAAATTAGTCATTTAAATTAGAACCACGTTGGATAGCCTAGGTGCAGCCAACGTTGAGGCTCCAGGCCAGGGAGCACTTAAATGTAGCCACCTGAAGTTGATTAAAACCTCACCTGTCAAACTCAGTATGCCCACATTTGAAAATCTTTAATGTAATTAAGAGAAGCACATTATGGGAGGTCAAGTGACTTTCCTTTAGAATCCCGCTTCTAATCTGTCGTCAGGCGGGTGGAAATTGCCGGCTGAGGGAGTTAATGAAAGCTGCATGAATGTGTAGGGGTGGGGGGAGCTGGTGTCAGGAGTCCAGAGGGGGGCTCTGCCTCCTTGCAGAGGTGAATAGGGAGCCTGGGGGAGCCTTGCAAAGCACACTGGCTTCTGCCACCAGGCTGGGGGTGAAGGGTTCCTGTGTCCACTCTGTGTATGCCTCGGGGACTGTAGGGTTAGGGCTGAGGGTGGCTGTACAGCTTTCGTGTTTATCACCAAGGCAGATCTGTGGCCAGGACAGCCTGGACAGGCAGAGTGGAGCCGGCGCCGGCCCTCGTCACCCTTCACTCAGTGAGGCCTGATTAACATCAGGGTTCAGCTTGCCTCCTGCACTGAGAAGGGAGGGCAGGCCCTTCTACCCAGAGCCTTCCTCTGGCCGGCCTCCGACCTCAGACCTTTCCTGGGGAGCACTTCCCCCAGGTTGGCAGCCTTCATCACCTCAGGGGTGGGGAAGACCCACAAGGCTGGGTGTGGCCCTTTCTTTCCTTCTGGGCCTGTGGTTTCCTGACCTGCTAAAGGCACTCTTCACTGTGCCCGGGTGTGCCCCACTCTAGAGCCCCTGGTGCAGGTTTAACGCCAGAGTGCTGCTTTTGGAGATTAAATTACTTAGTGCTTTGCTGTGTGTTCTAGCCTGAGGGTGCTAGGGTGCTGTTGACAGAAGGCAGAGTGTTTCTCCTCGGGTTGCTGTCCCCCCCCCCCCCCGCCACCCCCCTTTTCTCTTTGCTTCGAATTTGTGTACATTAGTGGAGGTATGTGTTTGAAAAAGGATTACATCTGTCAGAATGTTGCCACTTAAGATTTGCCCCCCTCCTTAGAAACTGACGTGAGAATAAGCAACTCAGGACGTTTTGGCCAGGCTCCGGATGAAGTTTCCAAACTGGAGGACGCGGGCCTCCCCTTTGACTTGCTCCGGCACACTCACAAAGGAGCAGAAGGCTTTGGGGGAAGAGAAAAGGGGTGATGGCAGGACTGGAACTTTCTAGTTAGGACGTCTTGGCAGTGGGTAGCATACACACAGCCTTTGGGACTAAGTGGATGCCTGGGTCAAGGGCAAATACACAGGAGCATCTCGGCGTGCCTTAGACAATTCAAGATGTGCCTCAGGGCTTCTGGAAGGTTCTCTCTCCTCTCCTCTTGAATGTCCTTGGGATTGGAGAGTCACTAGTCATTGTCTCCATGAGAAAGAGAGACTTTGGGGTGGAAGAACGACAGTGAGGGGACTGAGAGAACGTCTGACCTGAAGTGCCGTAAAGGAAATGAAGATGCGTGGGGAGAGTCATACATGGGAATCTTCCCTCTCTTGGCCAATGAGACGGCCTCCTTCCCATCTTTCTCCCAGCTTCTTCCCCCCACCCCCCACCCCCGCCTCCACACACAAGGGGCAGTGTTTCTAGCCAGAGCTCCTTGTCTCTAGGTAAAAACCAGTATGAGGAGGTGCCAGGGAAGCTGGCTGCTCTGTCAGCTGCCCCCCCCCCGCCCCGCTCGCCTGCCCTCCCTCATGCTGTGCCTTCTCAGCCACAAGTTCACAGGTAAAAGTGAAAAGTTGTTGCGAGCTTCTCTCCCAAAGAAAGTGGTTTGTTCACCGTGGTAGCCTTTCCCAGGTCTCAGGCTGTCAGGAAGAGGTGCAAAGTTCACAGGGCTCCTCATTGTGTCCTCCTCTTCTTGTGCCCCCAATCCCAGCCCAGCGTGCCCCAAAGCCATGGGGGCTGGTTGGTCTAGAGCAGTATTTAAGGTGAAGATACCAAATGAAAAGTTCCTCTTTTCGGTTGGGGCTCACACAAAGCTGCTTTGTGGTGTTTTCTCCGCCTGTCAGAGTTGTCAGGTCTAGTAAGAAAAAGTATATTGTTTCCAGCACTTGGATTCCTTTCTCCCTGACATCTGCCACTCTGTAAAGATGATAAATCCCTGCCTCATTAGCCAAGGGTGTGGGATTACAGGCTGACAACACATTAATCACCAGCCTCGGTGGCAGGCTGACTAGCAATAGGCATTGTTAACAAAACTTTTCTAATATGTCACTCTTCTCTATGACAGCGTGTAATCAATCATCGTGATTGACAGCGCTGATAGATTACACTATTTATACTTTGTGTAATGAAAGATAGTGTTTCCACCTACTGTCATTTCTGGGCTAGTGGTGGAGGATTGGTGAAATGAAACAAACCCAACAACAGGGCAAGCCCTCATCACCCCCAGAATGTCCACAGAAAGCCCCACCTTCTCAAACTCTGGCCTTATCACCCCCAAAATAGTCACAGAAATCCCCAACCTTCTCAAGCCCATCTGTTCGTATTTCTGGAAAGGAACAAGGTACCAGGAGAGGACATCAGTGATTGCTGGGGGATGAGGGGAATAAGGGCAGGGCTTGCATGAATAGAGACATTTTGAATCTTCCGTGAGATCTGTCTGCAATGGGCATAGTCCCAGGTTCTGTTAGGTCAAGTTGATACAGGTAGATTCTCCAGGCAACTCCTTGTCAGCTTATGCATGTACCACTGAGCACCAGGCTCCTCCCCTCCTGCCAGATGAGAGATGATTTAGATGTTGGTAAAATATTTGTTCTCTCCTGACTCTGAGGGCAAATATTATCCTTGTTGCCCATAATTGTACAGCGCTTCGTAAGTCAACAGTGCCCGGAGTGAGCCCAAAGCCAACAGTAGAGGAGAGGACTCTGGCCCCTGCGGCCCCGAGGGTCACAAAACCACAAAAGGAGGGAATCAGCAGTGCAGCCTGCTCTCATGGGCTGGGTATTTCTGGAGTCTCCTTTCCATCATTTTTATTTTGGTCTAAGAACAAATTTGTAAAGGATGCGTGCTATTTTTGACTCGCTGGAAGCCCCTGTCAGCATGGTGGCAAGTAAGGGTGATGTGGGCTGTGGGCGCCATCTGAGTGAGGATGGCCTCCGCTGCCAGGGAGCCATTATGCAGCAGACTGTGCCCCAGATGCCCACTTGAAGAAGCCGTTTGCAAATATTTTGCTTAACTTTCCTTGCTGTTGACAAAACATCCTTTTTCATAGTTCTTGAGGTGGTTCAAGAGATTGCTGGGCTCTGTTTGACTCCCCAGGGCTGAATAAATCTGTGGTCCCCAAACTCCCCATTTCATCTGGGGTTGAACTTTGTGTCCCCAAACTATGAGACAGTTGGAGAGGAGAGAAGTGTGTATGTGTGCGGAGGAGGGGGGGGAGTGTGTGTGGGGCGGTGGTGTCTGTGTGTGGGGAGGGGGGTTCTCTCTCAAAATGAGTGCCGTTGGTAGGTTTCAGACCCTTGCAGTCCCCCTGACAGTTGGCAAAGCTGGAGAAACCTGAGCTTTCCTGCTGCTGAAACTTTTAGCAGAGGGAGAGGTGGGAGGAGGCATGGGGAGCCAGGGAGACTAAACTTTAATCTCTCTGTGAAGTTTGAGTGAGCCTGGGATGATTAATGAGAGGGCAGGCCGTCTGATTAAGCCCTTCCGAGTCATGAGACATGATTAGTAGGTGACAGGGACGGTAACAGTATCCAGCCAAACCCTTGTTTCTTTCACGGCTCCGGCTGTTCTATGATTAATGTCCCCAAGGGCTATCTTGAGGTCAGGCAGGGGAACCTGTCAGAACAGGTGGAAATGACAAAATGGGCAGAAACTCCTCAGGGGGGATGAGTGCGATGAGGGAGAGAGTGGAGGGAGCAGGGTAGCCAGATGGAGCCTGCGACCTTTCTGCGATCCAAGCAGGCACAGGGAGCATTGTGGGAATGGAAACAGGGACGAGTCACAGAACTGCAGATGTTCCCGGGTCCTCGGTGCATCAAAAACTGCCAGCTTGGACTTGGGGAGAGCGCCTTGTGACTCGCCAGTCATTGCACATGGTTTATGTTTGGAGCTGGGCTGGCCTGGGACTGCTGTGGGCCCTGCAGGATTAATGTGGGGCACCCACACCTGCACTGTGAGCGCTGGAACGATGCTTGCCTGGCTCAGGGGATTAAGTGCACATCAAATGGGCAGAGTTGATATTTCAATCTGCTCCTCTCCGGGGCCAATCAGCTACACAATCTTGAATACACTCCTTGAGAAAGGCGATACAGACCTGGAGAAGTATCTCAGTGTAAAATATTTGCTGAGCCTGCATGAGGCCCCAGGTTCAATCCTCGGCACCATAAAAATAAAGGAATAAATCACACGGGGAGAATATAAAAGGTTTTCTGGAAGGCTAACTTGGCTTTACAGAATTACAGGCTTTTATATTTAGAACAAAGTGTAGAAATTGGAAAACTCAGACTATAGGTGAGGTGATTGCTAGCCAGTGCCTGATGAAAGACTAGAAACCTGGGCTTCCTGCTTCCAGTTTTGTATAACAAACCATCAAGGACCCTGATTTTAGGTTCCATTCATTCTCTTAGATTCAGACTAACCAAGACAACCTCCATCTCTGTTTGGGTCTTATTCTCTTGAGACAAAGTCACGTTCTGTGGCCCAGGCTGGCCTTGAGCTTCTGTCCTCCATCCTCAGCCTCAGTGCTAAGATTAGAAGTCTTTGCCATCTGGCCAGGTTATGGCTTTGTTGTCCCCTCTCCTTAACAAAGTTCTTTTCCTTCCGGGAAGAACTTTCTTGTACGTAGCCCTCATCTGAAGCTTCCCGGAAATCCTCAGTCTTCATCAATGTGATTGGATAGCCGTGATTTTGACTGACAGAATTCAGGAGGGTAGCCCTTTTGGCATTCAAGTGAAACAGATTGCTTTTGGTTTTATCTGGCGGTCCTGGTTTCTCTCCTTCTGTCCTTGATGCCCTGTGTGTACATTAGCCACACTAGACAGTCATGGTAGGCCTGTGATTGATCACGAGAGCTTCTATCGTCAACCTTTTCCAGGAAGCTGGTTGTTTTGGGTTCCTTCTGCTAGACACATGGAACAGATAACTTCCAGTTTGATGGTCACGTGGCTAGAACACTAATGGGGTCAGTGCTCAGGCTGGGAAGTGGCCAGTTTCTTCCATATACTTGTCCCCGGGGAGAGGAGTTTCCAACTGGGAATCTATGGTGGAGATCGAGGGGTCTGTCAGTCCACCTCGCTGCTTAGCTTTACCTTACAGGTGATGGCCATTCTTCCTTGACTGGTAACTGCAAACGTCCTTTCAAGGCCACACTCGTCGTCATGATTACACGGGATGAAGGAGGAAGGTGGACATGGGAGACCTTATCAGGGCACGCGAATGTTTCTGAGTCCCAAAGGTAGACTTTTAGAATTTCAGTGCCAGTTGTTTTATTTTTTTAATTAAATGTATTTATTTTTTTAATTAAATGTATTTATTTTTTTAATTAAATGTATTTATTTTCTGTGTATGAGTTTTTGGTCTGCATGTCTGTCTGTACAACTCATGCACATCTGGTATCTTTGGAGGCCAAAAGGTGGCTTCGGTTCCATGGAGATTGGCGTGAACAACCGTGGGCTGCTGAGAATCAAGCCTAGGCCCTTGGAAAGAGTAGCCTGTGCTCTTAACCACTGTGCTATCTCTCCAGCCGGATGTTAGTTGTTCTGAAGTAGTTTTCCTTGCCATGGATAGAATCCTACATGGGTCTGGTCCAGGTGAGTATAAAGTATAAGATGCTATAAGCTTCCCAGAGTTATTCGTGTTACCAGGCAATATTATGTAACCTAGGTGACTAGTAAAGCAAACTCCCTGACAGTGACTTTTCCCACTTTGTACTCTTATAGCCCAGGCTCCAGGGGATTAATTATGAATATATTAAATGTTCCTTGATTTTAGAGTTCTGGTATTTGTTTGTTTTTTTAATTAATTAATTTATTTGCTGTGGGTTGTACCTTAGAATTATCCATCCTTACCAGGGCAAGCAGAGGGTGGCCCACATAACTCTTGGGGGAGGAGAGCAAATGAAGCCTGCAGGAGACTGAGTCCATTCCACAGGAAAGGAGTCATCCAGGGCCAGATCTTCCATGAATTGATAGGACGACTCCAGGGCACCATGGCCCAGGAACACGAGGGGTGCTTCCTCCTTGCTGTAGATTGTAGGATGTCATCAGAAGGACAGTCAGTGTGGGTGGTGGAGTGATTATGTGCTTCAGTATAGGATTAACCAGAGCCCCTGAGGGCTAACATTAGTTGTCAAACTACCAGCTCTCGATTCACCTATGAGGCAAGCGTCCAGGTACACCCATAAGGGATTACCTAGATTAGAAGTAAGTAGGGTGACAGGCCGCGGTGAGTTGGCACTATCTGTGGAGTGGGATCCCAGACTGACTAAAAGAGAGAAAGTGTTCTGTGTACTAATATCCACCACTTGGTTTCCTGTCTGTGAACACAGTGGGACTAATATCGCAAGCACCTGGCACTCTGACATCCCTGCCATGATAGACTGTGTGTATCCTTCAACTGTGAGCCAAAACAAATATTTTTTTCCATGAAGTTGCTCTTGTTGTGGTATTTGATCACAGCAATAGGGACCAGTTATGTGGTGGCCTCAGAGGGTTATAGAGCCCCTGTGACTTTCTTATGTGGCTGTAGAGGTTGAAGAAGCTAAAATTTAACATATCCTAGCATATCAGCCACCCTCCTTTTCAAAGGTATGGACTCCTTCCCTCTGTGTGAACTGTTCCACAGAACTGCGGATAGCTCTAGGGTGACCCAGTGCTGTGTAGATGTCTCTAAGCTTTGTTGCTTACAAACCCCCAAAATATTTAGGGTCTTCCCATGACCATCTGTTAAGATCCAAATATTTCTGTGTAAGAAAGACCATGGTAACCAATGGTGGTGAACAGTCACAGATAAGAGCTGAGTCACACTGCCTGCCTTCTTCTGACAAGAATGGAGTACTGACCACAGAATCATACCTGCCCTCCAGGGAGCTCTTGGGAAGATTGTACACCACAGTATCAGCCACCATGTACTCAGAAAGCTGGCGGAACAGCATATTTGGATGTGGTATATGAGTGTTCTATCTCAACAAGTGTGTGAGCCAGGTAGTTTAATGGAAGAATGAGCTATGTTCCGGATGGCAGATACTTCTTAAAGGCAAAGAGGGACTGTATTGAAACTGAGAGGTGCAAGTTCTGATCGTCTGGGGCTGGCACAGTGAACAGATTCTGCCCTCTCTCATGGGTGGGAACCCAGGACAAACCTCTAATGGGTGACAGTTTTCTCACCTTGCAGGAGATGACCATACCCTGGCCTCTTGCATGTGAGCTACACACCCTCTAATTTTCTTCAGATTGAAAGCCTTATATCTTTTCTATACTATTATTTTATATTTTTTTGGAGGCTTTCTGAAAATGGATTTGTTTTCCGTGTAGTTGTTTAAGGAAACCATCCAGAAAAATAATCAGACTATATAAGTACACTTTCTTTTTTAAAGAGCAGTGGTTTTCTCTTTTCAATTTGGAACTTGAGGCGACTGAAGGTCCCTGTGGTACCCGGGTCATCCCATCCCTTCTTTTAGCATTTTTTCAAAGGGCACAGGCCAATCTGCCCATAATGAGCCTGGAAAGTGAAGATAAAGTTCCTGATAATATGACACAAATTTCTTTACTTTTTGCTCCTTACTTCATCTTAATTAGTCCCTGTAGAAAGGATTGATTTTTGAGAGGCTTGTAGTGAACATCTGTTGGCATTCCTGGGGTCATTCTTAGCCTGTCCTGTGTTTGACATTTCTTGTAAAAGAGGAGGCATTTGTTCATATTGACATTAGCTGCCTCTGTATCTCTCGGTGGTGCAGATGGTCTGTGAATAAAGACATCAAGCTAATAGGCAGGATGACAAGCTCCAGTAGCACCAGGGCTCCCGGCGCTGAAATGGCAGGGCAGCATAGATTGCTCCTGCCGCAGAAGCTGGGGTCTTTGGGTAGGGAGGCATGTGGAATAAGCCACAAATGAGGACGCATCCTGGAAAATGTCTAGAAGTCCTCCTTGCGACTCAAAGGGTTTGTACTTATTGTTATTGTTAACACTACTATTTGATATTATTATTTATCAGTCTTTCCAGTATGCCAGACTCCAAAGATATGCAGGGTTTAGAAAGGAAGGGAGAATCTGATTTTTTTTTTAACCTGTCCTGCACCCTGCATTTCTCACCGTGAATGACCCATGGGAACACCAGAAAGGAGCGATTGTTTCTGTCGTCCTGGTGATGTGTGCTCTGTGAATTTCTGTTTCTATCAGAGGGATGGCCACTCTCAAATTCAGAGGCCATTTCTCTCCTGAATGAAACAGTCTTTCCCCAGATGGCCTTCAGCAAAGTGGTGATCGGGAGCCTTCTTTACTTCTGAGGTTTCCGAGCTTCCTCCCAAGGGCCATCCCCATTTTCATGATAATCAGCCAACCATGGACTTGGCAAATGTATATCAATTTGAGCTTAAGTTTGTTCTATATTAATCATGACCCACCCATTAATTAATAGTTTTATTGTTGTTTTTTTTCAATGTGAATTGTCATATGTGATGTATGTCGTTCAAGTAGAAGGTTTTTTTTTTCTTTAACCAGTTTGGGCATCAGATAGGTAAGAGCCCCCATTTATTCAGCTCTCTCTCTCTCTCTCTCTCTCTCTCTCTCTCTCTCTCTCTCTCTTCCCTTCAACATCTTCCCACACTCTGAAATTCTGATATTTTCTTCTCAGTCCCAACAGAGCAGTCCCTTCCCACTTGACTCGGTTATATCACAGCTCTTCTTGTCTCCCCTGGACCATCTTTGGTTCTCCTCACCGTTCTCTTCCTTGTGTACATTAGTGATACATCTGCATGGTTTTTTAGGTAACTTACAGCAATACAAACTATAAAGTAGCCACGAATAGTAAGTCCTGCCTCATATTATGGGAATCATTTTAAAAGGAGAATACCATGGGAAACCACTTCTGATGCTAAGAACTAGGATGCTAAATTATTTGGGTAGGTACATTTCCAGACAGGTGCACCCTGCTAGGCTCTGGTGTCAGCAATTGAGTGTAGGAGCCAGGCTCAGCATCCCAAGGGCCCAGGGACACCTTATCACCTTATCCATTAGAATCAGATGCTGCAGCAGCTGTGTTCAGCTTGGCCTGTGTCCAGGCCTACTGGGCACCAGAAGTCTCCCTCAACCACCAGCACCCTCATGTGCCTTCTTTTCCCTCCTGCCTATGAGGTCATTTTCTGTCCTGGAGCCAGGTAGCCTGCATTCATATCTTGTCCTTGCTTCTTGACATTTGTGCAGCAGTAAGCAAGTTCCTTAACTGCTTTGTTTGTCTGTGTACCATTATCAGTAAAATGGACAATAATCGTCTCGAGCTCAGAGATTAAATGAGTTATACTGGAAAGGCTTGAATCACCCTTACACAAAGTCTGTAACATACACATGTGAGTGTGTGTGTACATGCACACGCACACACACACACACACACAGAGAGAGAGAGAGAGAGAGAGAGAGAGAGAGAGAGAGAGAGAGAATCATCCCCTTTGCTGTTGCCAACGGTGTCAATTTGTTTGAATAGATGAGAAATTTTTCCTATATGTTAAATCCAGTCTTCTCTTGGAAAGTACTCATCCTTTACAAGATGAGGGAAGGGCTGAACTTGAATATGACCACTAAGGCTTCAATGGGCTTTCCTTTCTCCATTCTACACTGAGGTATATTAGCCCTAAGGTTGCAATTCAAGGCTATATTTTTCCTCATAGTTCAGAGAAAGCCTTTGTTCAACCCCAAGTTCCTTTGGGAAAAGGAGATGGGATCCTCCCTTTTATTCTTCTTCTGAATCATATAAGATACTCCAAAGTATCCCCCAAACGTGGATGTTTTGCTCTGTGATTAAATTGGAATTTAATAAAATCTGCATGTGCTTTCGTGGCTAGTGCCTTCTCAGTGCAGCCTGCTTTCTTCATGCTGTCCCCGGGTGGGGTGAGGTGACTAACGACCTCAGAGCCAACATTATTGGCTTGAATTGTTTCTCCCTCAGACATTGGGGACAGCAGATGCCTTTCTGAGTAGGGTTAAGAGTCCCTACAGGTAAAGCACACAGGAAGGAGACTCTTCACTGCCCTGTGAGGGCTTGCTTTGTTACTGTTGCTAATGTTTCTGTGGACTATTCCATACCTGTAAAGCTTAAGTCATGCAGACAGCAAAACCAGATGCAAACTCTTCCGTTAGAAGGAGCTGGTGTGGCAGCTCTCTGTGATGCACTGGCTGTTGCTTTTGAAGGTGCAGGATCTTGGCTCGGGCAGTGGCAGTGCCCTTAGTCTCACTTCATGGTCCAATTAGTTGTTCAGACTTTCCATCACCTGCCTGGATTGTAAGTCTCTTGAAAGCATGCCATCCTTCTGTGAACCTCACACTCTGAGCCATAGTAGATGTAACCCCGTGAATATCTGTAGAATTAATTACTAACCGGTTAGTCCAATGGGTGAGCATGAGCCAACTCTTATTAAAACTCCTTAAGAGACAAACCTTTCAGCTTGGTTCTTTTCTCTTTCCCCTTCCTTTCCCTCTCTTCCTCTTCCTCTCCTCCCCTCTCTTTCTTTCCCCTACAACACTCACCCCTGTTCTTCACCGGGATTGAACCTACGCTCACACATGCTCGGTCCCCACGGCTCTGCCCTGGAGTCATATCCCCAGCCTTCATCTTTATACCTCCCCAGAAGTCTTGCTTTCTTCTGCCTTGTCTGCTTCTCCTCTTTGCCTCCTCTTCCCATGCTACCGCTCCCACCCTACTCTGGGCTCAGTTACATCCTGTCACAAACACTACTGCCTATTTTGACTTAAGGTCAAGCCCTAAGTACCCCGAACTCCCATAAGGGCCCAAGTTGAGAGCACTGATGGTGCAGTGCCAAGGTGAAGGAGGTAGGATACCTCTGCCTTGGTATCCCTTTCTTGGGTTACTCAGAAGCAAGTGCTGGGATTATAAGGCGATGAGGACCTCCTCCCCTGCTTGAACTCCCCCACGGCAGTGTTTCTAGAGCAATTCTGCCAAGTGTAGTTTGTCTGAAGCACGTGCTTCCAGGACACACGAAGCCTACACCTCCCCTCGGCTGCCCCCCCCCCCAGCTCTATTCTTGCTGCTGTTTAAATGGCAGTGTGGTTGAACAAACAGTGGAGTAATGTGTGAGGGACACATATAAGGCTATTGTTTGGTAAATTCTTATAAAACAGCAACAACAAAACACCTCTGGCAAGAATTGTACCAAGGCAAATCTTGGGGACTTATGCTGTTATGGGAAGCTTACACCCAACTTCTTTAGCTCTTCTTTAGCAAAGTCAAGATTGGGTTGATGTCCTCAGCACTGTTGAGGCTGAGGAGTTTAAGGTCTTTCCCACTATTAACTCGTCCTTAGGAAGACCAGCTTCTGTGGTTTCACTTCTGAGGTCTCACTTTTACCATCTGAGATATGGGTTACCCTCTCAGCCCCACTAACCGGATCTTTAGATACTCTGACCCACCCTATGTGATAACTGGGGGAGAGCAGCTGGGGGCTGCTCGTCTCCGTTTTGCTACAGAAACAGATCTGCAGCCCCATAACCTAGGGAAACAAAGGCCATGATGGCTGTTTCCGCGGACAGTTTCTCAGCTAAGCAGGTGCTTTAGGAAGGTATCTTCGAGATCAGTGGTTTTAGGAAACAAACGCAAAAGGAATTCAGAATCTGGACACTTTTTCTAGTTTATACTTTGTTTCTCTTGGCTTTGAAGAGACAAAAAAAAAGATGTTTATTTCACTTCCAGCTCCCTCTGCAAATACTTAATTGATTTCACTCATTTCATTTGTCTGTGACAGAAATAGCAGCAGTTTTTTATATATATGTTAACACTTTTTTTTCTGCAGTGTAGGACTACAGGGAAGCTGGGGCAGGTGCAAGTTTTCCCATGTTTGGCTAGGCTGTGCATGAAAATGAGAGAATTTTCTGGAACTTTTCCAGTCTCCAGAAGTTCCTCTCTGGCTTCTCAGAGCAGGCTGTAGTGAAGCAACTGACTGCCCATTTGGCTAAGTAATGATAGTATGTAGGACAGCTTAGTAGGCTAAAGAATGGATATCTGGTTAGGCATGCCAATTAGATGAGGAGTATCTATTTTCTTTCTCATTTGTGTCACACCTGAAATGATGGAAGATTGTTTATCAAAAAAAATATGACACTATTGATGGTTATATGAGAGCCCAGAGTAAAAATGCATACACGTGTCAAGGCAAACAAAAGCAAAGTCAAGGTAGGAGTGGGCACCACAAGTATGTGTTCCTTAATCTGGGGACAAGGGTCTGGGCGCTGCCCAATGCCATCTCGGTTTGTCCACAATGACCACATACAAATTCCTAACTTCCGTGAAAGTATTCATTTGTGTGCAATCATGAACCCAGCCTAGAATGGTTTGTTAGCTCTACTACAGTGGGTTGTCTCTTCCCTAGCCATTGTTGAGTGAACCAACACAAAACCATCATTATATGTTCTAGGAAGAAGCAATAAAGGCGCTGCCAAAGCAACCCATACCCTTCCCTTCTCATGTGATCTCAGAGAGCTGTGGAATTGGAGAACATGGAACAAAGCACTATGCCCTTCCAGAACTTGTCAGAAAAGCCGACAGAAAGAAGGCACATTCACATGCACAGATAGCTCTGAGCTAGGGAGTCGTGAGAGAAGCTAGCCTGTGGCTTGCTTGTCCCCAGAGCCACTGAGGATGTTTGTGATAAAGTTGACTTTCCCAGTGTCTGTGAACCAATGGGACCCTTTCCTGCTTCTCTCTCTCTTCTAAGCTGGAAGGTCATTCTCATGTAACAATTGTGAATTTTCCCCTCACAATTGCAGATAATCTACATTCTGAGACCACTGATGCCCTGGTTTTCGTACACACACACACACACACACACACACACACACATGGGAAGTGTGTGTGCTGGGGGTAAGCGCAGGATGCTGCACGTGTATATGTGTGCTTTGGAGGCTGGAAGTCTACTGCCTTGGGTGTACTTTTTCCAAAGCTCTCTGGGTAAAGTTTGTTTGTTTTGTTTTGTCACTGTGGTTGTTTTTGAGACAGAATCCCTCACTGACCTAAGGTTACCAGTTCTTTGGATAGTCTTTCTGACCAGCAAACCCCAGGGAGCCACTGGGAGTGGAAGTGAGGTTCCCTCTGCTTTTGTAGTCCCCAGTTCTGAGCTATCCAATCAGCCCAATTTGTTGGAAATTGTTCTTTGCTCAGTACTACACCAATGACTGTTAGAATTGTAGAAGTACTGGCAGGACCCTTTGGTAGCAAGTAAGCCGTTGCAGAGAAATATGGAGAAGCAGAGTCCACTTGTGGTGTGGGCCTTTTATCCATCCCCAACCTGCCAATCTTGTTCCCGCTGGCCATTTCCTTCCCCTTCTCCTAGACAAGCTACCTTCTGTGGCTTTCCATTTGTGACCTAGAAAATAGTCTTTCCATCATCTTGCCGTAGATTTTGTTTTTTTCCTGTTGACCCCATGCAGGTGACCCCTTGTACTGCTGATCTATCCTGCCGGAAAGATTGTTCAACTGAGGGCTTCTGCTAGGCCATTCAGCAGTACACAGAACAGGGCAGCTGTGTGCAGCCACCAGAGAGCTGCAGTGATCACAGTCTCTTCCCAATGCACATACCAACCCGAGTCACCACCCTTGGCAGATGATGCCGAGAAATCCTCTGTGGACCAGATGCCTGCTGACTTTGCCCCTGAAATCAAGTCTAGCCATCAGGCTCCAGGTTTTCAGGAAAACGCCAAGTAGAGCCTCACCACGCATGCATCATGAGTGCAGATATTTGCTGACCGGGACACTGGGATGCTGGACTCCTGCCCAAACCCTGTTACTTGTGCAGAGAACAATAAACACTTCTTCATATTGATGTTGCCTGATAATCTTAAAAAAATATTACTTTTCTCTGTAAAACTCAATACCATCTTGAAAAATATATGTGGAAGTTGTTGATCTTTTGTTCAGTATGCTTTAGACCATGAGTGTTGCATACTTGGGAACATCTACCTATCTATAATAAGATTTCTTGGGGATAGGACCCAGATCTACATTTAAAGTTCAGGTTTTATATGCAGCATATCCACATATATTAAGGGGAGTTTGCTATAAAATTTTTCTTTCTTTTTTTTTAATTTCATCTATCTCAGTCTGGTCTTAAACCTAATGACCTAATTGTACCCTTGTACACCTGATCCTCTTCTACCTCTCCAAGTTCTGGGGTTGCATGTATGCACCAGCATTCCTGGTAGTTTGAGCTAGGGCTTGAGCCTATGCTTTAATGCATACTAGGCACACAGTTTAGCAACTAAATGACAACCCCAGCTACAGTCTCACACATTTCTAATAATCATGTGTAGGAAAAATTTCATGATACAGTTTCCCAAGTGTGTGTGCTATGACTGCATAAAGTGTCTGGATTTTAGATGGGACAGGGAAGTTCCACCAGCTATGTGTGTGGATCCACATGGATTATCTGTGCACAAACATCACCCATCTGTGAACCATGCTGCCTGATGCACCCTTCCCTTTACATGCTTAGCAGGGTTTTGCTGCCCTTGTAGATGAACTCTTTGTGTTCCAAGAGGTAAATCTGCTCCCAACACTAGCTGTGTTGGTTATGTTTGTATTGTAATAATGCAGTTTCATTTAGTGTTATAAAAACCAATGAAAATGGGAGACTACTGTAATTGCCCCATCCCCCAAAACATGAAGTGTTTTGAGACAACTCATGCAAGTTTAGTTAGAAAATAAAACAACAATTCAAGTGTAGACAAGGCAGCTGCAGAAGCTGAGAAAAAAATAATGGCAATTCTAGGAACCTATGCCCAGAATGTCTCGTCAGGGTTTTACGTTCTGTTTCTACCTTAGAACAAAACATGGCATTTTAGAAACTGTGTAATGGGTGTGGTTAGTAGGGCACAATCCATACTAAGATTCAAGGCCCTAGGACACCCGCAAATCCAGCTGTTGCCATGGTTTCAATCAAGTGTTGAAGTGTGAGTGTGATATTTTGACCACCTGTGAACAGACAGCAACAAGGGGGCTGTGGAGACGGCTCTGTGGTAGAGGACTTGCCAAGTTTGGATCAGCAGCAGCCATGTAAAAAACTTAGCAGAGCAGTGTTCTTCTCTAATTCTAGAAGGAGATCCTTGGTGGGGGGGGGGGTGGGGAGGGACTGGATTCATAGGATCCTGGTTCGGTGAGAAATTCTGTCTCAAAGTAACTAACTAACTAACTGAATACATACATACATACATACATACATAGTGGAAAGTAATAAGAGGAAGACAGTTGACATGGACCTCAGGCCTTTATACGAACATACACATACACACATACACACACACACACACACACATATTTACACCTGTGTGCACATACACGTGCATGTCATAATATATAAAGACCTTCTATATATTTGCACATAAAATTCAAATGTGGTATTTGTACTGGGGGAAATAGAGAACTGGCCAAGAAATTAATTAAATCTTCAGCAACTTGTCAGTATGTCTTTCTTCTTTTACCCCCAAACTATCATTCTGGATTGTGGGGGCCAATTAGACGTTTGCTCAGAGGTGTCTTTGGATAAAGATTTTTTCCCCCAGGGTCTCTAAGGTCAGCTGGTTCCAGCATCTGACTTTGACCCGACTGCCTTGTATTTGGCTGGCCCCCGGGTAGCACAGATGGGAATCACTGAAGGACTGGTATGGACAGGAGCAATGAGAAGGAGGAAGAGGTGATGGTGGTGGTGGTGGAGGTGGCAGTGGTGATGGAGGAGGTGGTGGTGATGGTGGTGCTGGTGGTGGTGGTAGTGGTGGCAGCGGTGGTGGTGGCAGCGGTGGTGGTGGCAGCGGTGGTGGTGGAGATGGTGGTGGAGATGGTGTAGGTGGAGGTGGTGCTGGTGGTGGTGGTGCTGGTGGTGGTGATGGTGGCAGTGGTGGAGATAGTGGAGGTGGAGGTGGTGCTGGTGGTGGCAGCGGTGGTGAAGGTGGCGGTGGTGGGGACGGCAGCAGCAGTGGCGGTGGTGGTGAAGTTCTGTCGACACCAGCAAGTTGGAGGTGGTTGTGAAGTAGCTAGTGAACCTGGTTCCTGACATTGGCCCGTACAACTCTCCTGTCAACAAAGTCTCCCCGTTACAGAAATCTAAAGTAAGTAGTTACTCCACGAGAGAGGCCCAGTGTGACATGGCCTCGCTGTAAAGCTGTTGGCTCTGTTGTAATGGGGAAGCCGACTCAGGTTTCCACTCGCCATGATAGACAGAAAATGTGCAGTGGCATCTGCCCTCCAAATGTGTGCTGATGTCCTAAGACTGTAGATGCCTTTGAGACTGTCCCTGTTCATATAACCCATCCTTTTGTCTAATTCAGGTACCACCAGAGAGGTGCGCACTAACAGCTTGTGGGCTTTGATCAGGACGTGGTCCACACATTGCAAATCCCTTTGTGACAGGACCTCTTGTCTGGGTTCCTGATCTGTTCTGACATCTGGGAGGAATACTCAGTAGAATCAGGTAGGAGATTAAATTGCCAGAAATAAGTAAACCCTCTGTTGCATACATGAAAATAATCAGTCATTTAAACGCATCATTTAAAACGGTGTGTTTCTCTTCATTTAACACCTCCAGTTTTCCCATCAGGAGGGTTGCTCTCTTCTTAGGAACCATGTGGTGTAATTTCATGAGAATTTTTGGATTTTTTTTCTAGTTCTGTGAAGAATATCATTGGAATTTTGATGCAATTCTATTGAATACATAGACCACTTCTGACAGTGTGTAGGCTCCACCTCTTAAAGGTTCTACCGCATGACCACTGGGGGCCAAGCTTCTAATGCATAAGCTTCTTGGAAAGAAACTATGTCTTAAACCATTACACCAGCCAGCATCAGTGCACCAGTGCTTGCTGCTCACAAATGGGTCCTGGGCTGGGCTGGGCTGGGCTGGGCTGGGCTGCCACACTCTCTGCTGTCATTCATCTCTGGGCTGACCTGCTTTCATACTGCTGGAGCTCTTAGCTTGGAAAGCTTTGATCCTTGAAGGTCCTTCCTTTAGGATTCCTTAGAAATCCAGTCACTGGAATTCAGTCTTCTCCTTCCACTCAGGCTACTGCCAAGGCACCATGTCCATAAAGATACATATACACTATCTGTACCTCCCTTGCACATGAGTCCTGAGCAGCTGGTCTCCTACGGCAGACCCCGGGTTGGAGAGGTCGCACAGCAGGGCTGGCGGGCCTGTGATCCTGACTGCTGTGCTCTCCTCACTCTACAGGGAGCTAGCACAGCCCAGCGGTTTTGTGTGACAACATCTGCACTGCTCATTGCCCCATCAAAACTGCCACACATCCCCACCCCAGGTAGACACTGCAGTTCATCACAAATTCTTTGAATGTGCACTGGCAACAGATTAATTCAAAGTTACCTATAATGAAGCCAATGTGTTCCTGGCAATACTTACTCACCTGTGTTGCACTGAGCAACTTTGTTGCAGCCTGGCTCTGAATGCATGCTTGTTTTGCACCATGCATGCCTTCCTTCTGTGCAGTTTCATAACATGCTGTTAGAAATGACTTAGTCAAGACTGTCCATCGTGTGCTGTGAATTCTAGGGCTTCCACTGTGCCGGCCAAGTGCCTTCTCTCATAGAAACACACAAATTGCTTAAAAACATTTTCTTGCAATCGTTCCTTTTCATGTAAATATGAAATTAGTCTATCTTTGAGTTGTTCCCTGGTAGGATGCTTGGTTTTAAAAATTGTAATTTAACTTCTCACCTGAATTTCCTGAAAAATGGTGCAGTGAGTTTTGGCTGGCGAACTTCTGAAAGGGCCTTAAACACACTTTGTGCTATATATTTGTATGAAGCAGCATTTTTAGCTTTGGTGGTGATAAAATCTGAGTGTGGATCAGTTCTGAAAAGTGTTAAACATGTCCTACATCATACAGATCATACAGAATCAAATGATCAACCAAGGTCATGTCTCTGTATAAAAATAAATCACATTGAACTCATTAGTATACAAATTTCCTTTGGTATTTAACAGATGAAAAGTTATATACATTCAAATAATTAGTTTAAAATAATTTTTGTGTTCTATTTTCCAAAAGTCTTTAATTTTTATGCCTATTGTATATACCCATTTATCCAGTGTCACATAAAAATTTCTTAGAGGAGGAGGAGGGGTTCCCAGTGTTTAAAAACAAGTTAAGCCTTGGCCTGAAGTAGCAGTTACTACTAACATCTCCTAAACCAGAGAAGACGGGTCACCCTGTTTTTTGTTCTTTCTCTCTTACCAGTTCCCTACCCTGGGTAAATGACTTAACCTTTCTGAGGTCAGTATTTTCATCTGTAAAGTGGGCTCATAAAAAGAATTAGCCTCATCAGTTTATAAATTAACTCATACCCCTAGTTTAATGCAAGTAGGATGCACTTGGTAGATGTTAGCTGCTGACATCATTATCCTCCTCCTGTTTGCTGTTATCCCCGAACACCAGGCACAGAGGCTGCTTTCTAAGGTTACTTTAAGGCTCTTCTCAGAACTGCGGTGATCAGCAGATAGGGAGCTGCGTTTGGGGGCCGTTAGCTGCATCACCCATCTCTGATGATATGCATCCAGGAACTTTTCATAAAAGTATTATTTTATTCATGAATATGCATGAGTTACTCCATGTTCCCTGTCGATCAGGTTATTAGTGACCCTATTTGGACCGGCTGCTAGTAGGACATCTCTCTTGCTGTCCTTACTGTTTAAATCCTTCTCAGAGCTCTGTGCACCTTGAAATTTTAATTAGCAATTGATAGCAGGCTCTGATAACTTGTAAACGGAAACTGATCACTTATTAGCCTGTGTTTTGATCAGCAGTCTCTTATGAAAACAATCCTCGGGTCAGAAGCTGCAGTTATGTGAAGCCAGCCTTGGTTTTCCCGGGTGTCCTCACCAGGAGTATTTCTCAGTGGGCAGCCCATACACTGCTGTCATACTTCACCCAGGTCCCTGCCCCTGGCTCCACTCAGCCTACTCAGCCTTACACAATATAGATAGGGTCATCTTTTAAGTCACAGTTTGGCCTGTGTGTTTTACGCAGAGAAGCAGCATAGATTACTCCCTTGCCCATCAAATATGTCTGTCCCTGGTCCATCCCATCTCAGTAGCATCGTGACTCAGGGCGCAGCGGGGGCGGGGGTTGTGGCCCCTCAGGACGCAGCGCTTTCCGTGGCCCCATGATGACTGTGGTGCTTCTACCACAGTAGACATCGTATGTGGCACAAACGCTCACCCACATGCTCTGTTCTCCCATGTGCCCTTTCCATTTCCATTCACCCGCCCTCCTAACGGATTCCCCATCAGCATGCCGAGACCCTTTGCATTTCCCACCACTCTATGCAGAGCTATAGCTTCCTAGAATTTGCTGCATGTCCCCCTCAGCCTCCTTGAACCCCTTGAAATGTTCCTACCCCTAATCCCCCATGCACATGGCATCCCCAACAGTACTAGGTGTGGAGATATTTCCAAGTGTCGAATGAGCACTTCATGAACACTTTTTAGAAATAGTTGAGGTCTTTGATGCCTACTGCATGTTGGACTTTAGGCATTATTCATTTGTCCCCTCTCTGGCCTTTGTGTCAGGGCCCATTCCCCTACACTCCCTGTAATCCTAGGTGTTCTTTTTCTCCCCCTTTGGCTACTTTGACAGGTTTTTAAAAACAGAAGAGACTGTTTCATCCTAATTCTGTTGCATTGCTGTAATTTGGAGCCAGGCTGACCACCTCACAGCTGTGTTTGCTAGTCACTCACATCCTCTCTGCATAGTCTGTTGACAGGGCCCTTGACATTCAATAGCGCAGTATGCCTGTGACCTCGCCTGCTCCCCAGCATCAGGTGATAGATAGCTGTATTTCCCTTGCAGTACTTGGGAGGGGCACACTAGACAGTTTTTTGAAGATTACATGAATGACTGTGTTGTGGCTAGTGGTAGTTAATGTTCCTTAAACATTTAAAAGTGTCCAGAGTTGAGGCTCGGTTTTATTGGCTCAGAAGTTACCCAGCACACACAAGGCTCTAGGTTCAACCGTCATCTGTGCAGTAAATAATAAATATGAAGATTCTGACGTATCTCCCATCGAGGTCAATATACAAATTGTGTGATGAGGGTGTATATATGTGTGTCCCTGGGAGGTGGGGAACTGTCAGTCTCTGTTTTATTCTCTTGAAGCAGAGTCTCACCTTGAACCTGAGTTTGCCAATTTTCCAACTAGGCTGACAGCTAGCAAGGCCCAGAGGAGCTCCTCTCTCCATTGCTCTCCCCTGCCCAGCCCCCACCATGCTGGAGTCAACATTTGTACAGGGCCATACCTGGCTTTTTACATAGGGACTGTTGGGAACCGAACTCAAATCCGAATGTCTGTGCTCTGACTGGACTGACTGACCCATTCCTCAGCCCCAAGACACAACTCGTGTCGAGTGTCACCGCCACAGTGTCTCTCCACTCATGTGACCCTGCCTGGGAAGCTGGCTGGGGGAGTTCCAGGGTAGACTGCAGGCTAAAGAAGAACGGGAGGAAGAGCCTTTGAGGACAGAGGTGTGGGATGCTGCATGCCGCTGCTCAGATTGTTAGACTCACACACGCAGACACAGTGGCTTTGGAGCCCGAGCAGCAGGGATACAGAGCAGAGCCGTCTCTGCTTTGAAAGATATCTGCTTCTGAGCGGAGATGGCATCTTGACAACTTAGGGACTGATGCCTGGCTATTAGGACTGCGTCTTCTTAGATGTCAGTTCATTTCCTTGTAGAAAATGGAATCCGATAAAAGCTGGTTTATCTGGCCTTCTATCAAGTGGAACATTTTGTATTATATCATATCCCTACGAATGACCCCAAGGCACAACAAGATGGTGTTCAGGGTCACTTTGGAGTTAAGGGTCTTCTGAATTACATTATCATTCTTTCGGAAGTTGGTGATTGTGGCAGATGTGGTCTTTTTCTATTTGCCACAATGCCTGAGTCACCACCAAAGTGAAGGTTTCTATAGCTGAGGAGACAGCCTTTTTGAGGGAGGGAGGGAAGAAGGGAGAGAGAGAGAGAGAGAGAGAGAGAGAGAGAGAGAGAGAGAGAGAGAGAGAGAGCATGTGTACATGCACGTGCTTGTGTACCTGGATGTAAGAATTCAGGGCTGGCACCTAACAATGACTCATAGTCAATTTGGACAGTGACACATCCATCCATCTTGACTCTCAGAGAGGGCTCTGGGCAGGGAGCTCAGTTTGGCAAGCAGGAGACGCTGAGCTCATATCCCCAGCACCCACATTAAAACCCTGCCCTGGTATCCCAGCGCTGGGGAGAGGGTGGAGCAAGAGAGACAGGGAAGAGATATGGAGCTGAATTCATTAATCAGTTAGTGAGCTCCAGATGCAGCTCCTGTGTCAAAAACTAAGGTGGTAAGCAGCAAGGTGACACCCCACATTGACTGCTAGCCTCCATGTGTGCATCTACACACAGGCATGTGCGCATGTCTGGACATCTCACACACACTATGCAAAAATGGCCTAGCTCACTGGCACATTGGAAGGTTAACTTCCCTGTGGAATTGTTTGGTAGAGTCACAAGAAACAAGGGAATCCAACCCTCTTGGACTTCATGATAAAAGGGGACACTCAGTCTCGTTTCACTAAGGCATGTGTTCCTTGCAGCGTACACGTGGGCTCCTTGCTGAGGAATGCATAAGTGGTTTCTTCCTTCTGTGCAGGTAGCGTCTGCCAACCTGACCTGTTGATGGATAATTGCCTGACAGCAAGCCTTTGATGCTAAGCTTCTCTAAGTTAGAAGGAAAGTTTCCTGCACCCCCTTAAGAGTCCTGGGTGGTCTTGTCTGAGTTCCATCCCTGAGTGGGGATGGGGTTTGGGGGCAGCAAACTCCTGGACAGTTTCCGCAATGTGGAGTGTAAGGCGGGGAACCCACCAGCAAACTCTGCTGAAAACAAACAAGTGCTAAATTAAAAAGAATGTTAACTACAGATCAGCTGCCGTGGCTCCTGACGGCAGATTTAATTCTTCCCTCCTCTCACCTGACGGAGCTTCGCCCGCAGGGTTTGCATCAATTATCTGTCAACATGTGGGAAATGATTGATGAGCTGCCGGCGGCGCCGGAGTACACTTTGTCAACCGCTCATCATTTATACATCTTATCTCCGCCAGAACAAAAGCTAGGACAACCCCACACTGATGGCAATGGGAAGGCGGTGTGTGGAGGAATGGGGGCGAAGGCAGAGCTGTTAGGGACCCACAGAGACCAGCTTGGGTGAGGAGACGCTGGTCAGCCAGTTCTGCCCTTGCCACCAGCCCTGATTTTGTAAAAGCTCCTCGGCCATCTGCTCCAGAAGGGCTGGAGATGCAGGCAACTCCAGGCAGCTTTAATTAGGAGCTAGGTTTGGAAGCATGGCAGTCACGTCTACAGGTGGCCTTGTGCTAGAAGACAGAGAGGAATCAATCAGCCTGTTGGATCTAACTTGTGAGGTGCGTGCGTGCGTGTGTGTGTGTGTGTGTGTGTGTGTGTGTCTGTGTGCGAGTGGAGAGGTGTCTAGGTGAGCTTTGGTAAAAGTGACCCTATTTAATAATGGCAGGCTGAGCAGTGAAAATTAGAATTTATTTTTTTTCCTTAGAGCTAAAATGAAGCTCAAACATTTTCTCTCAGAATGAAAATAAAGACTGGAGACAATGCAGATTTCTTGTTCATTCCCTACCTGAGTAGAACCTCTTACCCTTAGTCTTGTAGTCCATGCTAAGAGGTAAACAGAAAATACTGGACCCCGTAGATCTTTCAGCCATGACGGTAACAAACCAAGACAATGACCATTACTTCCGGTAACCCCTGCAGACAATTCCATCATGGACCCATCTCTGTGCTTTCGTCGTCTTAAAGGCATCTCCCTCACCAATTTTTCTTTCTTTGAAAGAGAAAGTACTAACAAATATAAAGTCAAAGATTTAATTATATGATTTGAAAAATAGGCTCAACAGACTCCTCAGTAATCGGTTACTAGGAGCAGAGGAGTTGAAGAACAGCATCAGTTCTCTAATGGAATAGGAATTGTTTTCTGATAGAATCTGATGCACTACTAAAATTATTAAATAATAAGAATGAATCATGAGCATAATTATGAAGTTAATTTTCAAAAGGAGATGATAGGGCTATGAGGTCGCTTCCTGGTGCTAACAAGCGAGTGCCCAAGAGAGCACCATGTGCCCATGAGAGCACCATGGAATGCAAAGGGCCCAGCGCCTTCAGGACAGGAATCCACAAGCCGTTAGGAGTCCCAGAGCAGAGGCTTAACCTTGGTGATCGATTCTGCTGCTCCGACTAGATGGAGGGTAATCTTCAGCTGCACTAAAGTATTGATGAAATGGTAGATCATATGTCATCAAGTCAACATTGTCACAGAAACTTCATGGAGCCTGCATTAGCATGCAGTGGGATCCTTTGGGACCAGTGGAGAAGGTGGCTCCTGAGAGTCCCACATGGTCCAGTGTTGGTAGACATCTCCCAGCAATCTGGCTGAAGGAGGCCTCTGGCCAAGAGAAAGCCTTTGTAGGTCTCTCGTAAGCCCAGAAATATTAACTGAAGGGTGGTTATCATTGAATCCTACATTTGAACATAGATGGGGTCTGTCTGTTATAGCCAGATGGACTGTGAAGTGACACCAAGCTGGGACCATGGGATGGCTTTGAGACGAGTTACATTCTAGACTGGGATGGTAGGCTCACGCATCGCTGTGACGAGGACTGCAAGTTTTCTGTTTTGATAACACTCAACCCTTCCATCTGGTGGATGGTGACTTATTTGACATTTATCTTGAAAGCTCTGGAAGGTGTTGGTTTTGTTTCATTGGCTACTATACCACAGTGTCACTAACCAGATGGCTTAAACAACACAAATGTGATGTCTCAGAAAGGGGAAGTGCGTTGGCTCCTTCTGCAGGCTGCGAGGAGCTGTTACCCACCCCTTCTCCACTCTCCTATACCCCACTCATCGCATTGCTTGGCTTGCAGGTGGGATTTCTATTGGGTCTTCACCCTGTCTTTCTTCTCTGTGTAGCTACTTCTGTGAACGAATGTTCTCTTTTCGCGAGGGCACTAGCTGTTTGGACCTACCTGGATGACCTCATTTGGGCTTGATCATCTGTGATGACTTTAGTGTCCAGTAAGATCACATGCCTGGGACCTTATTAAGTCATTGTCTTTTCAGGAGGACATAGTCCAACCTCTAACTGAATCCTCAGGATCCTTCTTTTGATAGGTTCAGTTTTTGAGATAAGATCTTGTTATATCCCCCTTCAGGCCTGGAACTTGGAGTCTTCCTTCCTCAGTCTCTCAGTGTTGGGATTACAGGCCTGCATCACGACATTCTGCCTCCAGGGAGGTTTACCAAGAAATTTCCCTCTTACTGCCTCTTGTTCTGTAAGGCTAGGGTTTGTCTGGAAGAGAAAATCGTATTGTAGACATTTGATAGCTGCTCGAGGATATTTGTTAAGAGGTAAAAGAGATTTAGAACTCTATATCTTCTTGGGGGGAACAAAAGGACTTGTTTGTGTTTTGTTTTCCACTGCTGGCGTGTCCTACTGAACTCTAGGTCTTGTCCTTGGTTTGAGATAGGCTCTTGCTCTGTGACCTAAGCTAGCTTCAGGCACAGTTCTCTTGTGTCTGTGTCCCAAGTGCCAGCCTTAAAGGGATGTGTCACTGTAACTGGTCAACAGAACGTTTGAAATATTCAGTTTACATCCATATTGGGCGTATACATGTCCAAGCCACGAAACCAGTGAATTAATGCCAGAGGCTTTAAGAAACTTAGAAAAGGGTTTCTGGTAAAAAATGCATCATACATTGCATTTGTCCGTTTGTGGTTAATCTTTTCTGTCCTGTTAGGAATGGTGCACAGGGAGAAGCAATCCAGACTGATTCTGTTTTTTCAGAAGTCAGTCTTTGATCTGGTCTGGAAGTTTATTTTCCTGAGAAAAGATCATCACTTGAGGGAGAAAGCGTCCCCCATAGAAAAATTTCATTGAAAGTTTGTTAACAAAACAAAACCAACCAGAAACAAATGCAGTATCGTTTGGACTCTAACTCAAATCCTGGTAGTAAAATGCTGTCTATTATGAACAACAATTGAATTTTCAGTTGGCAAGAGGTGAGCATCTGCTATTTATCTTCCGGAAACATCTATTATTTATGAACAAATGTTTTAATAAATAAATAAGTGACTCATGTTTTACTTTAAAAATATGTTCAAAAATAGAAATTAAACACAAATTAGGAATATATATACATATACATATATATACATCTATAAATATATGTATATTTATGTCAGGCATGGGTAGTGTACGCCTTTCACTCGGTAGGCAGAGGCAAGTGAATATCTGAACAGTCACGCAAACCTGGTCTACATAGTGAGTTCCAGGTAGACCAGGACCACATACTGAGACCTTGTCTTAAAATATTTGTACAAAATAGAGGCTGTGTGCAACATTTTTTGCACTTAAGTTTTCTGTATACCTATTTATATAAGTATACTGTAGACACATTTTAAAAACCATGTAGATAGCAGCTCCAAACTTTGACTTGGGGCAAGGATGCATAGGGATTCAACCAAAGTTGAGGATTCCTTTAAGAAATTTGATTAGGAAAGAAGGCTGGGGTCATAACTCTTTCTGTAAAGCATTTACCTCACAAGCACCCCAAATTTCACCTCAGAATCTCTGGAAAATAAGAGAGGAAAGCGGGGAGGAGAAACTGAATAAAGAAAGCTAGTCCTAGTAGCCCATACAGTGCCTGTGATCCCAGCGCCGGGGAGGCAGAGAAAGGCAGCTAGCTACTCGGGTATTCCTGGCCAGCTGGGCTAGTCTGTGTCCAGAGCTCCAGCGAGAGAGCTTGTCTCAAAGACGAAGAAAGCAAAGCAGGTGAAGCCTAGGGAGCAGGTAGTCAAGGCCGTCCCTGCCTCACCCACCACATGGTCTTTGGGAAATCTGGTCAACTTTCCTGGGACCGTGCTCCTAAAGCAAGGCACAAGAGGACAATGACTTAGGAAATGGGAAGAACCAGGACAAGGCTTCTGGATGGTGTTGTTTCAAGAACAGCCCATGGGAGCTGCGTATTGTTCTCTTCCCATTGTAGAGATTTTCATCTCGTAATTCCCTGTCTAAACCTGTACTTGAGTTTAATTTGGGACTTGAAAACAATGGCTGAAACACAGAGGCATGACGTCATAATGGCTGAAACACAGAAGCATGACGTCATGATGGCTGAAACACCACAGAGGTGTGACATCATGATGAAAGGCTGCGATTTAGAGACAAGTTAGCTGGTATCTGTTTTCATTCTGCAGTATCCCCAACACACACTCTACCACAGCATGCCCCTCACTACCAAGACAAATAGGTTTCCCTATGCAAGGCTGATTTTCTAAAGCCAGTAGCTGCTGTTATTCCTTTGGGTCTGGTCCCTTTAAGGGCAAGCCACGCCCACTCCCAGCCACTTCTGACCTCCTGGTCGCCATCTTAACTCTTTCTCTTCTATCCCCATCTCTTGGCGTGTGCACACGTGTTTTTCCTCTCTCTGACTTCTTTTCTATTTCTGCCTTTCTTCCTCTCCTTCAAGTAATAAATGTTTACCCTTATGTTTATTTACTATGTCCGATAAGCCTTTTATATGCTGCACCCACCCGCCTGACTCTCCGGGCTGCATGGCGGGACCAGCCTGCCACCCTGGGGACCTTGCAGGGACCCACAACCGTCCTTGTCGGACTAAGGCTGCTCTGCGAGCCTGCCAGGGAATATGCCAACATTAAACAACAACAGCTGCCATATGCCATGGGCTGGGAGCTGGACACAGCCTCCCCTGGCTGTCACGCCTTGGACTGAGTCCCCTCTGTAGAGCCGCTCTCCTTACAAAACAATGCCATTTAACTTCAAGCTCTGACATTGTTCCCATTCCTATTTCCCATAAATAAGCAGACCCCCCACAGTTTTGCTCTCCTCCCCCAGGTTGGCATTCCTCAATTATAGTCTTAAAACTGACCAAGAGAAAACAAATTGTGACCTTAAGTTATATCCTACACTCCTGCCTCATGTTGGGACTTAGAGGTTTTGTGGTGCTCTTGTTGACAGCCTGCTTGTAGATAGAACAGTTTTCCATAAGGAATTGAAATCATACATCAAATGTATTGTTTTATATGTAAGCCACCGGAGACCAATGAAAGCAGTTGGTAGAGCCCAAATACCATTACAAACAGATTTATTGTAGTGTGTTTTCTCCCACCTTTTTCTAGAAGTTATTACTTTAATCTTAAGAATTTATGTAAGTGTGCCTGTGGCTTTTATATGGCTTAGGCATTCACTTTGAGACTTTTAGCTATTTAGTGGCGGGGTGTTTAAAACAAGTGTTATCAAGGAAATAATTTTGCCTTTACATCATTTTTTTTATATTTGCTTCTGAATGCTTCATATAGAATAGCCGGTTGGCAATATAAAAGAGTTATTGCCAATGTCATGGAAACTTATCTTTCTAGTGCCCTTTAGTTTGGTGTATTCATCCCCACTTCTAAAGCACCAGCAGAGATAAACACGCAGCATTCCTGTTTGCTGCCAGATCAGAAAAAAAAATAATAAAAAAATAAAAAAATAACCTCTGTGCTTACCTTCCTAGATCATTTCAAAGACAGAGAGCATTAGACTTTGAAGCAATTAAACTCGCTCTGGTGTACATTTGCTAAAAGGGCTGCAAAACAATTTTCTCTTTTGCCCAGCCCCAGAGTAACAGAGCTGTTTGAACCTTCAGACAGACAGACCCTGAGTGATGTCTCAGAAGATGGATCAGATGACCTTGCAAGACCCAGCTCATTTATCGCATCAATCCTTCAGCTAAGTCAGATATCAGAACATTTTTCTCAAGCTGTTCTAATTCTAAGCCTTTTCAGTGCATGCATGTCTTCTGAATGCACCATCTTCATGCACATACTTGCTTGCACAGTCTCCATACACATTCCCGTATCACAGGCTTTAGTTTGGGAACCACATTTTCTAAGTGTGTTGATAGACACTTGCCAGGCACTCCAAACACTGTATGTTCCAAGGAAACTGAGTTGATATTTATAAACTGTAGTTTATTTCAGTGTTACAAAAAACATCATGAACCAAGAAAGGCTCAGTGGGTAAGGTGTTTACTGTACATGTATGAGTTCAATCCCAGCTCTCAGGGAAAAAAAAAAGCCTTGTGTACCTACTCACACTTGTAATCCTGGGGCTGGGGAAATGAAGACAGGTGTAGCCTGGGGGCTTACTGACCAGCCAGTCTAACCTACTAGATGAATTCCAGGCCACCCTGACACCCTAGCTCCTAACAACAAGGTGGGTGGATCCTGAAGAATGAATTTCAGGTGCGTCTTCCAGCCTATACCTCTGCATACACGATACACCAAGAACAGTGTCACATCCTCTGACTTTTCCTTATCTTTACTAGGTGAACTTTCACCTGCTGCTGCATCTGCACATCCACACTTTGCGACCCTTGGTCCTGGCTGGGAAGATGCCATTGCAGTCTCATTTAAGTTATTTTAGCATGATGACAGAAACACACACTTACATACCTAGGGACCTGGCAAGACCCATCTTTCCCATCAGACCAACAGAGTAAGTGCTGGCCTTCTCATGGTTACTGGGATGAGAAAAAGGCTCACGGTCTTCTTAGCCCACTTCAGGTCATGGAGAGGAAGGTGAGCTTTTAAAATCCTAGTCCCATGGAGAATTGAGGGAAAGTGTCTCTTGAGGGTTAGAGGTTCGGTCTCATTTCAATGTTATTTGGAAAGCGGGATGGACCAAAATCAATTTTCTAATTCTGTTTGGTTGATCCTTTCAGACCACAAAAGACACTTCCCATGGATTGGAAGTTTGTGCTTAAGGCCGGTCCTTTTCTGAGCCAATCTGTGTGTGAGAGGTACAGACAATGCTACCCCTACATATGCCTGTTAGAACCAATCTATTTGAGGGGTGCAGGTTATGTCTCCCTTACATATGCCTGTTTAGCTTAAGGATTATTTTGAGCTGGTTGTGTTTCTAAGCTTGGAGACTTGAGAGGCAAGACAACTTCTGAATAGAAGTGACATCTGTGAAAAGTATGTCTACTGGGGCACCTCTTCTCTACCACAAGAGAAGTGAGACTTTATTGCTGGAGGCATTTGGTAAAGATGCCAAGCAAGTCTTTCTAGCAGACTTCACTCTGCGTTTTCACACTCTGCCTGAATGACTCCCCAGTCCGTCCCCTCTCAAACGTTCCTCTCCTTGTTTCTTCTGAGCATTTCATTTAAACCTGAGCTCCTTAAATTTACTCTGCCCATGCTAGGCCCAGACATACATGAGGCAGGGGTGTAGGAGTGTAGGGGTGGGGGGTGAGTGGGTGTGTCTATAGGTCAGAAGTCAATGCTGAGTGTCTTTTTGAATTGCTCTCCACTTTATGGTTTTGGAGAAAGGGTCTCTCACCAACCTTGGCATTCACTAAATTTGCTGGAGTAGGTAACCACACACCTCTGTGCCTGGATGTTTTTGCATGGGTTCTATAGGATCAAACTCAGTCTCTTATGCCTATTTAGCAAGCATCTTACAGACTGAGCATCTTCCTTGTCCTGGGTTGTTAATCTTTGGCTTTCAGGATCCATCCCAGTCCACGAGGTATGGAGGATGGAGACAAAATAGTGCTGCCTTCCTATAACCCTTCAAGCAGTAATAGATTACAAAAAAAAGTGAATTTTTTTCCCCACTACTGTTTTACTATTTTGAGGTTTCTGGCATTATATACCACCAAATATACTGGCTCTGGATTGCTGATCCCTTGTAATGACTAAAGATCATCTGTAATTAGCATGCAGATTGTTATAGAATAAATGAATGCAGATATGCATGCCATGTTCCTGCTCCTAAATAGGTTAAGTATTCCCCACCTGATGTGTCTCCTGCCATTAATTTGCTGAGTAAACACTCTTTTTATAGTTGAAAGATCAGTTTCATTTCAGCCTGATTATTCCAGCCATTCCAAATTAGGTTTGTTCAAATTAATGAGACTTTATTAAATTAGAAAGGTGACCTGGATTGGAGATTATAGTCTTGTCACAAATCTCTCTGACACTGGACCTGTGTCTGGCTTGTGAGCCCCTTTACTGCTCAGCAACAGTGCATAATTCCTTCTGAGATCTGCAAACCAGAGCGCCACTTACCCCTTCAGCTTTGGCCTTTGACGGTGGGCACAAAGCAACTGTCCTCTAGCCCCTTCTGCCTTGGCTCTGCTCTGCCCAGAGCGCTGGTGTCTTCATCCTGGCTTCCACTGACTCTCCTGTGTGAGTATCCCTGCCAGTTACCTTCTTATCCAGATTCTCTTCTTGATTGACAGCATCTTCCACAGGTGGATGAGTGTTGGGGAGAAGTCTTTACATCCCTTCCCCTTCTCTCCATTCCTGGCTTCTAGGATAGCAGGCCTTTCTCAGTTGGCAGAAGCTCTGTAAACCTTGAGGGCTTGACTTACTCCTCATGTAGACAGTTCCTTTGCTCTAGTAAATTTTGGATACACGCGATTGAATTAACCTTGAGTCTCGGTTAACGGCACACCACCATCGGTGGGTTCGATGTAGCATTCTTTACCGCATCTAGCCACCCATTTCTAATAGTATAATAGTAACCAAGTCAGCCTAAGACAGAAAATACATATGCTATTATGTTTTTAATCTAGGCTTATTTAGTAGAATCACAGTATTGAATTGTGTGTTTAATAAGCTCTTCCAGCTAGGTGTGATGTGATTCATACCTGTAATCCCAGGACTCAAGAGGCAGAGGCAGGAAGATTACAGCAAGTTCAAAACCAGTTTGTCCTACATAGTAAGTTCCAAATGGGTCAAGGTAACATAATAAAACCGTATTGAGAGAAAGGGGGAGGGAGTAGAGAAACTAGAAAAAAAATAAACCAAGCCCCAATATTAATAATAGCTATATACCATTCAATTTTAAAAGGTTTTCAACAGAGGTATGTAACTGCAAATATGTAGGAACTGGATCCTAAGCCTTTGCCCATGCAAACCAGGTGCCTCGCCCCTGAGCTACATCTGCATGTGGTCCCAGAGTTCTATTTTAACAATGAAGTAGGTGTAAAGAGGTGTCCTTCTGTAGTCTCTATTTGATTGTTTAGGTGGGTATCATTTCCAAAATCCAAGTTGCACATTTCCATTGCAAGAAAAAGTGATGACACATTGTCAAGCTGTAAAAATAAACACCCTGCACGTTAAGGAATGGGGCCTTTGCAGTCCAGACTTCATTGTTAGGATACGCTCTCAAACCCGAAGGAAAGCCATTGCTGCTATGCAAGGAGAAGCACGAGGAGCAGCCAGAGTCTGGCTCCAGTTCCATCTGAGATTCCTCCTGGGACGCCCATGGGAGCACGACTATAGCATCCCTGCTGCCTCGCGTGGTCACCAAGAACCGTGTTCTCTATGAGTGTGTCTGAGTTTTCATCATTGCTGGGTCACACGCATTCAGGTGTTCACCTTCAGAGCACTGGGCATCCACGTCCTCCTGCGTCATCATCTCCAGCATTGTAGTAGCACTGGTGAAGGGAAGGCAGCATCTGAGCCTACAGACTCCAGCAGAAGTCAGTCTGTGTGATGCGACCCTGGGACCAGGAGGTACACCTTGCTGGTTAATACCTCTCCCCTGGCCTGCCTGAGAGCTTACAACTCCAGTCCTCCCATTGCTGGTTCTTGGGAGCCTCCAGGCTATTAGAGGCATCCATTAAAATGCAAATGTCCCTTTCAGTTCATTATCACCTAAATCTTCCATGGGGATTAATTTATCAGATCCTTTCCCATCAGACACCTGGCTGGAAACACAGCCCATGGGAATGGGCACCTGGCTGACAAAAACCACTCTGAAAGAGAGGGGGGGTGACAAAGAGATGAGCCAGGAAAGCAAACCCAGGCTCCCTAAAGTTTGGCGAGTTGCCAGTCCTCACCAGGTCCTCTCTACCCAGACCATTAAAACCTAACTTGGCCAAGTATATGAAGGCTATGGCTGTGTCTTTGGGGGAAGTTCCCCTTAGAATGAACTAGAAGAGAATGTGCACAAAGATCTCCAATCAGCCACAGACCCTCCTGAGCCTGCACATTGCTGCAGAGAGCCCGTCAGCTCTTGTCACTTGGTGACAGGGCCTTAGAACTGAGTTCTTTATTAGCTATCCCTGGGGCCCAGCCTGCTGTATAAGGCAGCCATTTTGAGGCCCGGACAGGCCTTGTGGAACAGCTTCAGCTGGGATGTTTGTGTGGCGCCTCATCTGCTTTTGTCTGACATCCAAACAACTCTTTGAAAATGTCTGCTCTCGGGCCTTGCCTCACAAAGGGGTCTCAAGAGTGTTGTCTGAGGCATTTGGGCTGCCTCTGTCACTCACACAAAAATGTGCCCCTCCCCACCCCTGCAGGACAACTCCCCCTACAACCTATGCTTTTGCTTCAGCTGACCCTGGCCCTTTAACATGTCAGAATGTACTAAAAACACTTTGACTGTCATAACAAGGCGAAATGAAGTCTTCACAACCTGTCCGTTAAACAGACCTTTTCGGGTACTGCTTTCTGTCACCTTTCTCTGGATAGAGCTTGTCTGGTTTGTGAGCAACAGACCCATGGGCCTTTGTTTTCGCTCACTGTTGTGTGGAATTCCCCGCTCATTCATTAATCATCCTTTGCCTATTTATTCGGGTGGCAAGTATAGCGAACACACTTAGCGTGTGCTTTTGTTTGGGTGGCACCCTTTGTGAAGACCAAGGCAGAGCTAATTATTAACTGCAAAAGGAAGGCAAAACTCTCAGCTAAGAGCCAAATACTGCACAGACCAAGACGTGTGTGTGTGTGTGTGTGTGTGTGTGTGTGTGTGTGTGTGTGAAAGTCTAAGAGGTTTGGACCAAGAACTGTGGTGGCTTTATTTAGCTGGGAGTTAAGGGGAGCAATGCCAGCATTTTCATGATTAATAGAGATAGTCTATTAAAAACCAACTGAGCAGACAGTTCAGGGACCCTGTGTGTACCCCTGGATAGCCCACCTGGGGCCTCGGGACTTTAGCAGGCACAACAGGGCTGGCAGCTCCAGAGGTGAGGTCTAAGTGGACTCCTCCAATCTCTGAGTTTATATTTCCCAAAGATTCTTTGGTCAGTTTTTGATTCCTTTCCTCCCTCCCATTGGATTCTGGTTAACTGTTGAGTGACAGCTCCTTCGTCTTTTGACTGTCTCCTTCTGGGAAGTCTTTTCTCACCATGGATGCTAAAGTCATTGATGAAGTTCATGACCACCCCGGTCACTTCTGTTGCACTACTCAGTTTTAGTCTCTCCATAAAATCTGCCGATGTTGGAATTAAGTTTTGTTTATAAATTTCCTGGCTGTTGGGCTACTAAAATGTTAATCCTTGTTTCTTACATAAGTAAGGAGGAAAGAGTTCTATTATCAACTCACCAACTATGGTACATTGACTGGGCCTCTGCAAACTGGTTAACAAGAAAAAGCAAAGCAAAACAAAACAAACAAACAACAAAAACCCCCAAACCCAAACGTTTATTGATATGTGTGCAGGAAGCTCAGCAGTACATCATTAGAAAGAGTTAGAACTTGGACTTAGAAATAGCTTTAAAGAGAACAATACAGTTTTAGAAAATGAATAAGACAAAGGAAAAGGATGTTGCCTTTCTAGGACAGCAGATAGCAAGTTAAGGATATGGCAAAGGGACTGGATAAGGGCTCAGAGTACTTTAGGTCCTCAGGGCGACATGCGGGGTTAGCAGATAGAGTTCTCTCCTGTGGTTAACCCTCTCTTCTTCCTGGTATGAGGAATAAGAGATACCTTTAAACATTTATGTCTTGCTTTTGGACAACTAGGACATGAGCTGAGAGATCATATCTGCTTTTTCTCAATGGTCTTTGGGTCCACATATTCAGTGTGTGGCAAGTTTGGGAGTCCACCTTCTGGTGTCCTCTGTCTGGATCTGTGGATGAATGAGCAAGTGAACGAGTGCAAGTCCCCCCCCCCCCAGTCCTCTGGCTTCCCTTAGCATCAGTTCATAGTTGTAGGATGTGCTTTTTACATCAATTCCTTGTGAGAGCATCGTCCCTCACCCTGACTCATCTTCTCTCATTGTCCTAGAGGACTCCCCAGTCTTTGTTTGACTTTTAGATAAGGCTTAATACCCGAGGCTTTGCTTTGATCATGTCTACCCCAGCCTCAGATTTCCCCTTCTCTCTCTATTGCTTTATTCCTAATGGATGACTACTTGTTCCTATGCATAGGTTAGGTGGTCCTTGCCCTCATCACAGATACTGGTTCCTTTATACCCAGTGGGTAGCTACTTGTTCCCATGCTGTAGGTTAGGTGGTCCTTGCCCTCATCACAGATACTGGTTCCTTTATACCCAGTGGGTAGCTACTTGTTCCCATGCTGTAGGTTAGGTGGTCCTTGCCCTCATCACCGATACCGGTTCCTTCTTTATGAGATATTTGAGTTCTATTCATAAATGTGTCCATTTCTCAATACTTTTTTAAAAATGAATTTATGTGTTTGTGTGTGTGTATATTCCTGAGTATATGCGAGTGCACCACACGTGTGCAGTACCATCAGGCCAGAAGAGGGCATTGGATATGCTGGAAGGGTTTTGGGTGTCTGGAAGCACCCCAGGAACTAGAAATTGAACCTCCACGTCAGCGTCCTCTGCAAGAGCAGCAAGTGCTAACTGCTGACCCATCTCCTCAGCTCCACTCCCTTCTGAAACCTTTACTCTTTTTCTCTAGTGTGTTTTCTACTAAAGAACCAAGGCCACACACTTTTTACCACAAAATGCTAACAATGTATAAAAATTGTAATTATATATAATTAGTACATATGTATAAGGATGAATTCTTCACCTCTGTTGTAGAGTGAATAGACCTTCACTTTCATATAAAATTTGAAATCGGCTTGTAATTCACTTGAAGTCCAAATGATGCTTTCATTGTAACTACAGAAAACATACAATCATACTGGGGCGATGGAGTCTTCCCACCCATACATATGATTTTTATCATTTTCTAGCTTTTTAAAGTATAATTTTTGATGACTTTAGTATACTTATAGTATTTTAAAACCATTGCCAGTGTTGAATTTTAGACTGTTTTTATCTCCCCGTAAAGAACCCCTGAATGCATTAGCACCCTCCATTTCCACCTCCTGTGTGTACTAGACAAGCACCAACTGCTTCCTCTATCTACGGATTTGCTTATTGCTGACATTTAATATAAACAGGGCCATATAGCATGTAGTGTTTTGTGGCGACCTCTTTCATGTACAATAATATTCTATGGTGCATCTTATTGAAGATGCACCAGAACCTGGTACTGGGCTTTAAGAGACATTCCGGATTCAAACCTTAGCAGGGAACAGACATATTTTGAGTTGTATGTCTTGTTCCCTGCTGATGTATGGAAAGTGGTTGGCTATAAACATGTTTTATGTATATGATATGTATGAATATCACCCCAACTTTACTTATCTTTACTCAGCTTGAGTTTCTTGAGTTGGCAGTCAAATCATCTATATACTTAGAGTTTGTGTCTTCCTGCTGAGTCTTTGTAGTTTTAATCTATTTTTCTTGTCTTACTATACTTGATAGAATCCTCTAGTGTAGAAAGGACAGAAATAGTGAGATCTGATGTTCTTTTTAGGAACATTTGAGGTCTAATTCACACAAAGAATCCTCACTTTAAGGGTCCATATTTTGGTGTTTAATGTGTTCACAAGGTCATGCAAGCATCACTATCCATGTTCAGAATAGCTCCTTCATTCCAATAGAAATTCTCCAACTTGGCACACACACTGAAAAACCATAATTTACTTTCTGTTTCTGTGTTTTTGTCTGTTCTGAATATTTTATATGATTAAAATCAGGTAATATATGTCTAACTCTCTCACTTAGTAAACATTTTAAAAAACTGATTTTTAGATCATATATCAAGACTTCATTTTATGGTTAAATCGTGTTTCATTGGATATTTATAGTTTCCTTTTCTGCTTATCAGCTGATCGACAGCTTGGCGATTTCTACTTTTTGACTATTCTGAGTAATGTGCATGTGAATACTTTCATGTGTGAACATGCCTTCAGTTCTCTTGGGTAGATAATTAGGAGTGGGATTTGGGGGTCACATGCAAACTCTTAACATCCTGAGGAATTATTACAGAAGCAGCAGTTGTCAAATGAACTACAGTCAAGTTCTTGGTCTTACAAAGGTCATTTGCTGTTAGCTTTTTATTTGAATCTGTTATGTGTCAGATAAATTGCTTCCTATACAACTATGCAGTAGAAGAGTTTAGTCCTATAGTAGTCTCTTCCTTAGAGTATAAGGACATGCAGCAGTACCATCGTGGGGAATGTGGTCCAGAAATGCAGTTCTGACAAGAGATTTAGTGCTGACCGTGCCTCGATCGGTCAGTGCACTAGAGGCAGGCGGAGGTGCCTGGGAGCACTCTCGTTCCCTGGAGTCACTCACCCATACATCTTATGATAGGTACCAGGCTCTGAGGTTGGCTATATGAACTATATGTTACATTTGTTAGAAATTTCAGCTTTCTCTGATGTCACTGCGATTGATAATGACACTTTCCTCCTCCTGAAAAGGGAGCTATGACTTACTCTCTATTCTTGTCTGTTGGTGACATCATACTTGATCCTTTTGCATTAAATTTCTACCTGGATATGACTTGCTGTCTTGCTCGCTCACCAGATTTGGCCATATTCCCCTTACATTTGCAAGTGTATTTGCAAGCTATATGCTCTGACAAAACACTTGACCAAAGTCACCTAGTAAAGGAAGAGCTCGTTTGGGCTCTCAGTTTGAGGGTACTCTGTAGTGGCGGGGAAGCGACAGTAGCCATGAGTTGCTGGTCACGTGTCTGCCCTCAGGATGCAGAGATGCTGCTGGCGCTCAGCTTACTTCCCCATTTCTATCCACGCTGGAATTTCAGCTCATGGAAACCACCCACATTCAGGGATGATTATCCTTTTTCAAGCAGACCTTTCAGGAAGCATCCTCACAGACACACACAGGGGTGTGTTCATGGTGACCCTAAACTCAGCAAAGATTAACCTCACACTAAGGTCTTGCTGTCCTGGTCCCACATAGTCTGTTCTATTTTCAGACTGTGTGCCATATGATCATGCCACGTATGAAATTAGAAAATAGTGTGTGCATGTATATATGTGTGCATATATGTTCCTACACACATATGCACATATGTGCATGCATTCATGCATACGCACATACATACATTTATTATTCACCAGAGACTGCTGGTTATACTCCGGTATTTATTGCTTTGTCCTTTGTTAGCAAAAGGAGTGCTAGGCTTCAAGGGAAGACTGTGCAGGAGTGGGAGGCTCTCCGCCACTGCTGATAGGAAAGCAAAATGGAAGAGAATTTTGGAACATAGTCTTTCAGAGCCTGGGGGGGAGTCTTTGTTTTAAATGTTAAGGTTTTTTTTCATTTTGCATGCAAATCACAGTTCCCCCTCCCTCCTCTTCTCCCACACCACCTACTCTGCCCTCAACGGACCCCATCCACTGCTCAGAAAGGGAAAGGCCTTCCATGGTGAGTCAAAAAAGTATGTCACATTTTACTGAGGCAGGACAAAGACCCTACCCTCTGTAACTGGGCTGAGCAAGGTATCCTCCACAGTGAATAGACTCCAAAAGGTCAGTTCATGCACTAGTGGCCCACAAACTGTCCAAGCAACACAGCTGTCACCCACATTCAGAGGATCTAGTTCAGGCCTATGCAGATTCCCCAGCTGTCAGGCCAGAGTCAGTGAGCTCCCTCTAGCTTGGGTCAGCTGTCTCCGTGGGTTTCCCAGTCATGATTTTGACCCTTTTGCTCATATAGTCCCTTCTCTCTCTCTATTCAACTGGACTCAGGGAGCTCTGCCCAGTGCTTAGCTGAGAATTTCTGCATCTACTTCATCAGTTACTGGATGCAGGTTCTGTGATGACAATTAGGGTGACCATCAATCTGATTACAAGGGAAGGTCAGGTCAGGCACCTTCCCCAGTATTGCTTGGAGTCTTTGCTGGGGTCATCCTTGTGGATTCCTCAGAATTTCCCTAGCATCAGATTACTTCCTAACCCCATAATGGCTCCCTCTATCAAGACATCTCTTTCCTTGTTCACCCTCTCTGTTCTTCCCCCAACTCAACCATCCTGTTTCCTCATTTCCTTCCCCCATCTCCTTTACCCCTCACCTGTAGGCTCCCAATTTACTCAGAAGAACTGATCTATTTCCCCTTCCCAGGGGCATCTATGCTTGTCTCTTTTAGGGTCCTCCTTGTTACCTAGCTTCTTAGGGGTTGTGGATTATAGCCTTGTTATTCTTTTCTTTATGTCTAATATCCACTTCTGAGTGGATATTATATCATATCATAATATGTTTGTCTTCTGGGTCTGGGCTACCTCACTCAGGATGGTTTTTTCTAGTTCCATCCATTTGCCTGCAAATTTTAAATATCATTGTTTTTTACAGCTGAGTAATACTCCATTGTATAAATATACCACATTTTTGTTATCCATTCTTAAGTTGAGGGGCATCTAGGTTGTTTCAAGGTTGTGGCTCTTAAGATGAATAATGCTGATATGAACATAGTTGAGCCAGTGTCCTTGTGGATGAGTATGCATTCTTTGCATATATGCCCAAGAGTGGTAGTGCTGGAGTCTTGAGGTAGATTGATTCCTAATTTTCTGAGAAACTGCCAAACTGATTTTCAAAGTGACTGTATAAGTTTGCACTCCCACAGCAATGGAGAAGTGTTTCCATTACTATACATCCTTTTGAGCATAAGCTGTCAACAATGCTTTTGATCTTAACCATTTTGGCAGGTGTAAAATGGTATATAAGTCGTTTTGATTTGCATTTCCCTGGTGCTTAAATGTCTTTCAGCCATTTGAGAATTTTCTGTTGAGAATTCTCTGTCTAAATCTGTACCCCAGTTTTAAATTGGCTTATTTGGCATTTTGATATTTAGTTTCTTGAGTTCTTTACATATTTTGGAGATCAGCCCTCTGTCAAATGTGTAGTTGGTGAAGATTTTTCCCATTCTTTTCCCATTCTGTAGGCAGCCATTTTGTCTTATTTACCATGTCCTTTGCTTTACAGAAGATTCACAGCTTCAAGAGGTCCCATTTATTCATTGTTGCTCTGTGCTAGTAGGGTCTGTGCTACTGATGTTCTATATAGGAAGTGGTCTCCTATGCCAATGCATTCAAGACTACTTCCCACTTTCTCTCCTATCAGATTCAGTGTAACTGGATTTATGGTGAGGTCTTTGATCTACTTGAACTTGAGTTTTGTGCAAGGCAATAGATATGCATTTATTTGCATTCTTCAGCATGTTGATATCCAGTTATGCCATCAGCATTTGTTGAATGAATCTTTTTGTCATTGTACAATTTTTGCCTCTTTGTCAAAAATCAGGTGTTTATAAGTATGTGGATTAATATCAGGGTCTTCGATTCGATTCCATTGATCCACGTGTCTGTTCTTATGCCAATACCAAGCTGTTTTTATTACTGTAGCTCTATAGTAC
This sequence comes from Myodes glareolus, assembly GCF_982192425.1. Lineage (NCBI taxonomy): Eukaryota > Metazoa > Chordata > Mammalia > Rodentia > Cricetidae > Myodes > Myodes glareolus. The sequence goes on from NC_142037.1 coordinate 7,695,563, forward strand.
AGCTTAAAGTAAGGGACGGTAATGCTTTCATAGGTTCCTTTGTTGTTCAGAATTGTTTTAGCTATCCTGGTTTTTGTTTTCCATATGAAATTGAGTATTATTCTTTCAAGGCCTGTGAGGAATTATTATGAAATTTTGATTGAGATGGCATTGAATCTGTAGATTGCTTTTGGTAAGATTTCCATTTTTACTGTGTTGATCCTACCTATCCAAGAACATGGACTATTTTTTCATTTTCTGATATCTTCTTCAATTTCTTTTTTTGGAGACTTAAATTCTTGTCATACAGGTTTTTCACTTGTTTGGTTAGAGTTACCACAAGGTATTTTATGTTTGAGGCTATTGCAAAGGTTGGTGATGTTTCCCTGATTTCAGTCATTTATCATTTGTATATAGAAAAGCTACTGATTTTTTTTTCTTAATCTTGTATCCCACAACATTACTTAAGGTTTTTTTGTTGTTGTTGTTTTGTTTTGGTTTTGGTTTTTTTTTTGGCTTTCAGAGTTCCCTGGTAGAATTTTTGAAGTCACTTGTGTATACTATCATATCATCTGCAAATAATGAAAATTTGACTTCTTTTCCAATTTGTATTCCCTTCATCTCCTTATGTTGTCTTATTGCTGTAGCTAAAACTACATTGAATAGGTATGGAGAAAGTGAACAATCTTGTCTTCTTTCTGATTTTAGTGAAATCATTTTGAGTTTCTCTCTATTTAGGTTGATATTGCCTGTCAGCTTTCTGCATATTGCCTTTATTATATTTATGTATTCCTTGTATATTTGATCTTTCCAAGACCATTATCATGAAGGGGTATTGGACTCTGTCAAGGACTTTTTGAATATCTAATGAGATGATCATGTGTTTTTTATTTCACTTTATTTATGTAATGAATTACATTGACAGATTTCTGTATGATGAACATACTTGCATCTCTAGAATGAAGCTTACTTGGTCATAGTGGATAATTTTTTTGATGTGTTCTTGGATTCGGTTTACCAGTATTTTATTGAGTATTTTTGCATCAGTGTTCATGAGGGAGATTGGTCTGTAATTCTCTTTCCTTATTGTGTCTTTGTGTGGTTTGGGTATCAGGGTAACTGTGGCCTCATAAAGAGTTTGACAATGTTCCTTCTGTTTCTATTGTGTAGAACAATTTGAGGAGTATCGGTATTATTTCTTCTTTGCAATTCTGGTAGAACTCTGTACTGAAACCATCTGGTCCTTGGATTATTATTTGCGGGGGGTGGGGGGGACATTGGGAGACTATTGATGACTGCTTCTCTTTCCTTAGAGGTTATAGGTCTATTTAAGTAGTTTATCTGTTCTTGATTTAATTTTAATAAGTTGTACCTATACAGAAAACTGTCCATTTCTTTTAGGTTTTCCAATTTTGTGGAGTACAGATTTTTTGAAGTATGACCTAACAATTCTCCGAATTTCCTCAGTATATGTTGTTAGGTTGCCTTTTCATTTCTGATTTTGTTAAGTTGGATATTCTCTCTCTGCATTTTGGTTAGTTCAGATAAGGGTTTGTATATCATATTGATTTTCTTGAAGAGCTCAGTTTTTGGTTCATTGATTCTTTGTATTGTTCTCTTTGTTTCTATTTTTATTTATTTCATACCTCAGTTTGATTATTTTCGATTGTTTACTCCTCCTGGGTAAGTTTGTGTCTTTCTGTTCTAGAGCTTTTAGGTGTGATATTAATTCACTAGTATGAGATTTCTCTAAATTCTTTATGTAGACATTTAGTGCTATGAAAATTCCTCTTAGCTCTGCTTTCATACTGTCCCTTAAGTTTGGCTATGTTTTGTATTAATTTTTATTGAATGATAGGAAATCCCATATTTCTTTCATATTTCTCCCTTGACCCAGTGGTGATTCAGTTGAGTGTTGCTCAGTTTCCATCAGATCGTAGGCTTCCTGTAGTTTGTGTTGTTGTTGAATTCTAACTTTAAGCCAAGGTGACTCAATAAGATTCAGGGGGTTATTCCTTTTTTTTTTAATCTGTTGAGATTTGCTTTGTGACTGAGTATGTTATCAGTTTTATAGAAGATTCCATGAAGTGCTCAGAAAGAGGTATATTCTTTTGTGTTTGAGTGAAATGTTCTATAGCTGTCTATTAAGTCTATTTGAGTCATAACATCTGTTAGTTCCCTTATTTCTTTGTTAAGTTTTTGTCGGGCAGACCTGTCCGTTGGTGAGAGGTGGGTGCTGAAGTTTCCCACTATTAATGTGTTTTAAGCTTTAGTAATGTCTCTTTTACTAATGTGTGTGTACCCTTCCTTATATTTGGGGCATAAATGTTTAGAATTGAGATTTTATCTTGGTAGATTTTTGCTGTGATGAATATGAAATGTCCTTCTTCATCTCTTGATTGATTTTAGTTTGATGTCTATTTTCTTAGATGCTAGGATAGCTACACCAGCTAGTTTCTTAGGTACATTTGATTGGAAAATCTTCCAACCCTTTACTCTGAGGTATTATCTGTCTTTGAAGATGAGGTGTGTTTCCTGTATACAGTAGAAGGATGGGCCCTACTATCATATCCATTCTGATAACCTGTGTCTTTTTTAAAAAAAAATTTATTGATTTTTTTTATTGAGCTCTACATTTTTCTCTGCTCCCCTCACTGCCTCTCCTCTCCCCACTTCAACCCTCCCCCAAGGTCCCCATGCTCCCAATTTACTCAGGAGATCTTGTCTTTTTCTACTTTCTACTGCCCATGTAGATTAGATCTATGTAAGTCTCTCTTAGTATCCTCATTGTTGTCTAAGTTCTCTGGGATTGTGGTTTGTAGGCTGTTTTTTTTTTTTTTGCATTATGTTTAAAAACCACCTATGAGTGAGTCCATATGATAATTGTCTTCCTGTGTCTGGGTTACCTCACTTAAAATAATGTTTTCTAGCTCCATCCATTTTCCTGCAAAATTCAAGATGTCATTATTTTATTCTGTTCCATTGTCTAAATGTGCCACATTTTCCTTATCAATTCTTCAGTCGAGGGGCATTTAGGTTGTTTCTATAACCTGTGTCTTTTTATAGACAAGTTAAGTCCATTGATATTAGGGGATGTTAATGCTCAGTGGTTGTTAATTCATGATATGTTTCTGGTTTTGTTGTTGGTGGTGGTAGTGTGTTTGTGTTTCTCTTCATTGGAACTTTCTATTGTGAGATTATCTATTGACTGTGATTTCATGGGTGTAGCTAACTTCCTTGGGCTTGAGTTTTCCTTCTAGTACTTTCTGAAGGACTGGATTTGTAGTTAGGTGTTATTTAAATCTGCTTTTATCATGGCATATCTTGTTTTTTTTTAATCTATGGTGATTGAAAGCTCTGCTGTGTATAGTAGTCTGAGCTGGCATCTGTGGTATCTTAGTGTCTGAAAAATGTCTGTCCAGAACTTTCTGGCTTTCAGAGTCTCCATTGAGGAGTTGAGTGTAATCCTGATAGGTCTGCCTTTACATGTTACCTGGCCTTTTTCTTTTGCAGCTCTTAATATTCTTTTTTTTATTATGTATGTTCAATGCTTTGATTATTATGTGTCAAGGGAATTTTTTTTTAGTTCTGTTTGTTTGTTATTCTCTAAGCTTCTTGGACCTTCACAGGCATGGTTGGGAAAGTTTTTGATTTTGCTGAATATATTTTCTGTGCCTTTGAGCTGGTGTTCTTCTCCTTATTTTATACCTATTATTCTTAGATTTTGTATTTTCATGGTATCCCAGAGTTCCTGAATGTTTCTTCTTAAGAATTTGTTGGATTTGACACTTTCTTTGACAGATGAATCTATTTCTTCTATCATATCTTTAATACCTGAAATTCTCTCTTCTATCTTTTGTATTCTGTTGGTTATGCTTGCATCTGTGGTTCCTGTTTGTTTCCCCAAATTTTCCATCTCCAGAATTCCCTCGGTTTGTGTTTTCTTTATTGCCTCTCTTTCAATTTTCAAATCTTGAACTGTTTACTTCACCTGTTTGATTTTTTTTTCCTGACTGTCTTGACTTTCTTCAAGGGATTTATTTATTTCTTCAATTTTTTTGTTTGTCTTTTCCTCCTTTTTTTAAGGGAATTTTCATTTATTCTTTCATCGTTTTTCATTTCCTCTATCATCTTCATAAAGTTATTTTTAAGGTCATTTTCTTCTGCTTCTTCTATGTTGGGAGGTTCAGTTCTTGCTTTTGCAGAACTACTAGGTTCTGGTAGCGCCATGTTGCTCTTTCTGTTGGTGAATGTGTTCTCACAGTAGACTCCTTCTACCCATCTGCATTTGGGATAATAAGTACAGGCTTTGGTTCTTCCTCCAGTTGGTGCAGGCAGTGTCTGCCTCAGGTGACTGCTTCTCCTCCCATAGGTGCAGCTAGAGCCTGTGTCTCCAGGTGGTTCTGATATCTCTGGAACTGGTGGTGGGGTGGCCTGGCCACAGTAGACTTGCCTGTAGACTAGATTTGGGGGCTTTCCCTCCAGTCAGTGCAGGTCGGGGCTGTGCCTCTGGGACCCTCTGATGCAGCTGTGGGGGTGGAGCCAGACTTCCCTGCAGACAGGCTGCTGGGACTGTGATTGGTCAGGAAACTAAAGTCTTAATGTGTGATCCTTTTTGTTGTTGAAAATATTTGCCTATACAGAAACCTGTGCAATGATGCTTATAGCAACTCTATTCTATTAAAAAAATTCTTAATAATCCTTTGAGAATTTCATAGATATTATTTTGATCTTTATCTCCCATCGCTCCTGTAACTCTTGCAAGGTACCTCCTACTTCAAGTCTGTCCTCCTTTGAAAGGAGCCTGTTGAGTCCAGTTTATTTTGTCCATATACTCCTGAGGGCAGGGCCTTCAACCATAGTGTATTTGTCCTACCAGGGGATACACTTTAAAAGCAAAATCTGACTTTTACTCTTCCAGAAACAATTAGCTTTCCATGAATTCTCAGGTAGGTGTCCCATGAACCCCTTCCACCTCCGTGGTGGAATTCTGACTGGCCCAGTCTTGTGCAGGTCTTGTGCAGGCAGAAGCTGCTATGAATTCCTGCGTGCAGTGGGTCTGCCACATCTCTAAGATGCTGCTTCACTCTGGCCCTCCCTGACCTCAGGCTCCTATGCTTTTTCTGCTCCCTCCTACTTGCTTGTTCCTGAGCCATAGGGTAGCTGTAATATAGATGCCCCATTTCTGAATAAACAGCCCATGGGCATTCTTTCACTCTCATATTGACCAGAACAACTCTGCTCTCAACTGCCTATACTTTTTTTTTATAATGCCAAATAATATCTTCAGAGAAAGGAGCTGTTACACCATGAGCAGACATGAAATACTGACACACATATCAGTAAGTACCAGACCCTAATCTGAAGGGAGGACATGCACAATTTCAACTGTATGCAATTCTAGAAAAGATAGAACTATATTGTTAAAAGATCAGTAAGCGCCAAGTGTCCAGGAGAGAAACAACTCCATAGACACAACAGAGAGGATTAGTGTACAGTGAACAACACTGTCATGGTTGACACCCAAAGCCACAGCCCATTCAGTGTCAAAGGTAAACCTTAATGTAAAGAACCTAGAAGACAATGATGTATCAGGAGAGGTCTACTAACTGCTAGATGTACTTGATCACTGGGAAGTCATATATGTCTAGCAATCAAGGCTATTGGGGAAAGTTCTGTTCTACTTGATTTTGCTTTTATAGTAAAACTGCTCTCAGGAAAAAATCTTTTAAAAAATAAGAATCTGTGGCAAATATTAGATAAGTAGGTGGTGGATTCCAGAATGCTCCTTAATTTTGAGTACTTTGTGGGCTTTGGATATTTCATATTGAAGATACAATTCTAAACAAAGTATTTGAATAGGCATTGCGAGATAATCAGGGAAATTTGAATACTCGGTGATTATTTGATATCAGGAATTTTAATACTTTTTAAATATATGATAATGGTGTTGCTATTATATTTTAAATACAGGATTTTTCATCTTTTAGAAATACCTAGGCATATACATGCATGGCAGAATTGCTATGATGTTTGTGATAGTCTGCAAAGTGTTTTCCATGAGCAGAGTCAAAAGTAGAAGTGCGGGTAGAATGGAAACACATTAGCTGTTAATGCAGAGAGAGTTTCTACAGTGTAGTCTGCGATTAGAAGTGTAAATTCTTTTTTTGTGACTTCTTCCCCAAATGGTTTTTGAATAGTGACCTTTAAAAAACAACATTTAGGGCTAGAGCAATGGCTCACGTAGTAAAGTTCCTGTTACATAAACAAAAGGTCCCAGGATTGAAACCCCAGCATCCTTAGAAAAGCTGAATGTGGCAGTATGCCTTTGTCTTTAGTGCTGGGTTTGCAAGAGACAGGCAGATCCCAAGAGCTCACTGGCCAGCCATTCTAGCTGAATGGTTGAACTCCAGGTTAGAGGATGAATCTTATCTCAAAAAGGAAGGAAGTTGAAGAGTGACAGGAAGATAACTGATATCAACATCTGGCTTCCACATGCATATGCATCCACATGCACAGGTGCCCACACACACCCACATGAACATTTATGCACAATGCATGCTTTCAAGCACACACATATGCACACATGCACACACACAATGCACTAACACATACACACATATGTATGAGTACACACATGCATACACACATACACACACACGCACACATGTATACACATGCACACACACGCGCAGTGCACACACATACACACATGAACATGCACACACATGCATACACACGCACACACGAACACGCACATGTGCACATGCACACACATACACCCACGCACGTACATGTGCACACATGTACATGCACACACACACGTACACACAGGCACGCATGCACACACATGTACTCACACACATGTACGCACACACATGGGCACACATACACACACATGCATGCACACACATGCACCCACATACTGCAGAGCTCTTTATAAGGCATCACACAGAGACTGTGATTAGCAATACTCCCTCCCTCCTTCAGAGTAAGCTGGAGTTCTAGAGAAAGTATCACATGTCAGCCTCCATATGTAATGTTTTGTTTTGAATTATGTATGTAATTCACCCTGATCAGAGTGTGGTCGGGGAGACAAGAGCCACTTACTAGTCGGAAAGGAGTCCTCTAGTCCTGTGTTGACACCAGACTTCATCCTCCACATCATGGGGACTCTTTTGAAGCCTTGGAGAGAGCTCAGAAACAGACTTGTCCTCAGTGGGGTCAGAAGCCCTGTTAGAGGTGGGTCCAGGATTACTCCTCTCAGTCCCCCACCACATGCCAAAAACCTAGAGCCATGTGATGGAAAGTGTGAGGCCCAAAACATCCAATAAACAGGCTTGGAAGGTGAGAGGCAACTCATTCCAACTTTGTGATGTCCCCAGAAACTGTGCTGATAAGAGAAAAACACTAAAGAATAAACGAGAGATCGGTGAGATAACGGGGAAAGCGAAGGAGTAGCAGACAGCACTTTCAACTCTCCGGCTTGAGAAATGCATCATGCCAAGGAAGATAAATTGGAGAAACATGAGAAGGGAAAGAGATCTTGTCTCTGACTCATGGATTCTCTTTAAGCGAATGAGCAATAACACAGAAATAAGAGGGTGTAAAATGGGGCTAAGGGCTCAGCCAGAATCACACTTCCTAATCACCCCCAGCTCCGGAGGCATGCTTGTATGTTAAACTGGAGCAACTTTCTTGATTTTGAATTATGCATGTAATTCACCCTGATCAGAGTGTGGCTTGGGAGCCAAGAGCCATTTGCTAGTCAGAAGCCTTGGATGGAGCTCAGAAACAAACAAACTGGTGAGCTCAATTGTTTGGCGCCATCTTGACAAAGAACTTCCTATGTGGGATATTTTTCCTTTCCTACCAGGCTGCTAGATGCTGAAAAAGCAGTCTTACATAGTTACATGGAAATAGTGGAGTACACAGCAGTCACTGGTTCTACCAAGGGTCGGCAAGTGGCCAACTCACCTTCCTGCCAAGTCCGTTAATAGGACAGAGTAAGATGAAGAGAAATGAGATAGTATTGTAAATAGAAATCAAGCAAATGTAGCAGATGGATAGATGATAGATAGATAGATTATAGATAGATAGATAGATAGATAGATAGATAGATAGATAGATAGATGATAGATAAGAAAAGGAACTCAATAGGAGGAAATCAAGTCCATGACTGTTCTGTTTTTATCTAGTGATTGAGTTTTAGCTCCAGTTTCAGGCAGCTACCTCCTTCAGGTCACAGAACAAAATTCTGTAGCATGCAATCACATCATTGTTCACTCTTCCTTAGAGTAGACAACTGACTCACTCCAGCTGGCAGGTCATTCCTGCCAACTAAAAGTGCTTTTCCTTGAGGTCAAGGTACAAACCCCGATGAGAGCAGTTTTGCACACAGTTTGAATAGCTTCGGATTTGTTAAGATGCTGTATGTTGTACACTTGCCTGGGGACACAATCGGTCATCACAGAAAACTTCTCTAAGACAGAGATTTTGAGAAAAGCAGAGTTTTGTGTTTTAAGGAGTTAGGTAGTGAACAGAGACAGGAAAGGAAGAGGCACAATCAATATAGAATCCCAAACACGCAAACCAACAAAATAGAAAAAAATCCTCTATTTCCAGTCTCCTCGATTCTCCCATTTATGGGCCCTGTGAATTTAGGCAATTTAAAAAAAAACAACAAAACAACAACAACAACAAAAAACCTTTTCTTTGATTTTCAGGTTGGTTTATTTTCTATGGAAACTGGATCTAATAATGCCTGTCTTTTTCAATGGCGAGAATTGTAGATAATGGCAGTCATTTAAAAAAACAATAAGCAAGATAAAAGAGGGAGAAAAGAAGGGAGGAGGTAGGTGGAGAGAGAGAGAGAGAGAGAGAGAGAGAGAGAGAGAGAGAGAATATGTTTTCCGTACCAGAGTGGATCATGGCTCATGGTTCAATTTCTATAATCCCAGGTTCTAGTCTTACAAGACTCCAAAAAAGAATAAAACACAAATGTGTCATCTTGAAGAGATGCATGAGAATTTCCCTGCATATCATTAATGTGTGCATTTCTTGTGACAATAGTGGCATTCTTGAACACAAATGGCAGCTCAGTCAGCATGTCCTTGTACCTATATCAAAGACAGACAGTTGCAGCTTTGTTCTCAGTGAGACCCACTTGGGGCTGGGCTGATTGTTGATGGATATTATCATTTTTAATGTCAGTAAATAATGTGTTGTCAGATAAATGACCTGTTTCCTTTCTGCAGTAAGAAGCTCATTCATCAAGAGGGAGCTTGAGTGCTGGAGGAATCTCAGCCAGCCTGAGTGTTTCCGACTGTGCAGGATGAGAGATGTTTTATTAATCCTACTTTCCCAAGCAGTTGGGTTCAATTCTAGGCAGTGCTCTGGTGAATCAATGAAAGTGTATGCATTCTCCATTGGCCACGTTCTACTGACTGGAGAGAAAGTAAGCGATTTTTTAAAACTTGGAACTATGCTAGCACTTACAGAGCATTTCTCAGCAAGCAAAATGAAGCAGAGCGTCCTCTACATAATTTGGATTTATCTCCAAAATTTTTATTACAAGGAATCATAATAGTAGTGTGTTCTAATTGATTTGTCTTTTAGCAGCTTTGAAGATCATGAAGATTTAAAAAGTGGTAGAATCAATAAGTTCTAGAATCCAATTTTTTAAATCCTGGGATCCATGTGGTGGGTCCTTCTTAAGGCCACCACTGAAAACTCACATCTCTGTTTCAGCAGACAAAGCCCATGAACCCACTGTTTCTCTAGAAGGTCATCATGTCAGTTTCTGTGATGGGGGAGCATCATTAGTCAAGGGAAGTGCGGAGAGTTTACTTCTGGAAGACTTTAGGTAGAGTGGCAATTCCTCCTTCTGTGTTTTCCTGATGTAAGTGTAGATATTTGAGAATATATCCTTAAAGCAAATAGCTGGAGTTTTCTAGGTCCATCCTTGGACTCGTAAAGAACTTTGATTAGAACCTTCTTGAGCAATCACTTAATGCAAATGTCTAATTTATTCTTTTGTTAAACAGTTATGTCAGGGAGAGCTCAGTAGAGGAGGCTGTCTTGTAGGTCATGAAAAGAGATTGTAGCCAAGAGACTTGAAAATAAACAATGTGTTTTACTAAGAAACGGTTACTTTGTCCAAATATCCACTGAACTCAATGACTTCTGAAAGCTGTATTAGTCCAGTTTTCTCACTCCCATCAAAGCACATGTACATCTCAGAGACTAGAGTAAATTTGAGTTTTATGCCAGTGGAACTCACTAGAAACTGGAAAGGTGGTTCTGTCTTCCTGTTCCTCTGGAGTAAGTTTTGAGAATCAATAGCCCATGGGGCCAACTGTAACTTATCCCCCTTTTTTGTACATCTGAGCCAGGAGTGTACACACACACAGAGTAAGAAATAAGTGGGGCTTGCAAAACCAGAAGTATTTCTTCTCTATTTTTACACTGAAGAAGTTTGTAGATTTGTACTGTGGAACGTTCAGATAAATACATTCTTCGACTCTGTGTAGATTTCTTGGTATCTTTTTCTTTCATAATTTTTTATGTGTTTGGGTGTCTTGCCTGAATTTATGTCTACACACCATGTGTGTGCCTGGTGTTGGGAGAGGTTGTTGGATCCCCTAGAATTGGAGTTACAGATGGTTATGAGTCACCATGTGCATGCTGGGAATCAACCTGGATCCTCTAGAAGAGCTCTCAGTACTCTCCCACTGAGCCATCTCTCCAGTCCGTTGTCCTGTGTTTTCAGAATGAGTGTTACAGATTGCAGGAAAAGAAAGTAAGGAAACCAGGTTGAAAGGTGCCTATTTGTAAGTTGAGGATGGTTTTGTTTTGATTCGCTAGTCCTTTGTGCTTGTGAATCATGCAGAGAATACTGAGCTGGCAAGCAGGCAGGCCCATTGTTATGTCTTCCCACAGAACATTTGCTGACTTTTTAGCTCCAGCATTTTTAATTTTATAATTTGTCACCAAACCCACATCTGTTTTCTGAACTACCTCAAAACACCCTTGAGCTCCAGAAAATCTGTGGAAAGAGTTGATGTACCCCATTACTGGGATCCTATCTGGACTGAGCTGGGTTCCCATGTTAATCTGGAAGCATGTTCAGTGGTCACATAGAAAATGTGCCTTGTGGTGAGCGTGTGTGCTGTAATCCTCATGGCTTCAGCTTCCAGAGCTGAACAGTGACAGTCTTCTCTTTCTTTGCTGCTACTGTTCGAACAGCTTTCCTCAAATGTTAGCATTGTTTTGGAACATGTGGGACTCAATCATGCTATTTGGTGGTTAGAACTTGATACTAAGTGAAAGAATTACAGTTTGAGGATGGAGATCACAAGAAAAGGGAAAATCACAGCCTGACAAATTATACTGTTTTTCAGTGAGAACACTGGTATACTTTTACTAAGAAATTTTCATCACTTTAATTGGATGAAAAATTCAAATACAACCGCAGCTTTCTTAAGAAACTGTAGCAAACAGTTGTTAAGCAACAGGGAAGTAGGAATTACGTGTATCTTAGTGAATAACATCTTACAGCATAAAATGATCTAGTTTCATATTTTTCTTTCACACTTTTGCTTCACATTCTGAAATTTACGTCTTACTGTGTCATTGTCTTTGGCATTCTGAAATATGCGAGAAACCTGTGACTCAATAACTGTGAGAGAAGGGAAGCAAACTGTAGGCTCCCAAGGCATTCAGATAACTTAGTAGTTGTGGATAACAGGGAAAGAGGGAAAGAAAGAAACTCATGGCAGGGAAGTGAAAACCTGCTTCATGGGAACTCCTATCCAGGGGTTAGGAACTACCGCTAAACACCACTTTCCGTGGGGTCACTCCTTCCAGCTGTGTCCACAGGCGCTCTAAAGTTGTTGGCTGCCTCAGATCAGCTGCTGACAAATTTTGTTTAAACTAAAATCTGGATCTTGCTACAATTAATCATTCCTCACTTTGTTCAGTCCGTAAGGTAATTAATATTTTAAAAATGACACATCTGCCCCAGTCCATTCTGATCTCTGTGCTCTGAGAGCCACCCAAGGACTCTTTCAGCCATGGATCTGAGACCGTCACAAAATGGAGCTGACTTTTGTAGATGGCTGCGCCTTTTTACGTTATCCCTTCTTGTAGGTTAGATGTTCTGTTAATATCTAACTCTTCTGTGGGGGCAGATAGACAGTCAACTGTCAGCCTTCCTGAGGATCAAGGTCATGAGGCTGTTTTCTTAAGAATATACCTCAGTGGTCCTCTGGAAAGAAACAGGAGGAGAAATGATGTAGGAAAATTGTCAGTATTCTGTCAATCATATTTTAATAAAACGCTGATTGGCCAGGCAGGCAGTATAGGCAAAAAAAACCAGACAGGAAGTAGAGGTGATACAATAAAAACAGGAAAATTCTGGAAAGCAGAGAAGTTCCTCTGCCACTCCTATACAGACCACTAAAGAGGCAACATGTAAGCTGACAGCTAAAAAAGGTACTGAGCCCATATGGCTAACATAGATCAAAATAATGGGTTAAGATAAGTCATAAAAACTAATAAGTAACCTGACCAAATGGGCCAATCAGTTTATAACCTTATGGAGTCCTGTGTGTGATTTTCCTTGGGATTTGCCAGCTACGAGGTACCGGGTGGGATAAAAACCCCAACAAGCCGGCCCCTCATGTTACAGAGAAAGGCTGGGCTAATCTCTGTGGCAGAATCTCAGTGGAGGGCTGCTTACAGCTGGAAGCTTCTCTTGAGTCATAGTTGGCCAAAGAAAGTCAGTTCCAGTTGCAATTGAGTTCAAGGTTCTAAGGGCTTAGAAATTGTCTAACCATACTGCATTGGATTTTGTTGAGTTGAATTGGTAGGCTCCAACACATGGTGTTTGATGGGAGAAGGACTCTACACTGCCATTTGAGGGTAGCTCTGGTCTTTCTATATGAGGCCAGTCCATGCATTCTAAGAGGTTTAGCCTGGCAGTCTTACCCACTGAACACACATGGTACCCCCATAGTCACTGGTCAGACACAGAAAAGCACTACCAAATCTCCAGTTACTTTGTAGTGAAAAACCAAAATCAAAGTAACACTGTTGAAAACCCACCATGATCTTAGCCCTGGTGACAGCCATTTTGTAGGGGAGTTTCTATGACCTATTCCTAAAGATACCTATCTGGAGAAAAATATAAATGTTAAAATAGCATGTTGGATTAGACTAAACCACTTGTTTAAAAGACTTTAGTTCCTACCCAAGTTGCAGATTATTTCCTTACTATCCAGAGCTCAGTAGATGCAGGGGCTACCTACATAAGAACACTATCCTTACCAAAGAGTCCAGGCAAGTATGGGCTAGCCTAATCTGTAAGTCTATCAATCAGAATTTGAACAGAATGGCAGCTAATTCATCTAACTTTCTGCATAATCAAAGGACCTTTACCACTGGGAGAAATTACCTGGCTTTTCTGTCTTGCTTCACATTTAGGAGATGCTGTCTTTGGGGCTTTCACAATACCTGCTTCTTGCCTGTGGTTCATGGTTGTGGGAAGTCTCTCCACTTTCTCCTGCTTCCTGACTGTGGTTCATGGCTTTGGGAAGTCTCTCCACTTTCTCCTGCTTCCTAACTGTGGTTCATGGCTGTGGGCATCGGAACGAGAAGAGACAAGGGGAAGAATTCCCTTTGTTACCACCAGCAAAGAATTCTGAATCCAGTGGGTGATCTTTCTAGAAATCTCCCCTGATCCTCAGGGCATGGAACAAAATTTCTATAAGAAGAAGGTAATGAGGGTGGGGAGGGCACATTTTTTGTTTCAGGCCATGACACAGTTGCATGGACACAATTAACACTCCTGCCTCACACAGTCTAGAAACCAGATAGTATGAAATAGCAGTTGTCAAATATGAGAGAAGAAACAAGATAAGTCCCAGAGTCACTCAGCCTGCTACCTAAAAATTCTATCCAGGCTCTAGTTGGAGAGGGCACACCCAAACAAAATGGCCAGTTCACAGAGTTGAAATATCAGAGTTACAAACTGAGGGCGGTCAAAGTAGTTAGGGTTCTCAGAGATGAAGGAAAAATTGGTACCATGGGGCAGCTGCATCAGGGGAAACCTCTGAGACCTTGATAAAGGTCCTCTATGACCTCAGCCGAGAACTTGATGGTAGAGCATGCTATGATAAGCTTCTGGAAGCCGAGGGAGCATGTGAGAGAAGCAGGTGGAGCAGGGCTGGGAGCTCTGCTGTTCTCAGCATCTGGAGTGGAGACAGTAGGATACATAGGGCATCTTGGGCCATATTCAGAGGACAACTGCCTCAGTAAAAAGGCAAAGGCAACACCCCTCTGTACCTGTCTAATAAAACTCGAAGACAAGCTTCTAGGGGAACAAACTGTTTAGAAGTACTCCATGTCTCAGGAAAAAAGCAAACCTTCAAAAACATTGAAATGAGTTTTTTAAAAAAATCCCCTTGCAGTGTCAAATTTACAGCATCTGTTGTCCAAAGAAACAGACAAAATATGATCCAATATGGTAACAAAAATTTGCCAGTAGAAATAGTCGCAAATGACAACAATTGGTAATGATAGATATGAAAATTGTAATTATAACTGTTTACTAGAAAGTAAAGGGGAACAAGGGAGGAGAGGAGAAGGCATAGAAAGGGTATGGGGAAGCACAACCAAAGTCTGCTTCTAGAGACGCAAACTGTAACACCAAGACGAGAAATTACGCTGGGTGGAGTGGGTAGAGTAAACACCAGCAGGAGAGGCTGACAAACCTGAAGGTGCAAAGGGAGAGACTGCACAAAATGAACCAGACTGGGGGGCGGGGATCATGTAGAAAATGCACAGAGACTCTGAGTGATGTGACAGCTTCCAGTAAGTGAATGTGCTTGTAATTAGAGTTCCAAAGTTCCCAGAAGGAAGAGCATGCTAAAAGTACAGTCATGAGTGAGTGGGAAGAAAGGAACGACAGCAGGAAGTTCTGGGGAAGCAGAACCTTGTCGGTTTGGGAGATCACTAAAGTCAATAGGCTTCTCTCAGACTAGTGAGGAAAATGAGGAGGGAGGCACGGGTTGCTGATACAGGGAACCAAGGAGGAAGTGTCCCTGACGGTGAAAGGGTGATGGACAACACCACGAACAACTGATGCCAAAGGGCTTGATAATGTGGATGAAATGGACACACACCTTCAGAGTATACAAACTGTCATAGGGAAAGGAAACATACAAACTCAGTAACCATATGACATTTCTCAAAATGGAGTTTAAAGTTTAGAATCTTTTCACAAAGAAAAACAATTTCAGATCTATGTTGGATTGGCCAGTGAATGCTACCAAATAATTAAGGAATAAAGACACTGTGCTATGAAGCATCTCCAAGTAGGTTAATTATGTTTGGTGCCAGAGTTCTAAAGGTGTCAAAAATAACAAACCTGCAAGCAGATGCCAATGAGAGAGAGGAAAGAAGACACAAACCCGAAGGTAATGGAAAGTAAACAAAGAGCCATTGGCTTCTAAGCTGTTCTAGAAAACTGGAGAGTGAACACTCCCCTATGTAGCGCTGTGTAGTATCCACACTGTGAGCCAGAACATAACATAAACAAAGATGCAAGAGTTCTTTAAAGATGTTTTGTTACAAACCAAATTCAAAAACATGTAGAACTGAAATGTATCCCGATCAGATGGAGTATTTCTAGGGGTGTGAAGTTACTTGAAGAGTGGTCAGGGACTCTGGAGCCAAAGAAGGCAGTTCTCCCCAGCCTACGCTCATTTTTGAAGAACCTAGCCTGCCTTCTGATAGATAGGAATCTCCTAATGTTCTAAAAACACTTCTTGTTCTGATGGTCTCATAGTTGTCACCTGTAAAGTTCCATCAGTCATGGGGACATGTGGGAAAAGCATGGGTTTGGGAGCCACCAGAGACCATGATTCAAATCCAGGTTTCATTATTCAGCAGGCAAATTATATACCATCTTTAGGCCTTAAAGCTGCGCTGGGGATTTGGATCATTCTGAGCCTTAGTGGTAAACTAAGTAAGACAAGAGCGAAGCAGTCTGCACACAGTGTGTTGAGGGTGGGTTGTCACTTTCCTTGTGACTTTAAAACATAGTGGGTGACAGTGGTGGCTCCTGGCCTGGGGAGGTTGCTCGCTCAGTCAAAGTCTTGAGGCACAAGCATGAAGACTTAGGTTCGTATTCCCAGAACCCACATAAAAAGCCAGGGACAGGGAGATGAAGGCAGGAGAATCCTTGCTAGCCAGGCCATTGAACCAAATCAATGAGTTCCAGGTTCACTGAAAGACTGTCTCCAAAACTAAACAACGATTGAGAAAGACACCCAACATCAACCTTTGTTTTCTGGGCATGCACACACATATAAGCAAACAAAACCAGGGGAAAAGAACTGTGGCCCTTATGACCAGTTCTATCCTGTTTTGACTTGTAACGCCTTGTCTCTTTACCTAGTCCGAGAAATAAGATTACCATACTACCTGTCCCCGGAGAGTTCACGTGAGGTCTCTTTGAGTTAATACTTGCACAGCTCTTGAAGCAGTGTCTGGCAGACTTCCAAGTAAGCGCTCCACATTCATTCACTGCTCTGATTAAAGCTATCACCGCTGTTTCAGCCACTAGTGTTGCTGTACTTGTCGGCCGGCCAGCCAAGGCTCTGCTGTCCTCGCAAGAAAGAGTCATAAACCCAGGGCGGGCACCAACTAACAGGCTCACTGAGCTCCTCAGTTTATTCAGCTTCCAGGTTTTGTTTGGGGTCTTTGAACACAGACCTCTTCGGTTCTGTCTGAGGAGGGGTATGTGACTAGCCACACGGGTAGGGAGTGAATGAAGCCTTGGGGGTAAGTGGGACAGGAGCAGGCAGGCCCTGACAATAATCTCTGTCAGAGACAGGAATATTTTGTAGAGACGTGTCTGATGTTGGATCTTCCTGGATGGTAATGTGATGAGGTGTGAATGGAGACCTGAGCTATAATTGAGAACCATGTGGCCCTGTCAGCAGGTGATGGCCTCTGAATGGCAGTGTGACAGGGAGCAGAAACAGAACCACAGAGACGGGTGGTGTACAGATTTCTACTTAGCCAGGCCTGACGTGGACCCAGGGAGGCCTGCCAGACAGTGGGCTGGGTGCTACTGATTTCTTTCAGCACAGCCTATTTCGCCATTCATAGCCTCTTGCTATTAAGCAGACCAAAGAGCTCATATCCTGTGGACAGATGACAGATATGGCAGATCTCTGAAAAATTGTTTGTCTTGCACAGGTGCATGGGCCTCCTTCTGAAGCAGACAGGTCACGTGACACTTTTCAACACTCTCTCCTGTCCCAGCTTGGCATCCAGCGTCTATCAAAAGGGAAACCTTTCCCATGCAATTATGGCAGAAAATAAAGGTGATGAAGTGTTGTGTACCAAGAAGGGAGGAGATCAAAGGGCGCTAATGAAAAGTGATTGTGCTGGAAGGGTAGCTTTAACTCCACAAGTTGTGGGGGACTGTGGGGTGCCCCATGCTGCTTGGAGGCAGATTCGCAGCACACGGTATGTACTTGGAGAAGGGATGTCTGCAGCTGTCTTAGGCATGACTCTTATAACATTATCAGTTACTGGCATTCTCTGTAACCCAAGAGGGGTTGAAGTAGCACCCAGGTTTCCATAGCCAAGGGTGCTGCAGCGTCTCTTTCCCACGCACTTCACAAAGAGGACAGTCATCTACCATTATCAGATTAGTAGTCCTGTTCGAATCTTCTCAGAGTCGCATTTTCTTTGTTTTCTTTCTTTTTTCCTTACACTCCTTATGGAGCCCTTTGAAGTCAAGAGGGAAAAACAGAGTTTGTTCAACTGTCCGGTTGAGGCTACTTGTCATGCAAACCTTCACAGTCATGTAAACGTCTTAGTGAATTGCTCAGATAAGGGTATGTAGGTGTGCATAGTATGTGCAGGCCAGTGTCCTAGGCTTCTATATGCGTTAATAGAAGAGTATGCACAACCCAAACCAAATGGAGCCCCAGGTTGCTGAACTATTTCCTACGCCTGCCAGCTTCACGTCTATCTTTGTGGTACTGGCACACTTTCTGTTGGGAAAAGAATTTCTGCTCATGCTAAACACACTTCATCTTGACAGCCTACATCAAACTCTAACACTTTCAGTCCCAGAAAAGCAGAGACTTGAGAGTTTTGTGTCCAATCTATTGCTTTGAAATATTCAAGGTAAAGTCAACAATTTTCAGTTGATGCCGGCGAATCTGTTTGAATTGGTCAAAAATAAGAACAAAACCAGGAGAAAGAGCTCTTAATTATATATTACTGGGAACTAAATCTGAATATTTGTACTTAGTTCAGTAATGTTTGACTATGGTAATCCAAAGAAAGCTGAATTTTGCCAAGCAAACTCTAGAGTTCTTGATTGAGTGGATAATTAAGTATAGTTTCTCTTTATTGTAAATAGTGCCTTGGCTATTTGAAAATGATGGTTTTCTAAGTTAGTTTGAAATTCTTCCCATGTTCTCAGCCTCAACACTGAGTTGATGTGTTATTCTATGGACTTTTGTGTTGCTCTGACCAAATATATAGAACAAACAGCTTAAAGGAAGAAATACCTGTTCTGGTTCAAGGTTTCAGAGGTATCAATCTTTCATATTCAAGAAGCCATGACAGAGAGAACACTTCAGATCCTCATGACCAGAAAACTGAGAGCACAGGAAGAAACCATGGAAGTGTACAGTCCCACCGGCTCCAAACTTACTCCATTTGGCCCTGTCATATGCCTTTTAGCACCCTGGAGTCCCGTCGTATCATGGATTTATTAAGGCCTTGATCCAGTCTTTAGGTCAGAGCCTTTGTAATCTTGATTTCCCTGGAAACGCCCTCCCAGGTGCAGCTTTGCACATCTCCTGGACCTTCATCAGTCCAGTCTCAGTCGGCAATTTAAATTACCCCGTATGGGGGGAAGCAGCCGAAGAGGTGGTTCAGCTGTGAGGCGTACTTGTTGCTGTTGAAGAGGACCCAGGTTCCAGTCTCAGCATTGACACAGTAGTTTATAATCATCCAGGGAATCCAAATCCTCTAACTTCTACCAGTACCAGGCATGTACATGGTGAACACACATACACACAGGCAAAATATTCATGCATATAAAATAAAGAAATCTAAAAGTAAATTAACCAATTTGATAACTCTTTTGTGCCTTTGCTAGTGTGATGGGGATTGAGAGCTTGCTGGTTTTACCATGGCAGAGGAGGAGAAGAGAGGGACAGGAAACCAGCATTTGTTGACTGTCTGTTATCTTACATGCTCTCACCCTCACATGTCGCGTTCATTAATATAACCATTCTCCCAAATTGTGGTGAAATGAAATGACTGGAGTTGGCCTATGGGGCAGAGCTGTTGCTGTACCCCCCATTTATCTAGTCCCAAATTTGTACTCTGTTGTCCTCACATTCCCACACTACTTTGTTTACTATGCCAGTCTGACAAAAGCCTTTCCATTTCTACCCAGGAACTACTGGTCTTATGCACTCAGATACAAATTCACACGTCTCCTCTTAGCAAGAGTAATAGAAACTGCAGCAGGAGGGGATGCTTTCATACCCAGAGAATTGGGATCACAAAGAGAGTGGGCCTTGCACACTTACCTCTCCACAGCTCTCATGGAGCATGTCAGAAGTTAAAACAGGGGCTCACTCAAAAGCAGTCAGTGAGTCTTGATCATTCATACATCTTAGAGAAAACTTTATGGTGGGCCAGAGAGACCATGTTGAGGACTTCCCAATCTGCAGCTTGAGTGAGCTGGGATAGGAAAGGAAACCACACAGGTTTCAAGGTACAGATTGCCACTTTCGTTTTGGTTGCTGTGGGCCTTCAAAGGTCCTACCAACGTTTTATTGTGTCTTGGCAAGCACAATACATGACTATAATAGGGTAAACAATCTCTGGGACATTTTTACTTAGTCCTTGGGCAAGAAATAAGTCATTAGAAATAGAACATTGCTTTTGGGAGAAAACAGTCTTAGAGAAAATGGATGCCAAGGTGAAAGGAAGAGAATGACCAGAAGCCAAGAACCATTCCAGAAAGTAGCAGCCAGCTGGGGCGAGGAGGTCCGGCAAAGTCCTGGGAGCAGTGGAGTTAGCGGCACAGTAGAGGGGTGTTCCTCTCTTAGCAGTTATGCTCAAGGCCAGCTCTCCCCAGTAAATGCCATGGGATCAGCTTGCTCCCTCCCAAGGGTCCAGTCTACCAGAAGACAAGAACAGTCTCCCCTCTGTGGCAACTTGGCCTTGCAATTGTCAGCACAGCGCTACCCAGAAAAGCTGCTTATACAAGTGGGAACTTGTTCCTCATCTCCTCTTTGAGAAGAGCACAGTGACACTTGCTGAGGGAATCTTTGTTTCAGCTCTCTGCGCTCGTTTCTGCAGGTGGGAAGCACTTTAGGAGCCGTCATTTGTGGGCAGAATGAGCCCCTGTGTGGTGCTCGCCGGCTCCGTGCACAGCAGAAGCTGGCTAGGTTGCCGAGCACAATGATTAGCAGCATGCAGGATTTTCCTGGTCATGGCTTTAGACTTTTAAGAGCTGTTGATTGAAGACTTCATTGAAACCAGCCTTTGTGCTTCCACCCTCCCCGTTTCCTTTCCATTTAATCCAAAGACTGTTGTTCACTGGTGGAGAATGGAGCTGATGACTGACTGAAAACAATGTTTCTGTAACTGGGGTTGCTCAGAGAGTGTGGGAGAGGGTTCCTGTAAGGGAGAAAGCCTAGGGAAACAGAAGTCCTGTCTCTCCTGCTCTCTAGGCCTGAAAGTAAGTCTCTGGCCCACTGAGTATGAGCAGACTGAGTCATAGAAAGTGGAGGCGTTTGCCCAAGTCCTGTATTTGGCCAATGAGCAATCCCGATCATCTGGGACACGTCTTGTCTGTAAAGGATAGTTTAAGAAAAATATCCAGACATATGGGAGCAGGGTGACTGGGGTGATGAGGAGTCACATGTGGATGCTTTGCAAGAGTCTAGGACTGTTTTGTCAACAAGAAAGAAACCGCTTCCAGGGATGATAAAAATAATCTTCAAATACCTGAAAGGCCACTCGGAAGTGTGGGAAGATTTATTCTTTGTGATTTCAGGCAGTACCGTTGGTGTCTGTAGATGCAGTTACATGGAGACTGAAGCGAGCCTGGTGTGAGAAAAATGGTGACTTGCCTCCATTGGGGCCTGGAAACCTGACTGTGGACGAACGGTAGTGCATCAGGCAGACTCACTCTTCATCGAAAACTGTGTTCATTGGGTTTTCCGGAAGAAGAATGCCCTTTGTGAAGCTAAGGTGACCATGAAACTTCCCTCAGAATTCTCAGTGTGCCAGACAGTGAGCAGAGAGAGACATGAGTAGAGCTAACAAGCATCCTTAAGACACTTAAGCTTCAGACAGTACAAGCGTCCTCAGCACTGGGCTGATGTAGGTCTGCTGTGGGCCTGGGGCCTTAGCCTCAGTTCCTGCAGGGACCAGATGGAAGAGAAGTTGGAAGGGAGGGACAGCTGTTCTGTGGATATATTTTAGGATGAAAGTTTTGTTGGTTTTGTTCCAGAGTAAACCTGGTAACAGGAAACATTAAAACCCTACCCATGGCTAGAGTTCCCACTGGTCTCCTAAAAGTACTAACTCAGTGCTCCGAAAACTCCTCTGAGTTCAGTGGAACTATGTCTGAGAGGAGGGCAAGGCCAAAGCCTTGGTGGAAACCTTTAATTGCATATCCACAAGCATGCTTGGACTGGAGGAGCACTTTCAAGAGGATTCCAGGCACCAGGATGCCTTATTCCCAGACTGCACAGATGCAAGGAAGTTCCTTCTCATGCCTCCCCCATTTCTTCTCCTTCCTTACAGTGACATGCTCTTCCCAGCCCTTGGCCTCACCAAAAGTGCTTGACTCATCAAAGACCAAAAGATGCCTTGCTACATCATTAATCTGTATCTTATTTGAAATATCTGATTAAATCATCTTCCAGAAAACTCTGTCTCACCTTACCATTCCACCATGGAGTCTGCCTCCTGTGACTTCAGAGGTAGAGGGCAGGAGATAAGCGCATATTAGCATGCTAGTTTCCCTTTGCAGTTGCTCTAAGAATGCCACTGTGAATCCCCAAGGATCATATTCCCCTTTGACTTCTACCGGTTGCAATTCTACTGTCTTCTGGAAGGAACTGAGTCCTGAGACACCCACCTGTAGCAGAAACACAGCTTCTAAAGCCCTCTTGTCTCTTTTGTAGTATTTGTTAGCACATATTTCTTAAGAGCCTACTAACTTCTCCCAGGTTGATAAAGCCGTGTGCTCGTCCTTGCTGAGTCGTTCAGACTGTGTTCCCAGGGCACTGGCCCTGTTGATAACTTTGCTTATGTTCTGTCCTGGGATCTCATTTGGCTTTGAGGTGTCTGACTCACCTTCAATACATCCAAGTTACCCCCTGAAACCATCATCCATGTTTGTCAACTCAAGTGTCAAGCATTCCATCTGAGTTGCTCATGACAATAGAAAAACATGACATATTTTCCCTCTTTGGAATTGTTTGTGGCCTTGTAAATCTGAGTTGGAAGAGTAAGTTTATATGATGGCACTATTGAATGTCCCTTCTTTAAGAATGTTTATGCTGAGGAATAGCAGAGTATGAACCTATTCTACTAGGATCCAGGATATGAGATCAGGCCAGAGATATAGAACTCTTCTTAAAATCATTGATACTGATGGAAATAGTCAATTAAGTTAGAAGCATTTGCTCAGTTCCTGGCATGTTCAAAACACAGGAGAGTGAAGAGTCCAGGGATAGACAGACCATCTTCACTAGAGCCTTGACCCCCCCCCAGCCCTTCTTGTGGGTTTGTGTCATTGCTGGAGGAATAGGTAATAAGTATCCTACGTGGGGATGTGAACTTTGTCACATTTGATAAATCTGTGTCTTAGGATTGTAGAAATAAAATCTTAACCCTCTATACAGAAATTTGAATGCCATTTATTTGCTATGGGGGGGGGGCACAGATCTCTGAACTCTTGCCGAACATAAAATGGATCTACCCATTCTGTCCCAAACCACTGAGAACTACAGAAAACACTCAAGGCCAAGTGCTTCATATTGGTGTTTGGTACTTAGTAGGCACTGGTGAGTGACAGCTAAAATTACCTTGGGGTTAGCATCATTGGGGCCTCACACGAAGCAGCGGGGCACGCATTGTTCATGTTGTGTTCTATCTTGTCCCTTGGAAAACCTTGATTCCCAGATCTCTTTTCTCTGTCAAATTTTGTATATTAAAACTGGCACATTGGGTACTTGGGAAAATGTTTGATATGCCGGGGGGGAAAAAGAAATATTTCTGAAAGAGAATCACGTGGACTTGTTATTGACTAAAGCGACCGAGAAGTTTGGAAACGGTGAAAGCAAATAGCAAACCCTAAGTGTGAGCTGCAGCTCGTCAGACACAGGGTCTGTGTGGGAGAGTGTGGGGGGCGGAGGAGGAGCGGTGCAGTCGTCCCAGAAAGCAGTGCAGGGCAGAGCGAACTGGAAAAGCTCAAGCCAACTGAGAGCTGAGTTAGTGGGGGCCACAGGCTCCCCCTTCCTTCAGTCACTCAGTAGAACTGGCTTAGATTCTGCTTGGGTTTAAAGGAAACAAATGACAACTTGGACCACAGAAAGGAAAACCTACACATGTCCAGACAGGGATTCCATTTCATTTTTCTATTTCTGCTTCTCAGGGAAATAGAAATGGACCTCAGCTTTCCTCCTAAAGCAAACTTGCTGTTACCTCAGTCGTAAGCCTCACACTTAACATCCACTCAAACAGCAAGAATTCTTTAAAATACAGAAATTGTTATTGTTTTCAATTCAATATTGTTTTCAGTCTCTCGTTGCCAGGGAACAAAGGCCACAGCAGGCTGGTATTAGCTTTTGTCCCCCTATGGCCCTTTCATAGAAAACAATGATACTATTTCCAATGGATTGTGGGCTGATTAATGAGATATTTGCAATGCATATGATCTGTAGTTTTCACAGACATTTCAGCTAGATGACTGAAAAATTAACTTTGTGCTCCTTGGCCCACTGCTGAGAGGAGAAAGACATCTAGAATGGAAGGGAGAGTCATCATGTATTTACAACCAAATGGGATGTTCAAACTTAGCCACGATGGGCCATAAACAACGAAGGAAGGGTCTCCAAGGAGAGGATGAGCGCATCTCAAATGCCCTAGCGGGAGCCATGGGGTAAAGACACACGTGGGTGGGTGCAGAGGGTGTCTAAATCATCGTTCAGTTGGAAGTGCGATCAACTTACACCTTCCTAATATTCTGTCAGTTATAATAAGGACATAAGCACTAACTGTCTTTTCTTGGTACATTGAGTAGACTTTGCAGACCCCCATTTAAGAAAAGGAAGAAGGCAAATGTATCTGACAGGGCAGCCATTCCATTGAAACAAGGCTCCATCTTATGTCTTGATCTGTAGCTTTCATGAGACTATGCTATTTTGAAAGTTTAGAAAAGTGAGAAAGAAAACTAGGAAGATCTTGAGGAAAGCTATAGAAGATGGATGGAAGAATGCCAGGTTTGGGCACCTGGCTTTAAAGCTGTAGTTGGGTAGTTTAATGGCTAATCGTGTCAACTTGATGCGCCTGTGAAGAGGGACCTCCACTGAAGAATTACCTCTATCAGATTTTGTGGTGGGCATTTTATTGTTTGCTGACTAATGTAGGATGCTCAGTCTCCTAGGCATCCTAGGGAAGTCCCATTCCTAGGTAGGCGGGCCTGGGCTGTATAAGAAAGGCTGCTGAATGTGAGCCCTGGAGCAAGCTAGTTAGTAATATTATTCCATGGTTTCTGCTTTAGTTCCTGCCCTGCTGGAATTCTGGCCTGACCTCCTTCAACAATAGATAGACTGAAACATGTAAGCTGAGGTAAATCCTTTCCTTCCTAGGTTACTTTTGATCATGGTATTTATCGCAGTAACAGAACCCCAACTAGGACAGGTGGAGTGGGGTTCTCTTCACTTCACTCAGCAATCTCCTTGGTGGCCAGTCTTCAAGTGTAGGCTATCACAGTTCTTTAAAAGGATGAATTTATCCTCCTCACCCCTTAGAATTCCTGTTTGGTGTCTCCTTTGCAGCCCCCCCCCTTGTGTGTACTAATGACCCAAATGAGAAGGACTTAATGATAGATTGTGCCCATTTAATTGGCTGAAATTGAATGATACGCACTTTCTGAAGCCTGTTAATTCTTGGGGCTAATCTACATATTGGCAAGTTGTCATAAGAGATGGGCTGCAAGTGCTGAATCAGAACTTTTCAGGCTTGGCAGCGGCACCATGGCAGTATAGAAAATGCTTTCTTAGGAGTCTGGAGAGGCACCTTTGTGGTGGCAGGATGCAGTCATTGGGAAATAACAGATTAGCTAGCTTTTCTCATGACATAGCCTGTGTATCTTTTCAATTAAAAACTAGCTCTTCTGTGATTTTTGGTATGACTCTTGAAGTCCATACAATGTGGTCAGTGACCAGTGACATATTGGTATGGAGAGAAGTTTGGAATTTATTCTACACTCCAAGGTCGACTTTGGAGTTTAGGCGAGCTCACAGTTAAACTTTGCAGTAAGGCTGAACGTGAAGTTTTTTCCCATAAAGTGATCTGGAATGAGAGGAGCTGGGGCTCCTGTACGATCTTTCTTGTTTGCCTGCTTGGAGATTTTGGGGAAGCTGCTTCACCTTTGTCTCTGAACATGTGGCCCACAATACTTTGTGTTTTTCAGGAAGAGGTTCTGAGGAGCAGCCAGATGGCTCGATGAACACATGGCACACAGCACAAAGCTATGGACAAATGTTGTTAGGAATGAAACTATTCTCCAGGATTTGTAAGAAAGCAACTTCGTGTGTCTTCTCTCTGCCATGGTGTATCCCTCTCAATCCTTGGCATATTATGCCAAGCATGTTATGCCGAGGAGATGGGAATCTCCCTGTATTGTCTTCCTTTCCCCACTATTAGGATACTGGGCCCATTGTTTTTTAACCCAGGAATCCTTCAGATCTTCCGAAACAGATTTGGTTAAGGATGGATGCTATGTTTCCAATTAATCCCCTAACTGCACACTCGCTCAAAACACATGCTTTAAAAATAAAGAATTCAACAGTAAAGGCTGCTGTTGGCCTGCCAGCAGTATGAAGTCTTTTGGGGTTGAGCTAATATCAAAGGCCTCTGTTTAATATGACCTTGTATTAAAGTATGCTTCACCACCAGCCTTCCAGAACCTCCCATTTAAACTCAGCTTTTATGTAGTTTTTATTAATCCACTGTTCATCTGTTAAAAATAACCTCCAATAATGAAGCATTTGATGAAATGAAACTTCATACAGCCATTAGCTGGTGGGAGATTTTTTTTTTAAGTTTGTGAATTCCAAGTTGAGTCTGATCTGATGGCAGTAACATTTAGCCTGAGGTGAAGAATGTAAATAGAGGCATTTCGGGCAATTTGTTTATTTTTTATTTATTTCCTCAATGTGCCCCTTACAGCCATAAAGGAAACAGCAGTCCCCGAAAGGCATGAGTTTTCTGTTTACCTGGGATCTCCAAGAAACTGGCAAATAAACCCCCAGCACAAGGGCCGTCCCAGCTTGATAGGTAGGACAACAATGCATTCTGTCCTTTGGTCAGAGTCTACATACAGCACGGAGCAGTGTGTAGAGTGAAACTTCCTCCCCCATTGTGGGCTCCACCGTGGGGGACACGTGAGTAGATGTGCTGGTCCTTCTGGGTGCCATGAACCCAGGCTGCCCTCTCTGCCCAGAGGTCCTGGAGCACTTGCAGTTTAGAGCTACAGGTACATGATCCAGTCACCTCCTGAAGCCATCAAGCTGGACAGTAGGCAGAAGCCACCAAGGCCCTATATGCTATTCCAGGGAACACCTTTTGGGCCCTTCCTCTGCTCAGGGGGATGCTAAGCCCTGGGAGTATGTTATAGAACTTCCACTCTAGCCGTATCTAGAGCTGAGGTAAGGATGCTGTGTATCTGTCTTTTGGATTGTAGGATTCAGTTTGGAGTCTTTTTGTTGAGTTTCAGGTCACTGAATGGGGTTCATGCCCCATTGACCACCCTTTGATGTTGGGTTGAGTCATTGTATAATGAGTTTTAAATTCTTCAGGATACAGATTATAGTTTACTTGGATTCAGCGTTTGTTTACTAATAAACAAGATGCTGTGTTTGTTGTTCTTGTTCTCCATACTTGTTCCTAAGTGTTCCCTTCTTTCTCACCTGTCCAATCAAGAAGGGTGACTAGAAAAAGGTAGGACTAACTATACACTGTGCGATGGTGCTACAGTTGGACGGATAGTATCAATCCATTTTGTATAACCATCCTGGAGTACTAGAGGTTATGGTACTTTATTCAATCAAGAGGTTAATTTAGCTCATAGTTCTGGGGCATCCAGGGTGTGGTTGGCAAGAAAGCGTTATTGTGGAAGAGTGCCCAGGTGGCATTGGGCAGTATAATAAGAGATATGGGAGAAGTGGTCAAGTGTGCACACATGTTCTGGTCTCTGTCATCTAATGCCATCAGTGTTCCCCAGCATGTGGGCTCCACAATGACTTAGTCTAACCCAAAACATTTCCCAAAGGCCCTCTTCCGAACACTGTGATCAGATTGCTTCTACCCTCTTAATACCTCATAATGGGAAAGAAATTTCAAACCATGAAGCCATGAGGGCTGGATTCCAGTCATAGCTAAGTCATCACAGGCAGTATCTGTAAGGCAGAAACTGTAGATTTGTGTGCTTCTAATGATGCTTTTTCTAGCAGATAACAGCGTGTGCTGTAGTAGAACTGTTGCCTATTACATGTGTGAAGACAATTCTCCCAGGAGCCTAATGATTCTTGAACCCGAAGAGGAGGTTCATTCCTGTAATCCTTGTGATAGGGAGGCCAGGCAAGAGGGATCTTTATAAGATTGAGGCCACAGTCTACATAGTGAGTTCCAGGGCAGCCAGAAATATGCTGAGTAGCCCTGTTTAAAGAAAAATGGTTTTTGTTTTGTTTTTAAATTGTGTTATACTTGATTGAGCTTAGGGCCTTATGCATGCTAAACAAGTACTTTTCCCTCTCTTCTTTTTATTCTTTAAAAAGAATTTTTAAAGAAATTTTTAAAATTCTCACAAAGACAGAGAACTTTTAAGTGGTCCTGTTGCACCTTTCCTTCCTGTACAATACGGAGGCAGCAGGGAAAGGCTGGAGTCTTTTGGATTCGCATCCTGACCCCGTGTCAGCCAGCTGCGTGGCTTCCAGCACTTCCCAACCATTTCGAGCTTCAATTTCCTCATCAGTAAAATGGGGATTATCCCCACACCTCACCGAGCTGTTAAGAAGATCAAACGAAGCAATTCTGGGAACATTTGCCTTGTTCCGCAGACTTGGCTCACTAAATGTTATTTCAGTTTGGCTGTTAGTTTAGGGACAGAAGTATGACCTGCCAAGAGGTCTGATGGGGGGCAGATCTTCCATGTCCTCTGAGTGACTACGGGTGAGGTCAGACAACCATTTTATCCTGGGAAGGCTCATCACCAGAGAACCTGAAAACTGCCTTCATTTTTAGCAGCTCAGAGAAAGGCATTCAATTTTTCTTATTTCTATCCTGGGAATCACAATCTACATTTGCAAGAAAATGAGGGTGTCATTTTCCTACTTCCAAGGCACCTAGGCTGATTCATTGCAGCATTAGGAGTGGTTAATGGCAGCTGAAGTAGCAGTGGGTTTTGGCGGCAAGCAGGACCCCACCAGGGACCGGGGTGACTCCCAGGTGTTATTGCAACCTGTCTGGCTTGCTATGAGCTCACTGGTTTTTCCATCGAGTTATCTGCCAGGCTCTACTTTCATTTCCTGGGCAGAGAGTCAGAGGTCACGGGAAACGTGGAAGCATTGCTGGTGGAGGGCCCAATGCATCTAATGAGTCTTGTGTTTGCTTCTGATCACAGGTTGAAATGAGAATGCTTCCTTCCTGGCTTGGGCTGTGATAGCACTGTGTAGTTTCAGAAAATTTATTTGCTGTTCATTTTGTTTCTTGAGAAGCCTGGCAATTTGTTTCTGTCCTCCACTCAAAGAGACTTAGTTCAGGGCTGGCTAGAATCCAGGAGTAATGAGGTGTTGGTGAGAAAAACACCACCCAAAGAAATGGATCTTTACTAGCCGCTTCCTGCGGTGCTGATGGCAATATTGCAGCCCACGAGGTGATGGGTCTTGATTTCCTTTTGGCTTGACTGAGGTTGGCCTGGGCTTGGCCTGTTCCCTGTTGTGGGGGCCTCTGCATCCCAGATGGAGAAATGTGTTTGACTTTGGCAGCTCATGTGCGCCTGATGGAATAACACTTCCAAGCATGCGTACAACTGAGAAAATGGGAGACGTTTAGCACACCGTTTTGGGCCTTGTGTACATTCGTGTTTTCATTTCCAGTTGTCTTCCAGCTTCTCTAGAGAAGATGAATGCCCGGAAATGAGTTCTTTACCTGTAATTACAGCAAGCTTCCATGGGCTCCCAAGACCAGAATGCTGTAACTAAAACCTATTTCAACACAGAAATAAATGCAGAGAGGGTTCAAACCAAAGAGTAGATGGTGGTGCCCCAAATTTCTCCTATCCTAGCACTTTTAGTGTCTCTGTGATAATTTTATTCCATACGTATATCTACAATTCCATTCATTAATTAATTAGATACAAATAAATTAAGTCATCCTAAAAATGTTGTAGACATTTGGAAAAGGAATGAAGTTAAAGAAAGAATACTTTTTATTTATTCTTAACCACAATGGCAAGAGTGTACCAATGTTCATATAGGACCATTGTGAACTAGAATATGAAGTTGATTTTAATTTCAGTGTCTCAGCCTTGTTCTGTGAATGTCCTTTTTGGGCCAAGGTGCTCTGGTACACAGTTTGAAAACCTTCTAGTTTCAAGAGGCTCTCAGACGGCTCCAGGCTGGAAGGAGGGGCTCAAGCCTATTCCATCCACCTTTGTTTCTCTTCTCTCATCCTCTCTGACCCACAGCCAAGTACTGTAGCCTTCCTCCGTGCACAACCCTGGAATGGTAGGACTTCAGACTGTGCTTCCCACAGCTCCCAGCCCTGATTTCAGTCCCTGAGCAACCATATCAAGCAGAGTGCTGTACTTTCAACCTCATCCCTAGGGAAAATGCTATGGTGTTGAGACTCTTGGGAGCTCAAGGCAGACAAGGAATCTTGGTCCAAACACAATTCAATGTTGACATTGTGCCTGTGTGTTTCTTGTTCCTTGGTACAGATGACAGGCATTAAGGCAAATTAAATAATTATGTTGTGATTCAATTTAATTAAATAAATGGGCATTTCCTTCTTCAACCTCCATGGAGATTGGTTTTCTAAAGTGCCACCATTTTTAATCTGAGCAGGAATGCATAGCAGAGACGGCTTGCACAAATGAACAGCAAAAATCCATGGTTCAGAGGCTGAATGGGAATAATTTAAGTGGGAAAGGGCCTCTTTGCAGGCAGGGGGCTGGTAAACTCGTCTTTCAGGATTTCCATTTCCGGAACTGTCGGTCAATATCCATGTTTCTATTCAGCTGCCCATGACTGGACACCTCACGAAGGCCTAAGCCTTGAGCCCCTTCTGCCAGGTTTAAAGAAGGCGATGTTTTCAGTCCCCCTGATGGGTGGGTGGTAGCAGGTGGGAACTGCCATTGAAAAGTCAGGGGGACCCTAAATCTCCTTTTCGTCCGAACTGAATGTTGGTGGCAATACAGAAGCGCACTGAAGCGCCTCTAACAAAGCTGCTCCCTGCCTGCATTCAGAAGGGGAAAGAGGGTATTTTGCACCATGACAACAGGTGACCTCTATTTGGAATTGTCAACAAACATTAATAGACCTCCCGAAACGCATAGGCTGTGATGTGAGGGGATCGGCCGCCTGAAGGGAGAGCTGGGCTTTCAGTGGCACAGGGGCTGCTCTAGCAAGATGTCAGCTGACGTGGTTAATTGGGAATGATTAGGGCTGTCTGCAAGCTGATTCCCTGAGTTTGGTGCACACATAATTGTTGTATGTAACCCGGAGCGGCTCTGCTCTTTCATCTCTATGAAGAGATCAGAAAAGAGAGATTTACGGCTTAGGTTGCCCCAAGCCACACAGAGCAGGCTTAATTTTCCTTTCCAAGGAATCTGCCGGCTGCTGTTGTGACTAGTTCTCTTTGGCTTAGATGGTATGTCGAGGTCACCTGTGTGGTTTTTCTGTTACATGATTGATTGACTGAGATTAATTATTCTGTCAGAGCTGTAATGGAGGCAAGATGGAGGACAGTGATAAGCGCAGAAGCTCCAGCAGTTCCTCCAAATGCACTTATACCTCTTTCTGTTTAAATAAATCAAATGGAACGCCTATGTCCTGGGTGGTGTTGCCTGTTCCCTCCCCGTGTTCTCTGGCCTGGAGGTGTTTTCTCTGGGAGTCTGAAGCTCTGAAATGAGCGGCTATTTATTCAACATCAACTGCAGGATATTTGAATCCTTCCTTGCTTCAGTCCTTCTAAACTTTCTTGAACACTTCAGCCTGATCTGAGCAGCAGGTTTCAGGGACTGCCATAGATCATAGATCTGAGCTAAAGGCTGGATAATGTAGAGAGCATGAGGTAGAGAGAGAACGCATGGCAGGTGGTGATGTTCTCATGTCAGATTTCTGTGCTGTGAAAACTGCCCTACAAGGCCTTTTGAGGGAGGCAGAGAATGTGGCTGTCAGCTCTTAGTGGCAGACTTAAGTTGGGCTTCTTCGGTCTCCTGAAGAAACCAGGGGTCAGCTAACAAAGACCAGGGTGACTCTTGGTGGCCCTTCAGATGGGCCCTCCATGCTAGGAAATTGCGTTGTCCCTCTAGTAATGAACCGTGATAATAAACTCAAACTTACACTCTTCAAACAGCAGTTTTGTGGGTTAAAGGTGGGGTTTGTAAAAGTGTATCTTACCCCTTTGTGCCCTACCATGCTGGAGGGGTGAAAACAAATGAGAGAAAAGGTTTTTTTTATTTAATTTTCTAAAATACTCTTTCCTTTAAAAAATAAAATTTGATGGCGTCTACAAACGCTCTCTAAAACGTTTCTGGGGAATGGCCATTACCAAGCTCACAGCTAAAGTTGGGTTGCATAAATATTCCGTTAGTCATAAGCATGTTTCTTGAAGTGGAACATGTGTCAGAGTTTCCTTAACTGCTCCTACGAAGGTGGGCCTGCTGGACCAGCAGCGTGGTGGGAGATAAGGGACACAAGAAGGAAGGAAGGAGTGGACACTGTAGGGCAGAGCCCTGGACTGAAGTGCCATGTCTTTTTTCATCGCTCAGCAAGTCAGCGATTGGAGATTGATGAGAGTAAGTTGTTATTGTAATTTTAGTCTCCATTTTCAAGGAAAGATCACCTGTCCCTTTCCAGGTGGTTTCTCAAGTCAGTTACTGGAAGGATGCTATATTTAGAGGATGCTAAACTGTCAATTACTGGAAGGATGCTATATTTAGAGGATGCTAGGCTGAAAACTGGTTTGTTGCATGGGGCCCAGAAGAATTGTCTCCAAATCTCAGTGGAGATTCTTTGGCTGTTTAAGAATATTGAATTTTGTTGTTGCTTTAACTCTCAGTACACATGTTTTTATGATTCATGCATGTCTCCTCCAAGAAGTAGGAGAGCTGTGATGGTTGTGCCCTTGTATTTTCTAACATACTTGAATGGCAGTGGATAAACTATAACCATGAAATCCCCATAGAGAAGGATGGAGATATGAAGTCATTGAAGAAAAGATTATGGAAATCCATTTTGCATGGGTACAGTAGTAGACACCGAGCTTCAAAAACAAGTAAGATAAGGCTCTGAAAAGTTGTTGACATTCTCGAGAGACAGTTCCAGCAGAGTAGGTATAGGGGAAAATCTGAGTTAGAACAAGGGCATTTAGGAGAAATAATGACTTCAGTGAGAAGGAGGAACCCATTGATCCAATATTAGCTAGAGATCTCTAACTTGTATCAGTGAACATATGGTGATTGAGTGGCAGACAAAGAGGGACCTTTATCCAGAGAGAGGATAAAGCCTTTCGAGGGCACAGGGCCTTGATGGGAAAAGGCAGGTAAGGGAATGAAAGGTAGTCATAGGGAGTGTGGGATTACCACTGGGTAAAAGACCAGAAATGTAGGTAAGAAGGTTTGATGTCAATCACAAAAGAGTCTACATATTGGCCCATTTGTAGCAAGGGAGCCACTGAGTGAATCTGAATAGAACGTGGACAGGCTCAGATGTGTGTTTTCAAATTAAGTCTTTGGAGTTAATAGTGATTATGTCTCTCCCCAAGACATGAAAAATGGAAGCCGCTCTGTGGACTTTATCACATGGTTCTACTAAATTGTAATCATGGTGTAGGTAGAGAGGTCAGAGCTCTGAGACTGTTGATGTATCTGAAATGGGCAACAGAGAAAGAATTGAAAGATTCAGTTAATAGGATTAGGAACTTGAGTTTCACGTAGGTGCACACATATTCCAATCTGGGAATCCTGTGAAGTACAGGGATCTAGATGGTCCAAGGTCTTAAGGTGATTCACTACTATGTGACTTTATAGCTTATAAGGCAGTAGGAAAACATCAAACTTTGTTCTACAGAGTTTAAGTTATTCACTGGAGATGAGATAGTTTACCTAGCAACCTACCTGAGGACGAAAGGTAGAGCAAACCCTTGGAGGAGAAGTCTCACACATTCTCCGTGCTCATCAGAAAGTGGGGGCTGGAGAGATGGCTCAGTGGTTAAGAGCATTGCCTGCTCTTCCAAAGGTACTGAGTTCACGTCTCAGCAACCACATGGTGGCTCACAACCATCTGTAATGAGGTCTGGTGCCCTCTTCTGGCCTTCAGGCATACACTCAGAAAGAATACTGTATACATAATAAATAAATAAATATTTTTTAAAAAAAGAAAGTGTGACCTCATGATGCTAGTGGGTATTCCATGGAAAGGGAGCTCGCTAGCAAAAGATCATTGAATGCCCCCAGGAAACAAGGCTAGATATGCTAGCTTTGGACTTCCCTGAGCTTTCAGGGACCTAAGTTTATTATGCTAACACTGCAAGTTCAGTGAGGTGTGTTGTAAAAGGAGCAAGCCGTGTTCCACTATCTGGCTAGCATAGCCCTGAAATAATTACATGGAAACTGTATTTATTTAACACTGCCTGGCCCATTAGTTCTCACCTCTTATTGGCTAACTCTCACATATTAGTTTAACTCATCTCCATTAATGTGTATTGCCA
Source organism: Myodes glareolus (assembly GCF_982192425.1). NCBI lineage: Eukaryota > Metazoa > Chordata > Mammalia > Rodentia > Cricetidae > Myodes > Myodes glareolus. The sequence continues at coordinate 7,729,832 of NC_142037.1, forward strand.
CTTGACTGTGCTTACCAGCATGAGTCTAACCAGTGTCTGTCTCAGAGAGGAGAGCCATGGCATCTGCCTGACTCTGCTTTCTTTCTCCCAGCATTATGTTTGGTCTACTCCGCCTATCTAAATTCTGCCCTATCAAAAAGCCAAGGCAGTTTCTTTATTTGACCAATGAAAGCAACACATAGAAAGAAGACCCTCTTACACCAAAGGTGATTGTGCCTTCTCTCTCTCTCTCTCTCTCTCTCTCTCTCTCTCTGTGTGTGTGTGTGTTTGTGTGTGTGCGCGCGTGCGTGTGTGTGCGAGGGGGGGGAGAGAGAGAGAGAAGTGTGTGTGTGAAAGAGAGTGATATAGAGAGAGTGGTGTGTGTGTGTGTGTGTGTGTGTGTGTGTGTGTGTGTGTGGCAAGGGATGCAGATGTGTGTGGAAGCCAGAGGTCAATGTCAGGTATCTTTCCCAATCACTCTCCACCCTATATTTTGAGATACTGTCTCTCAACAAACCTGGTATTCAGCAGTTTATCTAGATTGGGTGGACAGTGGGTTCCCGAGATCCCCCTGCCTATACCTCTCAAGCGCTAGGATTATAGGCTAGTGGTGCTATGCTAGCCCTGTAGGTGGGAGCTGGAGTTCAAACTCAGCTTCTACTGCTTGCATGTTGAGCACAGTGCAGACCAAGCAGCTCCTGGGCCCTGGGGTCGCCCTCAAAGCTCATTTTCCTAGTTGTATGCTGAGTAGAATTTTCTTCGCAAGTTGTGCCCTCTTAGTGTCTAAACTACCGTGGAAGGGTCCAGAAAAGTTATCTATTCAGCAAGAGCAGCCTCACCTCCACAATTTGACATCATAATAATGAAATCTTGAGTTTTTCCTCGATGGTCATGATAGTTTAGACACACCTGTTTACTTGGCAGTATGCTGACTGCTGAGAAGGTTCTGGCAAAATGCAACTCTTCTCGACCTTGTACCTGAGTAAAGTCACAGCTTTATTAAAGTGTTGACCAGGGCGCTCAGAGGAGCTGTGACTGGGCATAATGTTTCTGTTAAGGGTGGCCGTTCGTTTGTCCAGCTAATTAACACTCAACACCTTTGATTGCACCATATATTGTAAACTACCGAAAAGCTCACTCAGAGCCTGTTGAATTTTGGTACTTGGATCGCAGGGCTCAAATGGAAATCGAGGTCTGTCCTTGTATTTATGGGGGTTACTTCTTCCCAATACATCACACATATTTCCTCAGCCCTGTTTTCAGTAATGCCTGCCACAAAGAACCCCATAAATCCAGCATTTGTGGCTATAAGTTTGTCATTCTTTTCCTGAAATAAGATCGGCCACTATTATAAAGCAGCAGAAGGCTGCCGGTGAGAGCAACCAACATCCCATCGACTGATTCATCAGGGGCGTTTAGTTCTTCAAAATGGAAAAACAAAAATCGGCTCCAAAAAGCAAACACAATAAATTAAAGGAATGTTACTCTGTGCATAGAGCAGCTGTTTGAATGCTTGCTTAGTGGGGTCACATGACTGACCCACTTCTTCGGAGGAACAAATATGTCTTACTTTAAGGTTATTATTGAAGACACATGATGTCATTTACTTTGGCCTCCTTGTCAGCATTGGGCTCCATTTAGAAGAAACAAACTATCCACACACAAAAAAGCTACCATCTGCATTTGCTTAAGTAGACCTGTGACTTACATAGACTGATGAGTAATTGGGTCCTTGGTTAATAACAGAAATTTAGTTAAAAGTGATGTCACCATTGTTGACCCAAGGTGAGGCACAGGCTCAAAAAGAAAAGAATTGTACTAGCGGTAGCTGTTTTCTTGTTAAGCTGCAGGGTGGTGGTGGCTCTTCCTGTTTCCCTAAGTAGAGAACAGAATTACCAGGAAGTGAAGGCTTCGGTGTCTTGTGGGCTAGGGCTGTGCTTCACTGGAGGGAGACCCTTGTATGTTGGCCAGTGTGTGTTGTGGACACCCTGCTCATGTTGTCCTCTACTCAGCAAATCTGAGCACCTCGGAAACACGGGCACCTGGAAGCTCTCAGGTGACAAGGAGCCCCCAGGAGCTTCACTCTGAGCTGAGAATGGTCACCTCAGGCTGTTAGAGCAGCTGAGTTGTAGAACAGTCTGAATCTGCTCCTTGCCAAAGGCTGTTGCCTTAATTACTTTCATTTTGTCAGTATTCACAGAGTTGTTTTAAGCAGGGAAACAATTGTGCCAAGGCCTTGTTTTTTTGTTTTTCTTTTCTTTTTGTTTGTTTGTTTGTTTTCCCTGGTTTTGTTGTTTTGTTTTGTTTTGAGACAGGGTTTCTCTGTGTAGCTTAGGAGCCTGTCCTGGAAATAATTCTTGTAAACCAGGCTGGTCTCGAACTCACAGGGATCCGCTAAATGCATACATGATAGAATCCATGCATGTAGGATAGAACACATGCAGGGTGACTGTCCCCCTGTGGACACTGGGTGCTATCTGCAGGCCTTAGGGCTGTCGTCACTGGGGGGCTGGTGGTACCATCATCTTGTGAATTAAAGCTAGGGTGCTGCTGGCTACCCCACAGGGCAGTCACCTCTCCTGTGGGAGTTACCCAGCTGGAAATGGCATGCGTAACTCTGACCTACACCACCTCAGCCTTCCACTTAATTCTCAAGAAGGCGACCTTGGTCTTCTGCTGCCTCAGGTTTTGATAAGCTTTGTAAGAGGTCAGTAGAACCAATCTCTCCTGGTGAAGTTTCCCACAGCCCCCGTTACTCGTTTTTTAGATGACTTACTGTTTGTTCTCTTAAAACATAATACTGTTCTTGTTGTACATATAAGTGCATTTTGTGTGTGTGTGTGTGTGTGTGTGTGTGTGTGTGTGTGTGTGTGTAGGTAGGTAGGTAGGTAGGTAGGCATGTAAAGGGGCAATGTGGTGGGTGAGGTTGATTCTGTTTGCCTTTACCTTGGTTTCAGGGAACTTGGTTGCTAGTTCTATTTGCCCACTGAGTCTTGTAACCATGTAGCCAAGCCTTCCAGCTTCCTGCTCTCCTGATTACCTAGCTCCTGACAGCTGGTTCCATTGCTTCTAGAACTGAGCAACACTCTTGAAACCAAAGGTAACGCTTCTCAGAGGTCACTACAAAAAAAAAAAAATCATCTCAATGTGTTGTTTGAAATCAGGTGGCTCAACACTTCTGGCATGGTGACCAGCCTGTCCATTTCTAACAAGTTCTCAGGGGTACAAATAGAGAAGGCCAGCACACTACACTTTGAGCGACAGGAGTCTCTTTGGTGTATGTCCCCATTAGCATGTTTTAGACAAATCTGATGCTAGAAGGCTGTCACCTTCCAGCCCCGTGGCAGGAGAGCAATGGTTGAACACCAGGATGCTGGGATGCAGAAGACCAAAGGTCAGTTTAGTGGCTGAGATGGGCTTCAAACACACAGGTCTGAGACACATCTGCTCCAGGATGAGGAGCAGGAGAAAATACCAGCCTCCCTTCCCCAGCTGAAAGCTGGAGGTTGTAGTGAGGGCCGAGCCATCCCTGATCACAGACTCGCAGGAATGAAATACCAGTTGTGAGAGTGTTTCTCCAAATTATGCATATGTTTATAAATTACCCTAGGTGTTCCTTCGCCTCATTCCCTTTATTGTGGAGTGTATTTCTTTTAAAGTGACAGCTTTAATTTTTTCCCCCACTCTGTGCAGATTTCATGGATGATGTAGCTTAATAAATCAAGGCGATTTCCACCATTGTATCAAGACTCTTTAATCAGTTCTTTGAATTAATGCAATCAAACGGTTGAATTCTTACATTCGTCTCTGTATTTACAGCTCTGTTGTGCTTTTTTATTGAATTGGAAGAGGAATATCTTCATTTGCAGACAAAATAAAATAAATCTCGGCAGGTTATCTAGTAAACCGACTGGGGCACAGGGTATGTGCTGTTTATGTATGCACACACATGTAAACTAGAAATGCAATGACTATTTCTCACATTAAATTTTGCATTAAGACTTCATATTCAGGAAACTAGCATTCTCCATTTTTTGTGATAGTGTACCTATTCTTTTTAACCAAGTCGTTAACCCTTGAGGTCTAGAAGACACCCAAGGAGCTTTCAAACATTAGAATCCTTTGATGAGGTAAGAATCCCTGGGTATTTATGTCCTCTGAATGAAAACACAGGCTATGATATCAGGTTGCCCAGAGAATGCTCTTGTTCCACCTAACCTAGTGGCAAGTGTGCACCCAATGGAGGCTAATAGAAATATTTGCACAGGTAAATTGGCCCATATCTTAGCCCATTACTTTGCTTTGTCCAAATAGCTAGGCAGATAGCTACTTCAAAGTAATTAATGAAGAGCAGGCCTAGTAGTGAGTGATGGGTCTTTTGGTAGCTTCATATAGTGTTTGTTTTGCAAGAATAAGGATCTGATTTGAGAACAGTTCCTTCATAAAAGCTGGGCATGAGGGCATACACCTGAAACTCTATTTATGGGGGACTGTAGACAGGAAGATAGCCAGTCTGGCTTAATTGGTGAGTCCCAAACCAACGAGAGATTCCATCTCAAAGGATGTGAAGAGCCCCTGCGCACGGCACCAAGGTTGTCCTCCAGCCTGCACGTGTGTGCATGCACATGAGCACACACGCACGGACACTCGCACACACACTTTTTTAAAGAACGCATTTATTTGTGTCACAGTGCTGGAAGCTGGAAAGTCCAAGAGCATAGCACCAGTATTTAGCGAGGACGTGAACTTGATTGCTAAGAGACTCATCCCTTCAGTACCTAAGCAACGCCAGTGACAGTGGCATCAGTGCCCCTGATCGCCTCTTTAAGGATCCAGGTTTTGATAACTATCCTGGTAGCAACTGTGCATTCAGTTTGAGTTTTGGAAGGGACATTCAAACCAGAATAACAAACCAGTGGGGGTTTGTTTGTTTGTTTGTTTCCAAACTAGAAATATAAGGTTAGGGTGTATTCTTTGAGGGACACCAGTCACAGACAATATTGATACAGGCAAAATGACCAGGTGACAATTTTAGTTCTGAAGGAGCACTGCCTTTCGGTGTGGCTCCTGTCCTCCATGTGGGAGGTCCTATCTCTATTAATGAATTTTAGTCCAGGCTCTCAGAAACAGAGATTCTACTGAGGTGAGATCTGTACATGAGAATCACTTTTGTTTATTTGTTGTATGTCTTTGGCAGAGGCAAAAATGTCTTATAAGATCCTAGAACTCATACATACCAGAGCTAGCTCGACATCATAATCTACTTCCTCTTTAATTTCATTGGCCGAACAGCTAGGCTGTCTCTATCTGGGCTGGCCTCTGTGACTATGAATGTCCTGTGCATTCTTGGAGTCACCCCAAGTGTATGGCATCCTCGTCTGAACCTCTTCCTTTTGAAATCGGAAGTCTATTGGCCTTTGGGAGGAAGTTGATAACTTACATAAGGTAGACAGATTTTCTTCTGGGGGAGAGCTTTAGTAGAGGTGTATCAGTTAGCTTTTGTCACATATCAACTTCCCATCCCCACACCAGGGACTATGGCAGCAAATATTGGTTTAACTTCCTCTTGTAGAGACTAGCCATTGGGTTCAAGTTAATGCTTCGGTTCTTTGGCTCCACAGTGACCTCCATTTCTCTTGATTGGTCCCCTTCACGAGCTTTCATCTCAAATGGGACTCCTGGGATGGTATGGAAGATGAGAAGCTTGCTTGCGATAAAGGCTCACCTCTGGGAGGATGGCCTTGATCTAGTCAGTGCGGCAGCTGCAGAGGTCAAGAGCAACAGAGAGTAGGCCCTGCTGTACACTTTCTGCTTCTCTACCTGCGATCGTTGGTTGTTGTCATGGGGGGCCAGAAAGATGACAAGTGCAACACAGAGTCAGTGTGAGAAGAGACAGCAGTGGGACCCACAGGCAGGGAGTGCTGAGGCTGCAGGCTGTGACCACAGCAGCTTTCTCCACTGCCCCATCAAGTAGCTCTTTCCTTCCAAGCCTCTTCAACAACGTCCTCACTCCTTTACAATTCAGGAATCAAGTCTTCCTGAGGTACTTGGGACTCCTTCGGAACTCCTACCTCAGAAGACTTGGCACTTAACAAAGCCCCGACTTTAAGCAGAGTTCCTAGGCAGTGGCCCTGCTGTGGGGTTTGGTTGGCATTAACGAGTTGAAAGATTAGCCTTAGTCAGGGCTTTTCTGGCTTTTTAATGGTGGCACTGCAAGTTCCCCCTTGTCAACTTAGAAATGCATGCGTTTTTGTGGAATCCGGACACTGGAGTTTTCTGTTTGGGAAAGAATTTTAATGAAGCATTCTCAGGTTTGCTCACCAAAATAAAGAAAAGTCTTTTGTGCCCTGGGAAAGTTATGTGGCAATCAGGAACGCCTAGAGAAGGGCCTGTAGAGTGAAGGAAGCTAAACTCTGCTTTAATGATCGCTTCTTGTAAAACCCATTACTGCGCATGAAAGTTCGGCTCACGGAAGGGGCACTTAATGATGTGGAGGCTGCGGAGGAATGGACACTGGATGATAATTCCCTAACAGATGAAAGAGAAGACTTCACATTGCTGAGACATCTGTGACGTCTCTCGGTGCAAATAGCATAAAGGACGATGACAGGCGTACCGGTCCCCTGCTTTGGGAAGAAATTACCAGCTTCGCAACAACAAATGACAAGGCACTCACGGCAGAGTTCTTTCCCCGACTAATTGGAAACCCGGCTCTGAATTTTCCTGTCATTGAGAAAGAGCTACTCTGTGGTAAGTGGAATTCCTTGGCTTACTCTCCTAAAAACCCAGCTCAACGTGGGGGTCTTAGAAGCAAATGCATTTGAGAGCCAGTGGTTGTGGGTGTGCCAGAAAGTGACTGACAACGTGGGGCTCGTGACTGAGACTTTCTCCAGCTCTACTAGAATATACCACATACTCTCTCTAGCCTCAGTTTCCCCACTTGTAAAATGAGAAGGGAGTAAACCTGAAACCATATACCCATTTATTCCTCCACCTATCTGCCCATGAATCCCCTGGCCGTCTCTCCATACACTCACTAACTCTTCCATCCATGTATTTGTTCACCTACCACTTATGCGCAATCCATTAGTCTATCTGACTCGTGTCCGTTTACTAAGGCAGAAATGCATCCACTTTTTTCCCCAAGTCCCTATATACTTTCTTCTCCTTTTCGTGATTTCCTCCGCACCTCGGTGTTTAAAGTTATTTGTGCTTAACTTCTTCAGTTTTTCTCTTTTGTGCAAACAAGACATAGTTTTAAACTAACAGATAAGGAATGTCATGCCAAAAACATTATGTAACTGAGCTGGTTGGGGACAAAAATAAGGCTAATTCCCAACTCTAGGGCCAGGGTTCTGTGTCTCTTTCAAAATGTTCCAGAAAACCCAGAACCTTGCATTGCTTTTTCAAGGTTGGAAGAGTCCAAGGACCTAATGTGGGACTTAGCTATCCTGTAAGAAAGAAGCAGACTCCTTTGCTCTGTGATTTAGTTGTCCTCTAGAAAAATCCTAAGTGAACTGCTATCTCCCACAGTAGATTCTTAGGTGTTTTGTGATTTGAATAGTCAGGAATATTATGGGCCATTTTCCAAAATAAGGAAAGTTGATACCTTCTGGAGTTCCTGCCTTAGCTCCAACACAAGGAAGTATTAACAAATGAGAGTTTCACACAATACATAATAAACTATCATTTGCTTATGACTGCTGGGAGAGAAACCATAGCAACCTAGAGCTCTTTTTATTGTTAATTGGCTCGAAATCTTAAAAAAAAAACACTTATAAAGGGGAAAAAAAACACCACTTTCTTCTGGGAATGTTCTGGAAAACTGTATTTCTCCCCAGGGCTTATGGAAAAGGTCAATGACCATGGAATAACACATTTCACATGAATCTTTAAGTGAGAACGCTGCCCGAGAGGGCGTCCCTCTTCTCTTCAGATGTAAAAGGGATATATAGTCTGTGTTTTGAGGTAGATTCAGTTCTTTAAACAAAACCCATCATCCACCCCAGGCAATGTTGTTTGATCCCAAGTTCAGTCATGTGAAGTAAAGTTTCCCTGACTTTAATGGCTTAAAATGAAAGTGAATCATGTTTTTCTGTCTGAAACTAGGAATCCAGAGGTAGGCTCAACCAGAGTGTTTAGACTTTCGCCTTGTGGCTCGGGGGCAGGAAGTGGGGAAATGTGGGTCAGATGTTTTTGTCCACATTTCAAATAGGTAAAGGGTGGGAAAGTCTGAAGAACTGTCTGGCTCATAATGCCACTAGGAAGACTGGAAAACACAAGGTTAGTTCCCAATATGACTTTCGTTAGGAGTGTTGGGGTAGAAGATGGGGTAAAACTGCCAGTAATCAGAGCTGTCCGACACGGGTACTTTGTTTTAAGCTTCTGCATAGGTACATTACATGGTATGGAGAGGATGGGCTTCCTGGATCCAAAGTCATCAGTGGAGGTAATTGATCCAGGACAGCCAAGTTGGCTATTGAATCATGGGGCACATGGACCTGGAACTTTTTTATTGCCAGTATATATCAGAAATGAAGAGGCCTAAAAATCTCCACGGTAAACCCCCAATTCAAATCCATGGTTTTCATAAGTCCTGCAAGTATTTCAAACATGCAGTAAATTCTAGAGGGTAATAAATTCATCGGGACGTTGTAAAGTATATATTTTTTCTTTCATCTAGCTGACTGAAAGACATATCTGGATCTTCTGGAGTTGTATGTGTGTGTACGTGTGTATGTGTATGTGTGTACCCCTATATTTTATTATTTTAAGGTAGTGTCTCTCACTGAACCTAGAGCTTGTGGTTTCAGCGAGATTGGTTGGTCAGCACGGACCAATATCCACGTGTCTCCATCCCTCACCCAATTGTCGGGAGTACAGATGCACTTTTTATGTGTGTACTGGGGATCTAAACTCAGACTCTCATGTTTACACAGCATGTACTTCACACACTGAAATAATCTCCTAGCTTCCTGAGTCTTTCTATTAACTGTATTGCTGGAACAGAGCCCAACACAAGGCCTTTCTGTTCCTCCAGCTCTTCAGCCATGTCTCTGAGTGTCAGCCATCTCTGCCAACCTGACTAGGGAAGTCTGCAGAACTAATGGAAACACGGGCAAACTGACTTCAGAATAGATGTTAAGGCATTCCAGGAAGTCCTTACCTTTGCATGTGACTGCTTGTTTTGCCTGTGTAACAGCTGTTTGGATCCCTGAGGCTGCTCAGCTGGAACTGGTCAATGTTAGCATTGTCAAATGGGCTGAGAGCATACCTTGGACACTCTTCTCTCATGTCAAGTTTCCTCCCGATAACCCTTGATTGTTCCAAATTCTTAATGAAGCTTGAACAACATTCCACATCACCTAATTTCACTCCTCTCAAATCAGAACTTACCTATTTCCGTAAAGGGCCAGCAGCCATTTGTCAAGAGTTTACCACGAGCCATATGCTCCACAATGCTACTTTACATACATCTTCTGTGGCCCCAGCAGCTTTGTACGCAGAGGTTTCATCATTCCCACTTAGAGGGAGGAAGCCACAGCTCATGGTGGTGAAGTAATTTGCTCGCAGCAAGGTGGTCAGGCAGAGCTGAGATTCAAACTTGAGCCTGTCCGACTTACTAATTGGTGCTTTGAAATGCTGTTCTGTGCCACAACAGGGGTAATGAATCAGCCAAGGAACCCCAGGAAGGCGCTAACCTACCATTGTACATAATTGATCAAAACACTCACTGTGAACAGGCCGCTGTTTTAGATACACTCTACCAGGGGGAAGAGAATAATTACAAGTGACCACAGTAGATTCCTCTATCTGGTCGATTTTAACTTTCTCAGGTTCAAACCAGCCTTTAAGGCACTCTGTTTTTAAGATTGAGGGCTGCTGCCACTCAGACATGGGCAGCCTCCGTCTTTGCGGCCCTGGAAGGGGAGAGGGATGTCACCTGTCACTCTTCATCTAACTGGGTCTTGATCACTGGCATGCATGCCACACTTTTATTGGCTTAAGTGTTTGCTTGTGCAAGTGTATTTAGTTTTGTATTATCATTGTGGGTAGGGGTAGTCATTTAGAAAATAATGCCAGGAGGGTGTGTTGTTCATAGGACTTGAGAACGTTGTCATGTTTGGTGGGAACCTTCTTTAATCACTACCACTTAGTCCCCCTCATGGGTCACCTCAATGTCTCCATTGTCTCCGTTCCATCATAAGAAAAGGGCTCTGATGTCCCTTCACCTAAGGTACTCTCCTTCTTCTAATCTGTCCTTATACCTACTGCTCCCCGCAGTGCTACAAGAAAAAGAAGAAGAAAAATAGAATGTCGTATTGGGTAACCAGGCGAAGAATGATTCCCGGTTTAGATAGCCCACAGGACCAGGACAGACTAAAAGAATTCCTCTCTACTCTGTGGTCAGAAAAGGCATTTGGAGACAGAAAACAGAAAGGAACTGCAGAGGTAACCCTCTTGGTTAGAGCATGGTTGCCGTCTTATTTGAACCCAGGATAAATGCTCAGTTGCTTCCCACAGATTGAAGTGCATGCAGCTGCTGGGATTGCCTGGAATTCAGCTGTATTTGTGAGAATATGCTCTTAGGTTAGGGTTACAGTTACTTTGCATAGGAAGTTAGGTGGCAATACATCAATGAGAGCCCAGTATGGAGGCCTCTACAAGCCAAATTTAATTTAACAACACGATGAAATTAATCTTTTCATGTTTTTGTGCTTGTTTCTCTCGTCCAGTGTTTATAGGCATAATTTAAATGCATAAACCAGTAAATATAAATTGTCGGTTTTGTGACCACCAAGTCAAGTGCTTTTGGAAGATTTCATAAAGAAAATGTTACTTAGCAAAGAAGAAGGAGAGAGAAAGATGAATAAAGGAGGAAGTTGCATGGGCAACTCATGAGTATGGGCAGGCAAAGAGGGTAACTTACAGAGAATAGCTTCAGATCTAACGGGATCTGGGCCCAGTTCACATTCTTTAAACTCTGTTTTGTTTTAAAGAAACCCAAATTGGAAATGGTGGGTGACATTTTGTCTGTACTGGGAAGTTAAGAAGGATAAAGTGAAACTGTCACGGGAGGGAAGGACACATACCTCAGTCCTGGGGCTCAATGGAATGATTCTGCCAGCAACCTAGATGAACCCAAGAGCAGGTATTTCCCTAGTCTCCATGTGGGACCACTGCACAATCAATACCTTGACTTTAGCCTCTGAGACCCTGAAGCAGAGAAGCCAGCTGAGCCCCTTGTGCTTTGGGGGCTACATATATGAGATCATACATTTGTGTTCTTTAAAGCCCCTAAGCCCATGGTAATTCGTTAGAGCTACAGTCAAAAGCTGAACAAGCAGCCACATCCTCATTTTTTTACTGCAGGATCAGAATCACTACTTCCTCCCCTTTAATTGTTGACACGGGGTCTCACTCTAGCCAACCTGGTGTGGGACTCAAAGTTATTCTCCTGCTCTAAGTGCCAGGGTTGTAGGCATGCGCTCCCACTCCGGTTATTCCTCAGTTTCCTCAGAACGCCTTCACTGCTGCATTCCACAGGCTCACTGTATGTGTTTCTCTTTGGCCTTTGTCCTCTCCTGATTGCTCAGTGCATGACAATGGGGGGTGTGTGTGCAAGCATATGTTGATGTATTTGTCATTTCTTGGGTCCAACACAAGAATGAGAATGTTGTCTATGGCCTGTGGATGAGTGTGCTTTGCTCACGGGAGCCTTGGGATTTGTACCAACCCTGCAGCATTCTTCTGTAGTTTGTGGTCAGTTTTAGGGGTCTGTGCACTGGGGTGACACCTCCTTCACCATCATGACAGTGAGTTGATTTCTTCTTTAACTTTACCTTGGCAACTCGCTACCCTCACTATTTTGGTTCCAAAGGTGGGTACCTTCCCCAGTGCGGAACCTCATCCCTTTGTGTTTGTGCCTACTTCCAGTGTCGACGGGCCACCCAAGCATCAACACATGCATCACTCCAAAACTATATTAATTATTTTGCTAATCACATTGGCCAAAATATCTGAAATTAGCAATTTAACACAGGGATGATGGTACAGTCCATCATGCTGGGGAAGCCATGGCCATTGTTGAGAGCCCAGCTCGTTCATATCTGGACTGTAAACCAAAGCACATGTCACCTACAAAGCCAGAGATTCACTTCTGCTAGCTGGGCCACAACTCCAAAGCTCCTACAACTTCCCAAAAATGGTACCACTATCTAGGAAACAAGCATTCAGGTCCATGAGCCTGTAGGGAGTATTCTAGACCCAAACCATAAGAGCCACCTACCCTGTAGCACCAGTACAAGAGAAAGCTATCCATGGAGAGGTGTCAGGACGCTGGGCAGGGCATGGTAGCCAGGGGATGCCCTGCAAGCCTTTGGCTTTTCCCCACTGTAGCTATCTATTCTTCCTTCCATACTAATCGGATAATTTGATAGATGAAAGCACTAGGAAGAGGTGAGAAATTCATAAAAGGCATGAAAACATACAGCTACAAATGAGTGGGCAGATCCAGCACCTTCTCTCCAGAATCAAATCTGTCTGCCATCCGCATGCACAGGGTATGATGAGACAGGCAGATCTGAGCCTTGGCTTAATTACACATAATTTGGGTGACAGCTGAAATGCAAACCTAAACACTCAATCAGTTAAAGATACACAAAATTAAGCATTTCACACAGTGTCCAACCCCTTCAATCTTTATTAATACTTTAATTATGTTAATTATACCATGGTTTCAAGCCTTGCTACAACAACAAGCAGGGGGTGAAGGTGGCGGGAAGAGGCAGGCCTCTCAGCAGCAGAACTATGCAATCACTGTGTTTGAATTAAAAGTATGAATTGAATACAAAGTAGGGAAGATCCCAAATTTTTAACTGAACAGTTCACTTACTCGGGCTCCTCCCACTGACTCTTCCTGGAAGCCAAGCCCAGTCTCTCTCACTTTCTACACGCAATGCACATAGTAGGTGCCCAGTCAACGGCAGCCACCTTCATCTTGAATTAAACCTGATGGAATGGTATGCTTAGAAATAAAAGGAAAGGCAGAAACCACTGATAACTTGTTGGCGGTGTGGATGCCGAGGGCGGGTCAGGATCTAGAAGAAGAATGCAGGGCAGATGATCAGAGCCCCAGAGGTTTACCATGCTCTTTCCAAGGTCTTCAGGTGTCTAATCACCCCTTCCCCTGCTGCCACTGAGAAATGAGAATAGCATTGGGACGATGGCTTTCAAGTCGCTATTCTTCCTGAAATCACCAGGGACACTGCTGTGTGGTCCTTAGGTCCACATGAGAAGTAAGAGCCCTCCTGTGTCTTAGGTGCTGAGGGTTTCTTTCTAAACTCTGCTTAGGAGCAGTCTGAATGATCTTCAGGAAGTGGCTTTTTCAAACTCCAACCTCCTGCCCACCACCTTCCTCCATTCTGCAGTGTGGTTTTCCACCCTTCGATCAAACCTCCCACCTATGGCGGTGCGCTCTGTCTCTGGGTATGTGTGACTTGCTTGTTTCTCTCCCTTCCTAGTCTTCATGCCACACTCTGCATGAATTTCTCCCACATCTCCTGTGCTTTAGTCAAGCCTCTTCTACCGCGTCCTTTCTCCTACTCTGCGCTGACGCTGACATTGCAGGTAATTCACGAAACCCAGGTCAGGGTCGCTTCCTCCAAGAAGCCTTTTCAGGCCTAAACTAGTCAGGGACATGTTTTTCTCTTTCCAGATCCCTGTGGTTCTCTACATCTGACCCATTCCCTCTTTCTGCCACACATTTTTCTCATCAGGGTCTCAGGTTAGGAGGCTTTCAGCCATCTCTGGAGGTGTCCCTTCCCCTCTGCCTTAGATGGAGCACAGAAACCTCAACACATGCAAGTATCTGACATAGAGCTAACCACATAAAATCACTCAAAGTATTCACTGGAGAAAATTCAGTTGCCCAAATTACAATCATCAATAACTACTTTTTCGATCTTTGGCTTAATAGTTTGCTGAGCAGAAACAAAACTGTCATTGGAATGACTTGTACAAGATAGGATTTTAGGCATGGCTGGACAGACCATGGAGAGAATTGACGTTTGTTGGGAGAGTCTTTTTAACATCACCAGAGGAAACCTTCAAGATCCATCCATCTGAAGTAGCAAGGCAGTGTGTAGTGAGGAGAGCTGTTCACACTCATGTTGCTGTTGGCGTGGACTAGTTCTTGGACTACCCTCTTACCCAGGTCTCCTAGTTACAGCTCAATGTCTCCCCAGCCCCACAAATAGCCTTGCAGTCCTCTGTGCATCTTCCTAGTCTACGGAATCACCACTGGAACTTTCCATGCAGGTCCGGAGGGCCACCTCCAAGACAGTTGTACTGTGCTCCATTGTGACTCCCACATCCACCAAGATGGGAGCAGATGTTGAGGGAGGAAATGCTTGCTAGCTTCTTGGTCTTACAGTGGAAACAGAAAGCTCTTCCTGTCAAAAGCCTCAAAGGTTATCAGAAGGAAACCTGGCCCAAGGCCATTAACCGATGGATAATGGTGATTATTTTAAACTCAACTTGGCCAGAATGGAAATACGAAAGTAATATCTGGTTAAATTTCTTTTCTTCAGAGGTTTCTTTTTTTATGGCACAAGTCATTATGATCACACACACACACACACACACACACACACACACACACACATACACAAAAACCAGTGTAGAACAATATAAAAAAGGCCAGCTATTAAACACAGTAGGAATTGGGGCAGAAGAGAATTTACTATGGAAAATTAGAAAGAGCCAAACTGATAGCTCTATTTTTCACACCCAAAGCTCCTTTTTATTATTGGCCTTATTCATGGGCCTCCTTTCTAATTTTGGAGAAAATGTACTTGTCAATGTACATTTACTAAATAATAACTCATACCATAACCCAAATAAAATATGAATAGCCCTTGTTACAAGGAAGAGACAGGATGGTACTCACACTGGGTTAATGATAATTTCAACCAGAACCTGGAAAGGTTCATGTTTTCATCAGCCCAAGGATCTCACTGCAGGTGAATATATAGTTTGTTGGCCATTTTGTGAAATTTAAATTAGCTTTGAGATTAACATGGTTAGAATTTTAGGGGGCCACTAGGAATCCTGAAGCCATACCATCAATCTTGTGCCAGGGAGTTGGCTCACAGAGTAAGATTGAGACCACTGTGTGTGGAAGTGGTTAAGGCCTCGTAATTGGAACTTAGAGGAACTGTGAGTGCAAGGGGGTGGTGTAACATGAGGGGCCGGCTTGTTGGGATTTCTGTCCCGCCCGGTACCCCACAACCGGCAAACCCCAAAGAAAATAGCACAGAGTCTACATTAGGTTATAAACTGATTGGCCCATTAGGTCAGGGTACTTATTAGTTCTTATGACTTATCTTAACCCATTATTCTAATCTATTTTAGCCATATGGCCCCGTACCTTTCTCAGCTGGGCAAGTTACATGCTGCCTCTTCGGTGGTCTGCGCAGGAGTGGCAGAGGGAGCTTCCTAGAATACTCCCAGTCTCTTTGCTCCACCTCTACTTCCTGTCTGGCTTTCCCGCCTATACTGCCTGCCTGGCCAATCAGCATTTTATTAAAATATGATTGACAGAATACAGATAATTCTCCTGCACCAGGGTGGGGTAGAGAGACAGTGTGCATGATTTCAGTCCAGCTACAGTGCCAGTGCTGTAACCAAGTGTCCCAAATCCAGCCCTCTGATTTCTTTACTTCCTGATTCTGGGAGCTACTATTCTGCTTCCCGCGTGGGTCAAGATGGCTCGCAGTTTCCTGAGTGGCGCTCTGCCACGCATCTCAACCCCCAAGGACACCCTAAACAGCATATGCGATGTGGGAAAGCGTTCGAGAAATCTCCATTCATTGAAGATCTTTAGATAAAGCCACCACAGTGGTTAATGTTCTGGCTGGCTCATTTGCAGGTCTGTTGTGCATCTATTCTATCAAACATGACTGTGGCCCTATCTCTCAGCCAGTGATTGTCCAGATTGTACATGACATCAGAGCCCCCCTCCAACCCCCACTGTACCAGTACCCAAATACCCATGATGAATGTGAATACGAGATACTGCTTTTGGGATTTTGCCCAAGACCTTGGTTGTAGTCATATAATAAAATTAGAACTTGTATCATTTGAAAAAGAGAACTAATTATTTCCATTAGTTGTAATCTCAAATTCAAACACATGATATCGAGATTTCTGCTCAATGGCAAAGTTATAGACTGGGTGGTTAATTAAACATCTTTTCTAATCAAATTAGCTTCATTTCCTAAGTAGAGGTTTTTAACAGGGAAGTGCCTCTGAGAAGCTGTGTCTTCGAGCCATCACCTGTGAAAGGAAAGATAATGTCCTTTCAAAGGCCTCCCTTAGCAATGAATAATTACTCTTTGTTTGACTGCAAATGCACATTCCTGAAATAATATATTCGTAAAGTTTCATAAATTATTTCAAGATGTATTAAAGAGCATTGGAAATAGTTCTTCTCCCTCCAGGAGGTTGCCAAGAATGAGTTTTGTCCTTTAAAATTTGAAACAAATTATTATTCACCAGGGGAGCATCAGCAGAGTTACCCCCAGCTCTAGCTGACAGGAACAATTTGAGGGAACCTGCTAATGGCAATGCTTTTAAAACATAAAGGGGCCCTAAGTGGGACAATTTTTAAAAATTAAAACCGTACTACAGGGGTCATGCAAAGTTAGGGGCGCTACACATTTACCTGAGGCAGGGCCTGGATTCCAGCTGCTTGGATTATATGATACGTCATGGTTCCAAGGAGGTGGAGGAGGATTGGCATATCTCTGGTGAGTTTGACATAAATGTTCCAAAGCACAATTCTCCAGAAAATCCTAGCCTGGATTACAGAGTTCAGCATAATGAAGCACAGAGTCTGCTGTTGGAGGAGGTAGGAGGGCAGAGGTCGCTGGTGAAATGACACACAGCATTGGACCTCATTGGTAGAGAGGGGCACAGGTTCAGGGATCCTACACAAGCTCCTAGCACCAAACATTTGTGCTTCTACTGTGGTATGTCACTAAGGTCAAAGGTTTATGGAGTGCTTGCTTTAATGCAAGCCAATAACTCCAACCAAGGGCCACTGTGATTCTCTTGAGAAGTCACATTGTTTTTTTGCCTGGTTAGTGATGCCTGAATTCCTGGAGAATTGTATGTAGCAGGGGTGGTTATGGTGAGAGGCATGCTTTATCTGGAGAACTGTAGCAGGGGTGGTTATGGTTAGAAGCATGCTTCGTCGCATGTTCCATTCCAAGTGAAACGTCATTGAATAAAAGCATAAATTGAAAAGACAAAGGAAGCCCTGTATCTGGTGGTCACTTATGTTGTGCCAAGAGCTGTAGCCTGTGATGTGAAGCTTTAGTCTTCTTCTCTTGGTGGTGAGTGAGCGCAGGGCTAGGAATGGCAGAACTCTGCCAGTTCTGGCTGCATTCAAGGGACCCACCTGCTGTGTGACCAACAGGGCCAGAGCTCGGACAACCAGTTTCTTTGCAGCTGCTTCTCACAACCTGCTTTTTCTTCTTCAGAAACCTAATTCTCAATATCATCTCAAAGCTAGGTAAACTGGGTTGGTGATAATGTCAGAGGAAAAATTAGGGTTGAGAGATATCTGTACCAGTCAGTAAGGTGGACCAGAGATGTCTCCACCCCCTCCCCACCCCGTCCTAGGAGCTGCTGCTTTGTAATTCTGGTTGGCAGGAGCTAGAGTGCTTAAGAGAAAAATACTTTGTTTCAGACCTGGCAGTGAACTACTGTGGGCTCAGTTCTTCTGGTGATATGCCACGCTGGCAAAGTTCTTGTGGAAGAAATGGAAGAAGGTGAACCTTGCTCTGCCCAGGATGTCAAATACAAGGCCTTTGTGCTCCCATTCCCAAGCCCCCAGCAGACATTGCTAATTGATCACAGCTCTCCTTCAGAGCTCAAGCAGCATCAGAATCCCTTCACCTGTGCTCTCCAGACAGCCATTATCAAGTGACAGGTGTTGGCATAGAAGATGAAATCTATTTGTCGAGATTTGGACTAAGTCATAGCTTCTTTCTTTTAATGCATAATGTGTATGCCTGTCACATTGGCGGGTAATTCAAAGCCTTCTTTTTTAGTGTGTGTGGCAGGACTTGACTTCTGAAAAGGACACAGTGGGTATCATTCTGCCTCAGAAGTTAGCCACATCTCAATTCTACTTAGCCACTTTGTTCTTAGGAAAGAAATATTGGAAGGGCATTTTTGTGAGTTTATCTAGAGGTTTCTGATATGTTAAATGAGCATAAGGGGGCATAGATTGAGTAAAATGTGCTACACATGTCATGGACTATCCAGTTCTTTAGAAACTGGAAACAGCACAGTCGATAGCTCTGTGTGCTCTTAGAAATGTGGGGCTTAAGAAAAGCATGAGAGGACCATGCACGAGGGAGGAACGGGTTTTCTTGTAAAGACATACCAAGTGTTTACCATTTAAAAAAATAAAGATGTCAAAGCTGGTCAGTTGAAATTAAGATGTTTGTTTATCAAAAGGCACCTTAGAAAACTTGGAGAAAATAGCATGCATATTTGACAGTGGATAAGCATTAAGAACATAAAAAGAATTCCAATAAGCCAACTATCAAACTCCAGGTCATTCTGTAGGAAGTGCAAAGAAAATACAATATGATGTTTTAAATACACAAAATTGGCATTTTTAAAAGAGTCGGTTTTTCAGAAGATGTCGATCCCCACAAAGCCTTCTGAGTTGCTGACGGGAATATAAAGACAGGTACAGCTCTGTACAATTGTCCTGAATTACCTCATGCCCCAGAATTTCGCTGATGCAGTAAGAGGCATGTATAGGTATTTCTGGAAAAGAGGTGTTTGAATCCTTAGGGGTTTTATCATATGAAAAGTTATAAACAATCCAAAGGTCTAGGAACTAGTAGATGAATGAATCTTCATATATGTTTCCAATGGAATTACAACAAACCCAAGTAGCAGGCATCCAGAGTGTGCATATATCTTAAAATACTACAAATATATCTTATAAAAAGTCATATAATATAGCCACTCACATAGACTAAAAGTGCTGCCTGTGAGAGTGAAGTGAAAATGAGAATTACTGCTAAAAAAACAAATCAGTTTATGACATAAATAAATTCTATTTGTTAATGTGTGCATACACATGTAAGTATGTGTGTGTTTGCACAGGTATATGTGGTTAGAGGATAGATTTTTGATCTTTTTCATGGCTTAAGTGGCCTATAGGAATTTCTTTGGGACAAGATTGAAGAGATGTCACTTGTAGGCTTCATGCCCTCTAAATTTCGGCCCATAATTTCGCAGTTAAATTTTCAAAGTCAGCAGTGACAGCTGGTCCCTTGACATTCTTATGTCCCTAGGATCAACTCCTTGGTTTGCTGTTCACACAGAATACAACCAAGACTTCTCATGGGGCTGGGTGATTTGGTGAGTGCAGAAGTCAAACGACATGGGAAAGAGAATGGCGTACTTCAGTGTGAGAGGCAAGTCCTGAGAGGCTTGTGACAAGTGGCACTGGTGACAGTCAGGAGGACACACCACTTAGAGACTCCCAGAGCACCATAACAGAAGGGCTCTGAGTGAGAAGTAGGAGAGGAATACTACTTTATTAATTTTGTATTGCTTTCCCATGCATCAAAGGGCAATACATTGGGAGAGCGAAACTTCTAGGAAAAGAATAGGTTAAGAGATTGAGACGCCATCGCACCCTTTGTACCTACAGGATTGTAGGATTTCCGCCTACAGGATTGCGTGAGCGTTGCGCCCTCCATGGGAGCCTTGTCTGCTTTTGCTTCACATATTAAGAAGCACACTATCAGCTGGCAGTCTTTGTCTGGTGTGAATCGGGCCTTTGGTTCACCCCTTCTCCTGCTGTGTATAAAGCTGACGCGGAACAAGTGTTGCTTACTCCTCAAATCCCAGTACTCAGGACGAGTTGAGGAAGAGCAATACTTCAAGGTCATCCTCAGTCATGTGGCAAGTTTGAGGGCAGCCTAGACTACAAGACACTCTGTCTCAAACAAAACGAGAAGCCCGCTGAACCCCTTTCCTCCTGCCTCGTTTTCGGCAACTGTTTCTGTAGACTAGGTGCTGGCCATAATCCGAGAAGGGTGCTTGGGACTCCCGATTTGCCGTTTCCAAATGTAAGAGTTTCAAGCTTCTACTAGAGACGGGAGAAGTGCCATGCAGGCCTGACAGATAGAAGGAAGGTCCCAGACATGGATCTGCTGCTGTCTTTGTGACCTCCCTTCTCGACGTCTAAGCCACAGTTTTTCATCCTGACGCCTTCCAATCCAGGCACATTCAGCGACAATCGCTTCTGGAGTGGCGGGCCTGGCAGGCGCTGTAGAATGCCTGTATTTGGAGTGGAGTTGGCTATTGGAATACTTAGTGAATGGAATTTCATTAGGTCCTTATCTGTGTGCAGTGAGGAAAAGAGGTCCTTTTACACAGTGCTTGTAATGGACTGGAAAATTGCATTTCCCCCTCGCCCGAACAGTGCCATTAGTGGAGAGGCTGCCGGTCTGCAGAGAGCGGGAAGCCACCTCGGGCAGTGAAGGGCTGACAGCCCAAATGATGGCAGTGCCGAGGGACCCGGAAGATATTAAAATAAAAACAGGTTGTGTTGTTCTTTTCTGTCCTGTAGCAGTTCTGCCCCGCAACACAGAGAGTGATTGGATTTGAAGCACTGAGCAAAACATGTTAAGTAAGAAATTGTTTAAATAAAGTTGTTTGAGGTTGAAACTCTGCCCCGGGCATGGAGGCCAATGTAGTTAGCTGCCTCCAACTTAGAGATATCCAAGAGGCATTATGTGGCTTTTCTTTTTTTAGTAGGGACGCTATTTGGGGCTGTTGTAAAGTGAAGTATGCTCTTGAATTCTCTACTTTGGTAATTTGGCGGATTGCAGCTCCAGTGCCTGGCGGTGGGCAGTGGGCATGCAGGTGTCCAGCCGACGGACTGTAACCCCAGTTTCACTGTCCCTGGGTCCTGGGACTTGCCAGTGACAGGAGCTATGGGCAGGGTGCCAAGCCAGGGAAGTCTGCTCTGCTCTGCTCTGGGGAAATGTTTGTTCTCAGTCTGGTAGAGGCTACCACTTTCTTCACGGAAGCATGTCAGGCTGAGTCTCGTGGGCAGCTCGCAGCCTGTCGTGAGGGAAGAGCAGTCCATGCCAGGCCAGAGTGAAGACAGATCTGGACCTTGGTAACCTCCAAGGAAATGTGAGCGCTAATGTCTTTGTGATTGTGCAGGGGTACTGGGGCCATAACCATTAAGCCTATTAATACAACCAAAGAGAAGAATGAGATTTTCCATATTTGAGTTAGACAGACATGCAGAATTATCACAAAAGCACAACTATTTCTTAACCTCATGAGGAATTGTCTTACCCACTAGGAAGAAATAGCAAAATAGGGTCCCCTGAGACCTTTCCTACCACAATGTACTGTGGGCACATTTTGTAGAAAGAATAGTAGCGTCACACACTGAAATCTTGCCAGTGAGATGGTTTGAGGACTGGGGCCTTTGGGCTACGATAAGGTGCACAGGGTTATAATTGTAACTTTTTTGTCCCATGACCAAATACCTAACAAAAAGCAATTTATAGGATGTAGGATGTGTTTTTGGCCTGTGATTTAAGGCAGTGGTGTCGATCATGGCCAGAAAAGAATAGGGGAGGTTGTGGCAGTGGGAGGGCTTCTCTGAGGCTTCATATGTCACTGGGACCTGGTTCTAAGCCATACTAGAGAGCCGCTTCCTTCCTCCCTCCAGCTAGGCTTCACATCCCAAAGGTTCCATTGCTCCCCCAAGCAGCACCACCAGCTGGGACGAGGTGTTCAAATATAAGAGTCTAGAAGGGACATCTCACATTTGATCCACAGGGGCGGAACACTCTGGAAGGAAAACTGTGCTGGTTCAGCTGCTCAGCCTCCCTCTGCTCACTCACCCATAGATTGCTCCAGCCATCTTCTTCTATGCCCTTTCTTTTATCCCTGGGCTATGACCTGAACTCCAGGTTATGTCGACAGATATTGAAGACTTCCTGGCCTAAGGTCACCTACATGTCAGTCATTCTGTCCCCACATGCATCCCCTGGTCTTCCTGAATGTGTCTCAGGATTTAAAGAGACAGAGTGAGCTTCAGCAGACACCCCAACATTGCAGACTTGCTGAATTCTGTCCAGGGATGTGGTCAAGTATAACTGTTAAAAAATTAAATATGATTCTCAATCAAATATTTTATAAGCACATATATCATTATTCTGAAATTATTACTGTATACAAAAGTCACTGATGAAGTAACTGGCCATAGTTGTGAAGCTGGTTCTAAGAACTGGGCATTTGTCTACTGGTACATTTGTGCATTTGAGCAGAATGCCACTACCTTTTACACACTTGTGGAACCCAGACTTTAAAAGATATTAGAGTAGAAGAGGATGTATTTGGGAAGGACAGGGGATAAATGGAAATAAGAGGCGGATAGTTATGACCAAAGTGCTTTCTATGTGTATATACACATACATTTGTGCAAAACATCATAGTGATCCTATTACTTTTATGACTAATAGATATTAGCAATTTCTTAAAATGTCAGAATAGAATTTCCAGCTAACTTATAAAAAAAGGAGTCAGCATTCCACAGAGTAATAAAATTTTAACTTCCGGGATTTACTTTGCTGGACAAAAGTCTGCAAATTATTACATAGCTTCACTATGCGTAGGCTTTAATGAGGTAGTGATGAACAGAGGCAAACCTAGACATCATCTCTGGAAGAATTCAGTGACCCCTGGAAAGATCTGTCACAAGAAATGTCATTGGAAGTCTATTCTGCCCTTCCTTGCCTTTGCCTGTTTATATATAAGCTCAGATACATTTTCTTTCCTTCTTTGTTCATCCATTCATTTATTTTTATTTAAAAATTCATTAAAATATGGTTATATCATTTTCCCTCTTTCCTTCCACCAACTCCTTTCATGCCCTCTTGTCCCACTTTCCTTCTCAAATTCCTGGCCTCTTTCTTTGCTATTGCACACACACACACACACACACACACACACACACACACACACGCACTCACGTGCATGCACATGCACACACACATGCATGCACATATGCATGCACACACACATATAATATGCTGAGTCTCCTTAGTGTTGTTTGTATGTGTAAAATTTCATGACTGATGACGTGGTGATCATGTGGTATAGGATAAGCAATTCAAGGGCTCCTCCCTTGAGGGTATAGCACTTCTGTTCCAAGCCTCCCTTTGTTTCCTGTAGGAAATCCCAGTAAGTTTTCCCCTTTCCATGTTAGCGTGTTGATTGGTGTTGTTCTCGTTCAGGTCTTATGCGGGCAGCCATATTAACTGAGGTATCATGTGTAAAGGTATCATGGTGTCATTTCTAGGAGACTCAGCCTCACCAAGGAATTTCCCCTGTCTTTCAGCCCTCTCTTCTAACATGTTCCCTGAGTTTAGGAGCAGGAGTTATGTTTTAATGTGTCTATTGGGACTGGATTCCCATGATGAGTTGTTCTGGGCAGTTTGACCAGTTGTGGTTTTCTCTAATAGTCTCTCTTTGTTTCAGAGTAGTTACTTTGATGAGGGTTGAGAACTATATTTATCTATGAGTATAAGGTCACAAATATAGAGTGGTTAAGAATTTTGCTGGTTTAGAGCCTACTACAGTGAGGTAGTAGTGGGCTCTCTTCTCATATCCATGACCTCACTATTCACAGAGAGTACCAAGTATTATTTGCATACTGCCGAGCAAGCCATAAATCCAATCAAACAGCTGGTGGTTACTGATCCGAGGGCCACTATGCACCTTCAGGGTTATCTTGCCAACTGGTTGTTATTGTGGTTCATAGGCTTCATACAGTTGAGTAATACTATTGGTTGCTTTCTTCTCTTACCAGATTGTACAATATTTTCAGGGACTTTGAAGTTATTCTTCACAGAGGAGGCTTTTAGGTCCAGATCTGACTTGGATCCTGTGAGTTCCATGTTCAAAATGCATGTTGTCCTCATCAACAGAGATTTATCTTTGACCTCTGGGAAGAAATAAGATCAAGAATAATACCCTATATTGTTTTGGAAATCTCTTGGACTCTTCTGGCCAACAGCTCAAAATGGATTTTCTTATTCCTAGTACTAGGGTTTTTTATTAAAGTATCTATGTCTCTTGGGAGGAATATTATCAGCTCAAGTGACTTAATTAATTTAAACTAAACTTGTATGTGTATACTTGCAGATTTATATGTATTATATATGATTTTGGATAAATAAAAATGATTACTTATGACTTTCTCAAAATCCTTAGTGTTGTTTTTCTTCCCTCTTCTTCTGCATTTATTTTAAATTTCTATTACTGTGTGTGTGTTCATGTGTGCATACTTGATTATTGGCATATACCACAATGCACATGTATATTAGAACTTGTATGTCATTGTAAATGAGTCAGATTTAGTAAAACTCATTCAGATAAGATGTCACCTTGGAGTGAAGCCTCAACCAGAAAGTTACCTCTTCACCAATAAGACTTTTAAAATACTGAATGAGTTGTCTGTGACTGCCAGATTTTAGTAGACATGAGTAAATAAAACAAGGTTATGATGCCCAAGATAAGAGAAATACAGAATGAAGAAAGGCATTCTGGAGAGCTTGTCACATCGCCTCTGTTTGTTATCTGAATAGCATGATGAATGGCATGGGTTCCCCATCCCTCTGCCGGGAGTAGTTCAGATAAGCAGGAGCTGCTTGTGTTCCATCTGATTCTGTGAAGTGTGGATGACAAAGGGGAAGGGAGGGAAGGTGATTGCTCTGCACTGACCTTGGTTTGCATTGACTCCTTGGACTTGGAGTCTCCCTGGTGAGTGACATCCATACACATATCAAAAATACAACCCGAAGACCTGGGAAGAAGAGCTTTTCTATGTAAGATTTTGACAGTTGCTCGACATTTATTTTTGTGTCAGAGTCTTGAAGTTCTTTTCTTGCTTTCAATTCCTATAATACAATGGCCACAGACCCCACAAATGTGGGCATAAAGACCTACAAAGTACGGTTTTTCTTTAGGTGCTACTCTTGCAGACTTTTGGAAGGTCAAATAAACTGCAAGGAAGTGTTGTTTACAGTTTCCAGCACTTGGATACTTTAGGGTGGTCCTTATTTATTGAGACGCTGTTGACTGTGTTGTGAAGTGATGTTTGGAATCAGCTGAACGTCTTTTGAGATAATCTCTGGCAGAAGAGTAGTTAAATTTGGCTTCAGGCTACAGAATCGCAGGGTCCATCATCCATGCTTCTACTGTCTGCCCAGCAATGGCTCCAGAGAGACGGAGAGTGACATTAGGTACAGTGACTTGTTGGCTATTTGCCAAGTATAAGGCCCAATGAGACCAGCAGGTGCTGTTGAGGTAAAAGAGAAACTCACCGAGAGGTGGTGGAGGTAAGAAATGTCTGTATGAGGAAGGGTGTGCAGGCTCCCCAGAGATCTGCAAGCTGCCCAGGCAGCCACCGCTCTTCCCATGCGGTCAGTGTGGACACTGGAGGGCAAAGGCAGATGTTTAATAGGAATCGTTGGTCATGATTTAATCATGAATGGCCAAATACATTCAGGATTGTAGTAAGAGGGAAGCAGTGAGCCTTTTAGGAAGGACAGAGATAGGATCCTAGAGAGCAAAGCTTTGGAGGAAGAAATAAACTAGTCTGTGTGGAACTATGGGAGATGAGGAGGGCTTGGGCTAGATGCCAGATGTTTTGGTCCTCTTCTGTGATGGCTACTCCATCAGCACCTCACCTGAGTGACCTGTTGTCTTTGACATAGAGAGGGATGTCTGTTCTAACTAAACCACAAGTGTTTCTCCTGAAATCTAGCAACACAGCAGAACTAAGAGGGGAACCTGCCTCTTCCAAGCCCATTAAACATCACCCATTGATTCGGTGGTCCCTACAGACAGGAAGCTACATCAGAAGTGGAGCTATTCAGTGGCTCTGAATCAAACCTCCACTGTGGCATCCTTCATATGTGAAGTGACTGCGCGTCTATCTGCAAATACTAGGAGAATGGATTCCCTTGGATATAATTCTAGCTTTCGTTTCCAAAAACGTAGATAAAATCTAGGGGAAAGATGAGTAAACACCATTAATTAAATGAGGTATTTATCCTCGACTTAAATTAGAAAAATGACTGTAAGATGCAGAAAATCTCAATTAAAACCACCAGCCTGATTTTATTGTTCACTGTTCAACAAGGGGGAAGAGCGCATGAGTAAAATAAATATATATTTAGTGATGACACCATCTTGGCATTTCCAAGCTTTCGTCTCCAAATATATTCTTTATCTGAGCTGTCTTCCAATACTTTTAATATAATTAAAAGCACATAATGAGTGCCAGACTTGTCAATTCCAACAACAAAGTGCTGAATTTTGCAGTGAAACTGAGAGATCCATCTCCCACACATTGTAATGAATAGGTTCATAAAAGGAAAATAGTTTAATTACATTTTAGTTCATGGATTGTTAATAGGCTGGAGTATCTAAATTGAATAATGTGATTCTGGTAATAATTATGTGTAAATGAACTTGTTTAAATGATATTTTACAGCTTCTTTATAAAATTACAGCTAGAGGCAATCCGGTGATAGACAGACAAAGGCCATGCAAAAATTATCATAAACTATTAGCTTGTTTGCAAAGGGTTTTATGTTAATCTTTTAGTACTTAAAGCAATCTGCAATTAACATATCATGGGGAGCTGCCTCGGAGCAAAGGCATGCAAATTGAAGTGCTTAGATAAAAAGCCATTCATGTTGGGGGTGAAAAAAAAAAGAGAGAGAGAGAGAAAGAAAAAGGGGGGAAAATCAAAGAAAGGGTGGTAAAGTACTCTGAGGGTGCTGGTTTTATATCTGAGATTAAGGAGGTGTAATGACTATATTATCTAACTATGGCTGTAATTAAAGCGTTTCTCTTGCACACATGACAATAGACACCACATTGATTTCGGTGTTTTAATTGTGAAAGTCATTTTATTTCAGGGCACAGGATAGGAATAGCTTGAATCAAAGGGCTAGAAGATTGCTTTGTTGATAATATGTGTTCAACAGCTGCCTGGCTGCTTAATACACAAGTGGGGAGAAGGCAGGGAGAAGCAGAGAGGTGCTGGGGATTGTGAGTCTCCTGCTGGCTCCCTTTCCTTTTGTGAAAAAGGCAGGGAGCTTGGTACTGAGTGTAAACAAACAGGCTTTCAAACCTCACTAGTCTTTCCTCCGGAGCTTGGCAGAACAAAAGAAGTCTTCAAGGGCCCTGAACTACCTCCTCTTACTGCCCCTGGGAAGCAACAGCAGTGTATGCCAAGTCATGAAACTGTCCTTGCTGGTGGGACCAGCACCTCGCTAATGGAGAACAAAAGTCTGGGAGAGCCTGTGGTGCTTAGTATCACACTTAAGTCTCCTGACAGGACCAGCTGGCTGGAAAGAGCGGTTATTTACATTACGGTATATCCACAGAAATCTCGCACTCTGTTAGTCTGAGATTAGGGGCTCCTTATCGGCGTCTATATACAAATTCCAAGTGGGAAATTAAGTGAGGGGAAAATCATATCCAATTCCAGAGCAGAAGGAATTCCAGCAGGGAAGGGAACAGGGCCTGGGCTTTCTACAGTGTATCATCTTTGGGTATCTCTTTTGTTAGTAGCTCAGAGCAAATGCTGGGGAAACTCTTGATTTCTTTCTTTTCCCCCTTCTAGAGGAATGGCACATTTAAACTGAATAATGGCAGGCTTGGTTTGGGAGAAAGGCGTCTTCTTAACCCATACAGTTCAAAATAACTGAACACCAAAATGCTAAAAATCAAAAATAATTATTCAATTACTGAGTGGTGTCCTAAGCACTACTTAATTTTTTTTACTGATTCCTCATAACAACCCAAGGAAGTTGATGGAATGCTCTCCACTAAAAAAAAAAGTGATCATTATTATCAATAATGGTTATTATTAATAAAGGGACATTGTGGCTGAGAGACCAAGAAAATTGTTCAAGGCTGCACCTCTTAATGAAGAGGCAAGTTAGAATCCAGGCATTCTTGGATCCTCTAGCAGTCTTTAAAATTCCAGAAGCCTTATGCAGACCAGTGTTTTATAAATCTACAAACTAAACTATCAGAACTGAGAAAGCAGAGAAATCTTGTTAAATATCTTACTGTGGAGATATTCATGGATTGTTTTTGGTGGGGAACCAAAACATAGCAGAGCATAGGAGGCTGAGACATGCTGAGTTCAAGACACACTTGTCCATATGGTGAGTTTCAGGCTAGTCTGGCTATCCAATGAGGCTCTGTGTCTAAAACAAGAATAAAGAGAAGCAAAGAATGGGGGTGGGGGGGGGAAGGAGAGGAAGGGACAGAGGCAGGAGGGAGGGAGAGAGAGAGGGGGTAGGAGGAAGGGACAGAGGGGAGAGGGAGGGAAGGAGAAAGAGAGAGAGAGAGAGAGAGAGAGAGAGAGAGAGAGAGAGAGAGAGAGAGGAGGGAGGGAGGGAGGGAAAGAGAGGGGGAAAGGAGGAAGGGTCAGAGGGAGGGAGGGAGAAAGAGAGAGAAGGAGGAGGAGGAAGAGGAGGAGGAGGAGGAGGAAGGGACAGAGGAAAGGACAGAGGGAGAGAGGGAGGGAAGAAGGGAGGGAAGAGGGAGAGAGGGAAGAAGGGAGGGAAGGACAGGAGGGGAAATTTGTGACCTAGCCATTCATGGGCTTTGCTGGGATAGGTACCCTCTGAAAACAAGTCTAACAGACAGGAAGAAATATGTGGTCTTACCTGTAGGTTCAGATAGTTAGCCTGGTTTTTCCAGTTTCAAATTCCTGGCCAACCTTATGCTTAGTATCCTTGGTCACCTTGGGTGTCTAGTTCTTTATAGGTTGCCTTCTGGTAGGTGCTAGTTTTGTTTTTCTCATATGCACCAATCTGAATTTGTCCATAAATAAGAATTTTACACAGTGATGGTTTTAACATATTTTTCACAGCAGAAGAAACCTTGGTTTAAAGTACATCTTCTAAAAATTGTGTATGGGGACTGTGACTTTGAAACCAGGATGGCTGATGTGCATGTGGCAGACTGAGGGTCCTCAAGCTTCCCGTGAGCACGTAGGTTCCAGTCGTGTGGGTGGAGAGTGTCCTGGTGAAGGACACGGGCACTCTGAGCCACATCTGCCTTCCTGGGTGGCACCATGCGCAAAGAAAGGCAGGTTCAAGACCTTCACATTTGCCACTCGCTGCCTTGGTGACCTGGAGGTCCTTAGCCCAAGTCATACCTGCATCCCTGTCCATACAGACGAAATTGGAGGATTGCCATTACAGACAGCTGGCACAGTTCAGTGTGTTAATTTCATAAAATGCTTCATATAGGGTCTGGCATGACTGCTTGATCAATGGTAGGCTTGTTATAATAATTTATGCCTTTGGTTTCCTAGGACCACTACAATAACATACCACAGTATATATATTGTAAAACAATGAGGATGTATTCTTTCAGATTTCTGGAGGTTAGAAGTTTAAAAGGTGTTAGCAGGGCTGTGCTACTTCCCAGACTCCAGATAAACCTTTCTTAGTTCCTTGAGGCTGCCTACCATGCTAATTCAGGCACCATGACCATCTTCTTCATGGACATCTCCTCACATGGCACTCTCTGCTTTGTGACTTCATGTCATCTTACAAGGACACTTGCCAAGGGCTGGGGAACAAGTGCAGTCAGTGAAGTACTTGCAATGTAATTTTAAGGACCTGAGTTCAATACCCAGATCATACAGGGAAAGTCTTAAGCATAGTGGTGTGTTCTGGGAATCCCAGTGCTAAGAGACCGGTATGCATTCGAGGATTGAGGGCTGGCCAGCCTCCCTACTTCGCCAGCTCCAGGCCAGTGGGAGACGCTATTTGAAACACTAAGGTCGATGGACAGCACTTGTGGAATAACTTGAGGATGTCCCTCAGCTTCTACATTTGCTGACACATATATGCATATGTACCGATACTTATGGATGAACACCACACACAGACATACATGGATACAGACATGAACATGATTGTAGACACAGACATGGACACGTCACAATGGGTTAAGGAGCCCAACCTCTAGTGTGACTCTGTCTTAAACAATTGCACTTGGAATGACTATTTCCAAATGAACTCAAATTCTGAAGCACCAAAGTCAGGACTGTCCTATCTTCTAGAGGAACGTGCTTCAAGCTAGGGACTGGTGTAGCACAAGGTCATGTGTGTGATTGCGCCCAGGCCTCTTTGTGTTGCCTATCTCATGCCTTTGCCTTTGGCTGTCATCCTACAGGTATGTATACTCTGCAGGACTAAGGGAGGGCAAATCAGAATTCTCCTGTTTTCCAATCCAGAGGGAATAAGTAGAGTCTAGTCTTCCACCTCTACATGGAGGGTTGGAATAGAAAGAAGGAAAAATATCTCTAAACAGCGTTGGGCATACGGCTTAGAGGGGTAGACTGGGCAGTGCCATTCACAACAACATCTCAGCCAAGCCCAGACTTGGCAGGCACCTGGAGTCCTCCCATCCCTAGCATGAGCAAACTAGTTATTTTTCAGTTCTTAATTGAGTTGATATGTACTTGTGATTGTAAGCGGATGATTAATTTATTGCTGCATTCGAGGAGTCAGATACTGAGGAGATTATTATGAAGAGAAATTATAATCAAGTTCTCTGTACTCTGGAATCTGGTAACAAAAGATTGACTGATATAATTACTAGTATTTGGTAACAAATATTAGTGCATTACATCCAGATCTTAGTTAAATGTATTGGCCTTTTCTCTTAAATGTACTAGAGGGAGGCTATAGGTTAAGCTCACACCTGCCAGCTCCTGCAAAGGGAGGTTTGGGTGATAGGAAGGACTATGTCCATTTAATAGACAGGATCTTAAATTTCAATCATGATGTGGAATTCCTTCATAATCCAGAAATTCAGGGACTCTGTCTCTCTAAACTACGCGGCTCTACCCTTCTTAGAAAGTTTTGTCTTGGCCCAAGTCTCTCTTGAGATAAGGAAAGTTCTGGAAATAACAGTGCATGATAATGAGAAGAGGAGGTGTGGTGTAAGACAACACTACCTCAGAACCCAGCTGTGATGGGTAGAGAGGCGGCCCTCTAACAGGAAAGGCCCCATCCTTGTGCGGGAGCCTGGGAACATCAGATATCACTAAGGCGCATAGGTTGACATTACCCTGGATTAAGCAGGTAGGTTCTGTATTGAATGACAGGTGCCTTGGAAGTGAGAGACAGCCAGCAGGGAGTGAGATAAGAGGAGGAGGTCATGAAAGACAGAAAGTTTGAGAGGTCTGTAGGCCAGGGGTGCCTTTTAGCTCTTGGAAGGAGGGAGATGGGAATGAGTTGTGTGGAGCTGGTGGTAGGAGCGCAGCCCTGCCTGCACCTCAGGTGCTGGGGATAGCTCTGTCACCTGGACACCTGCTGGAGTCACCAGAGAGCAGGAAGCCTCAAGCCAGAAAATGCCTCCAAAAGGTTGGATTGTAGACAAGGCTGTAGGGCATTTTCTTAACCAGTGAAGGGTATTGGAGGGCTGAGCCCATTAAATGTAAAGTCACCCTTGAGCTGCTGGTCCTGAGTTCTAAGAAAGCAGGCTGAGCGGGCCATAAGGAGCAAGCCAGTGATCAGCACCCCTTCGTGGCCTCTGCAACAGCTCCTGCCTCCAGGGTCCTGCCCTGCTTGAGTTCCTGTGCTGATTTCCTTCCATGGTGACAGTGATGTGAAAGTGGAAGCCAAACAAACCCTTCCCCATTGCCACCTTGCTTTTGGTCCTGCTGTTCTATCACAGATAATTAGTACACCTTGTTTCAGACTTCTGCCCTCCAGAACTCTGATTCGAGGCATTTCAGATTGCTTAAAGCTACTTGGTTTATAGCCATATAGATGGCTGTATTTTTTACATGGCTGTCACATGTCCCTGGTGCTCATGGAGGCCAGAAGGGAGCTTCAGGTCTCCTGGAGCTGGAGTCAAAGTCAGATAAGTGTCACCTCGAGGGCGTTGGAATCAAATCCTTGTCCTCCGGAAGAGGAACCAGTGCTCTTAACCACTGAGCCCACTCTCCAGTATGGTTTACTGCAGTCTGATACCATAGAGGGAAAACACACCAGTTTCAGGTCTGAGTCTGGAGCTCAGAAGTAGAATTAATGCTTGAGGCCCTGAGCTCAATCCTTCCCTTTGTGCAAAGCAAGGTAAAATAAAAGCACACAAATACCACCATTGACAAACACCAGATAGACAGCACATTCCCTCTCTGCCTCTGGGCAAGTCTCTTAATGTTTCTAAGCCTGCTTTCTCATCTGCAAAATTTTGGTTATTACACGCATCTCTCAGCATCACGAGGATCATGTTTCTGAAGTCTTGGGAACTTACAGAGCCCAGTGCTTGGTGAATGACCGACATGGAGCACACATCAGATTCTTCCTTCCGTTGTCACCTCCCACCCTCTTCCCCACATGACGTTTCAGCTTGAAAAATCTCTTTCATCTTCTACGCCTCCTGAAATGTCTGCAAAAGCAACAGCCCTCCCCTAAAGAATGTTCTGTTCTTCAGGGGCTCATCTTACTGACTGTCAAATTACAGGAGACAGCATGGTACAGCTGCTGTTTTTAAGGCAGTTGGGAGAGAGCCATGGAGATGTTATTTATTTATTTTTTTTGATATGGTTTGTAGAACATGGTCCTAAGGCAAAGCAGCTCAAGTCCTCATTGGAGCCACAGCATGGCTGGCCAGCTGGGGTATGTTCCCAACACACAAGGAGGTCTCGGGAACAGTCTCAGCTGCAGTGAAGAGCCAGCACATGGCAAAGCAGTGGATCCACTCGGGCTGCAGGGAAAGAAGATGAAGTCAAAGGCCATTTGCTAGATGTCTTGGACTCGTTGAACTATTTCCATGCAGCTACATGCAAGTGGGGATGTCAGTGTTAGAATTTAGGGTGTGACCTGCTCAAATGCTTTCAGGAGCATTTGTTCTACATCGGCAACAGAAAGAAGAGACAATCAAAAGAAAACTGGGCCAGGAACAAATTCGTTTCTGTCACAGCATTGTTCTGTGACCCCATGCCAGCCAGTCACCTTCTCTGAGGGGACGTCTTCATATGGAGTGATTGGAGTAGATCATTTCATTGTTAATAGTGCACAGTTATCGGGAAATCAGGATCATCTCCGCGAATTTGGTGGTATCCCCGTGAAGCTCACATCTGTCTGCCATGCTTCCTGAGGGTAGGAGAGCTGTGGCAGAAGAAGGAGTGTGGCCCCCCTTTCTGTATCGATCTAGGACATTCACTAGTCATCAAGGGGAGAGCCAGAGACTTCTTAAAGATCCTGAGGCTTCACGGCACAGTTCTCCTGAGTGGTCTGTGCTGTTGATACTGCTACCATCTTATGTGGCACTGGGAAGACACAGCCTGGATATAAGTAGGTAGAGAAGCCCCTGGGCATACGAAGAACCTGTTATGGTGTATTATCATCCTGTTACTATCATGAAATGGCAGCCAGAGGCAATTCACTTTTTAAAGAGAAAAAGGTTTGTTTTGGCTAATAGTTTTAGAAATTCCAATCCTTAGTGGAGCGACCCCATTACTTTGGGCCTAAGGTGAGGAGAGAAGGTACTGGAAATAAATGGCTTCTTTTTTGTTTTGTTTCTTGAGACAGAGTTTCTCTGTGTAACAGTTCTGGCTATCATGGGATTCCCTTTGTAGAACAGGCTGACCTTAAAAACACAGAGATCTGCATGCCTCTGTCTTCTGAGTGCTGGAATTAAGGATGCGTACCATCACCGCCCTGCAGTGATGATTGCAGGGATTGATTTTATGAAGGAATCAAGTGAGTGCTTTTTAAGCACCCTGAGGACCTCATTCTCATCACCAAAGACCTCTTCAAAGTCCCTTTTCCCCATGAGGGGACTTTGAATAGCTCCCTTTATTCCCATTCTATATGCCATAAGGCCTGAAGATGCATGGTAGATTGGCTGGAGTCACTTACCCTAAAGAAGGGCCAGGAATGGAGCACATGTCCACCTCAAGGTCAGAGCTTTCTTCTCCTTTAGTTTTATGGATATCTATAGGTATGCATTATATAGAAAACACAGGACTACATGGAGGAGGCAGAGGGGCCATGAGAAAACAGAGAGTGAAGTAAGTATGTAACATCCTTACCCTGGGACTTACCCTCTAGTCAGGCAGATGAAGGCAAAGTAAGAACAATACTTAAACTAACAATCTCATCAACAGCTTAGTTAGAGATATGAGAAGAGCTGTTGAGCCCACTGCACAGTTACAGTGTAGCTTTACTGCTAATGTCTTTATCCACCAAATAAGGCAACTCTAGAGCCAGTTCAGGCTCAATGAGAAGATACATAGTTCTCTAATAGTCCTTGTAGCCACCAAGAGAAAACAGAACTTGAAAGTCCAGTTTAGAAGGAGCCTTGTGTCACATCAAAGAGTACATGTCTCATGGGGCTATTTCCTGCCAGTATGAGACAAGACCTCACAGTAGTACCAAGGCCTTTCTGGCGTTCCTAATCTCTTCTCTCCCAGTTAACAGCCAGGCTTTTTTCAAGCCTGCATTTCAACCTCCTGAGATTTCCTTTTGAAATGACAGGGCCACTGGGAGATATTTTTGGAACATATCTACTGAGGAGGAAGCAGAGCTTGAAACCAGGGCTGCGAGAGAGTCACTCTAACACATAGCTGGCTGTGGGGCAGTGATGGGGTCTGAAGCTGCTGGGTCCTTTACCCTCTCCCAAAGCCCGATGGGAACAAGCGCAGCCCACTTCCAGGCTTGGAGCCTCCCCACTGCCCAAGAAGAACCTTGTCATCCTTCCTGCTGCTAGGAAGAGCATATGGAGCTGAAGCAAGATGGCATGAAGGGAGGGGCTGGTGCCATGTGCTGCCCTTTTC
This sequence comes from Myodes glareolus, assembly GCF_982192425.1. NCBI lineage: Eukaryota > Metazoa > Chordata > Mammalia > Rodentia > Cricetidae > Myodes > Myodes glareolus. The sequence continues at coordinate 7,764,777 of NC_142037.1, forward strand.
TGGTCACACGGGCACCCCTGATCCTTGTGGTCACCGAAACTAAATGACTTTGGAGAAATGAGTGTTCAGTTGGGGTATGGAGAGGGAAGAGAGTGGCATAGGACATAGAGAGCAGGGCTGGAGAGGCTTAGGAGGCAGCTAGTGACACACTGCATTTGCATCCAGTGCCAGTATAGTTTAGACAAGATAATACACGTCAAAATCACTGACAAGGGCATGCGTTCTCCAGGTTACCTGTTCAGCATGGGAATAGTTTAACTCCTCAAGTTTACAGATAAGAAAACTGAATTGAAGAGAATAGACCCAAGTGATTTATGTAAATGACAGCTTTCTGGGTGAGAATTCCAAAACACATTTTCTGATTTCTAATTTGATATCTCCCACTAAGATGTTCTAAAAGCCAGATTATGCTATCTGTAAGAGAGGAAAATGGAATCTTAGGGCTTCCCTGATTTGAATTTGGGATTAAAGCAATTCCACTAATGTCGGATGAGCTGGTTGGCTCATAATCACGAAATCCTCTGGGGTGGGCTTGGCTGATGGCATTTAAGAAGGACTTTTCAGATCCCAGAGCCACTGTAACAACAACAACCACCCCCCCCCCCAAAAAAAACAAAAACAAAAAAGAACCTTGCTATTTGGAAAGCAATTCTGTTTCATTCTGGATTGTTTAGGAATGAATAAAAACTGGATTTGTCAGGTAGGAAACATGTCCTAAAAAGTCCATTTGCTAACATAACTGACTCCTTAACATGTATACATTCTTTCTGAATTCATGCATGTCTCTTTGAAATGTGACCATAACATTCTCTCTACTATGAGAGAATTTTCTCTAGCCATCTTATGAACTGGAAACTTTGGGCTTGACCTTGTGTCCGGTGTCCTCATGAGAGAGTTAGCAGATGACTAGCAGAGATGGAGACAGCATTTACATGTTAGACCTGTCTTCCCTCTTAGCAATATGGGGTTTCTATGTAGAGAGACTAGGACTGCAGCCCAGACCAGGTATCCTGTGGGCCATACATGGATTATCTCAGATAAGTCGTGAGTACTATCTACCTGAGTGGAGGCCACCACTTTCTAATCGAAAGTCCCAGGAAACAATATGTCACATTTTGTTCTATGTCGTGAAGTCTTGTGTTCTTTGATTACACAACTATCGATAACTGCTGTACCTTGTCATTTTTTTCCATACCATTTTCTTCTTCTATGTTAACCTCACAACCTCACACAAATATTCAATATCAATCCAAATCTAAGCTTTTAAAGTTCACCTTCATCTGGGGGATGGGAGAGTGGCGATTTTCTGAAGATAATTTGGGAACAGTTTTCTTTTCATTAAACTTTTTTTTTTTCTGAAACTTGTTTTACTTTCTTTCCATTTTTACCCAGCAATTCCAAACTGTGTTTAGTTTCCCTTTAAGTTGGACTTGGTGGTTATACATGTTACTTTTCTTGTGATGGGCCACCTGATAGAAGTGATTTGCATGAAGAACATATTTGGCTCACAGTTGAAGAGGAGGCTGTCCATCATGGTAGAAAAGCCATAGCGGACTCCCTGGCATGCAAATGGGGCTCTGCATCTTGGTGGACACAGAACCAGAACATTTGGGAAGGAAGCAAGCTGCCCTGTGACTCTCTAGACTTGTTCCTTTGTCCCTAAACCAATGTCTAGAAGGTCCCACAATTTTCTAAAACAGTATCATCAGTTAGGAAACACATGTATCTGTGAACATTTCTCATTCAAAGTGAATGGCAGTCACATTGGCCACTTATCCTCTTGTTTGGGGGCGTATTCTCAGGCCCTTTCCTGCTTGATTCTGTGTGTATCTCAGAAGCTGCTCTCATAAGCAGTGTGTTGGGGTCCATTGCCAGCTAAACACCAGTTACAACTCCCCAGTCCACCCAGCGGGGGCACTAGTGAGGAATTCAGCTGGACACAAGTTCACCAGTGGGGGAACTAGTGAGGAGTTCAGCTGGACACAAGTTACAGTTCACCAGTTCACCAGTGGGGGAACTAGTGAGGAGTTGGTTGTGAGAAAGTAGAAAGAAGCAGAGATTTCTTCCCATGTTTTCCTCATCCAATGACAGTGGCAATGCCTCTTCTGAGGTCATGACTCTCCCCAGAAACCCCTCCCAGCTCCTATTGTGAAGGCCCTTGGTGGAAAACCATGGCTCCCAGTCTCTAGAAAAGCCATCTCCTTCCTTAACTCATTGAGTCTAGGGGTGAGAAAGGCTTTGAAGTTCGGAACTCTTCAGATCTCATTTTATCCTTACAGTGAACCAACGTTTGTCTTTACTCAGAAGTCCACGTGTGAGCGTGCTATTACTTGCAGAGTTATCTGGTCTCTTAAGATCATGGAAAAGAACATGTGAAGACAGGTTCTTAGGGATCCAGTTGTCTTTGTTGAATACCAGAGCCAGAGATATTCACTGAAATGAACTTGCCCAAGAGTTTAGGGTAGTGGTTCTCAACTAGGGGGAAACTTTGGACACACTCAATGCCTACTTAATGATCTCTGAAGACTTCTGTGTGTTATAAGTGTGTGTGTGTGTGTGTGTGTGCGTGCAAGCATGTGTACATGTGTGGAGGGAGAGGTGTGTATTGGGTATCTTCCTTGATATTTTTTGAGATAGAGTCTCTCACTGAAAATGACACTCGCTAATCCAACTGATGGCAGACCAGTGTGTTCCAGGGACCTCCTATGTGACATCATCAGATAAAATTGCAGAGGTGCCACCATGCCCAGCTCCTATGTGTATGCTGCAGATCTTAACTTGGGTCCTCATACTTGAGTGTCAGCACTTTACCTACTGACCCATCTCCCCAGTTCCTGAAGACAATTTTTAATGTATTCCCTTACAGCGGATGTGTGCTTACTGTCATGTGCAGGGTCTTAGCTAGGGATCTGTGTCCTCTCCGAAGACTTTTGGGAGAGTTCCTAGGACAAAGAAGTTATCTAGTGCAAAGTATTAATAATGGAGGTCAAGATAGCTTGATCTGGATATTCCTACTTCCTGTCAGCTTGAGTTCTGCAGTGTACACAGGTAACACTTTGCTCCACCCCAGACCTCTTTTTCAAGACCAAGTTTCCTCCTCAGCGTCCTCAGGATAGCTCTTCATGCTCTAAAAGATGTCCCTTCAGGTTTTAACAGAGATGGAGTTCTGCTTTTATACTTTTAAATGCAATTTCTTATGTTCAGATTGCCAGGAAGTGGATTGAGCTCTAGAGGAAGGACCAAGGTCAAGAGGGGCAAGTCAGACTGACTTGAAGAGAGATGAATCTTCAGCAGTTATCGGCTCAGCTTAGCTCTTGTCCATGCACCATCCAGATGGCCATCGTACCTCCAGTGCTTTGAGAACTCTGTTTCTAACGTTATCCCAGCCAAGGGACATCTCTACTCCAGCTGACGGTTCTGTACAGCATAGTATTATCCTTGGCTTGAGAACAGAGTGAGCATGTGTGGATGGGCCTGCAGTGTTTAATAGGACATTGGCTATAACTTTTCATGCCCTACCACCCACTCGCAGCAGCCCTGTCACATGAAACACTAAATTCCTTTCTTATCACCAACATTTGATGAGAAAATGCTGTTTGGCATCTTCCTCCAAAGACGAGACATCTAACCATGTTCCTTGCAGCCTAGCGCTCTGCCCACAAGATCTGACTTGTTTTTCTCACCCCAAATTTATAGACAGTTAGAAGGAAGCACATCCTGTTTGCTATCTGGAGGGGCATTGGAGTGAGGGAGAGAGTGACTTAGGGAGTTTGTTTTTCTCAAGACTTCCTCAAGCTGCTTTATGACTTCATACAAACCTCTCATCTATTACTCCTTAATTTTATGAGCAAATTGTTCTTTCTTCTCTGACTTTCCCCCACTGAGTTTTCTTGGCTGACCCGTGGACCAATTATCAGAACTCCCAGGCTTAGCTGGATCCTCCCTAACATGAGTATAGCTATAAAAATATTGACCCCAGAATATAAGGTATGACAGTGTGGCCTCAAGCGAAGTCCTTACTCATTTGGTTAATGGTATGACTTAAAGTGAGAGGCCAGGGTGGCTGACAGTGTCTGTGCTACAACACTAATTCAGAGCACCCAATGGTGCCCGTGTTCCCCAGGCCTGACCTGGTAGGATGGTAGAACTGAACAAAAACTTCATTGCACCACCCAAGAGAAAGCTGTTCATTGCATTCATCGGAGAGGGATAATTAGAGGAAAATATCCAGTTTCAGAAAAGTGCTAAAGGCAATGCAAAATTATAGATGGTTGCCTGGGCTGGACCATTTAATAATGTTTGCTGGGGCACAGTCCAGCCTTTTAGATGCTATCAGCTAAATAGTGTGAGAGAGTGAGGCCTGGTTCATTTAATCTCCTCTTCCATTTAGGGCAAACCATACATTTCCCTTTCAATCCAGTTGTGTCTGAGTTAACAAGGGCTCTCACTGCTGGGTCATCCTTCTTCAGCTTCCCATATGAGGATACACTGATTCCTAAATGTCCCAACAGTTCAGGAAGAAGAAAAGAAAGAAAGAAAGAAAGAAAGAAAGAAAGAAAGAAAGAAAGAAAGAAAGAAAGAGGGAAGGAAAGACCAAAAAACTAAGAAAAAAAAACCAAAACCAACCACCTGGACACTTTTTAATCACACTGTTAATTGAGGGTTTACTCATTTAAGCTGGTGCCAAGGACTCTGTGGACAGAATGGCTTTCTGAGGTCATGTCACTACAAGTTCACAGAAAATGCTGGTAGATCGCAGATATTAGAGTATCTGTGCACTTTATACTTTTATTTCTAAGCAATGGCTGTTATGGCACAATATAGGTACAGTACATTTCAGGAGTGACCTTGAAGAAAATACTAACATAACTTTGGAGAGCCGTTGCCCTGAGTAGAAAGGGCTGGGGTGGGGAAGACCCATTCTTCCCTCGGAGTCGGCTTCAAAGTTTAGGATTTAAATTTAAGTGAAGAAGTGGGGCTGGGACCCCATCCTTCTCTGCTGGTCATTCTTTCTGATGAATAAGTATCAAAACTGCTTTGGATTTGTTTTTTTTTCCCCTCCGATAAGGATTTATTTTTCCATGCAGTCTTTTCTTTGCACCTGAAGGAGCGCTGCTGTGAAAATCTAGGCCTGCTTCCTGTTCCGAGCCAGAGCCTCCCTCGGAAGGCTGTCAAGTGAGAGCAGCAGCTCCTAGGATTTATGCCTGGGACCTGTCAGAGCAAAATGATCATAGCAAGCCCTCTCTGCCATCAATCACTGCGGGGCTGGGGATGGCAAGGACAGGCATTTTCCACATTTCTTTACTGTGCATATTTAGTCTGGTGCCTGGAGGAGGGCTAGCTCCTTTGAACCGTTCTTGGAGATTTCTTTTCCATCAGATGGCAGCTCAGAGAACTACTTAATCTTCCCCCCAAAGCGCTTCTCTCATTGGCCTGCTGAGAAAAACAGCCAGGGGGCGAAAGCAGGAAGAAGGCAGAGATAATCCACCAGTAAGTCCAGAGACACAGTTTTTGGAGCACGGTGGCTCCAGCATCTTGACTTTGGCACTGTGCTGTCTGCCTAAGATTTCTTTCCTTCATTGTCTCGGTGTCACATGTCATTCAGGAACAAGAGCATGGAGCTCACACTGCTGGTCTTATCACCGGGAGAATTCTCCTCTCCCAAACAGCTGTTTCCCACATTTGTCAAGGCAGAGTTTGAAGGGAAGTGGGGCAGGCATTCCTTCCTGCCCATCACAGAGGTCTGCTTTGTCGTGATAACATTCAAGGGGCACATTTATTCCTCTTGCTACCGAAGGTGAAAGGCTAGGGTCACGGAGAGAAAAGACAAGAAGAAACCTGTTGGAAAAGTTTATAAATCTTGCCATGAGTGCTCTAAACAAGAGCTGAGCCTGCGGCTGGATGTGTAAAGTACTGCCACGTTGGTAGGGACCTGCTTCCCCAGGCCTAGAAAGCCGTTAGTGTAAACAGAGAGCCGTTGCTTGAATCAGGTCTGTTTTGGCTTAAAGTCTGAGGAACACATTGCCTTCAAAGTGAATTCTTAGGTGTCACTTCCCATAAGTTATGGCAGAAGATTACAAAGCTACTGATATAACATATTAGTTTGATAGACAGAATTATACCCCCAACGCTTCCTGCTCTCCCCAATGACGCACAGTAACGAGTGTGTCTTGGCAGCTGCCTTGATTTACCACCAGTCTGGGAGGCCAACCGGGAGAAGAAGCATTCACATGGATGCAGGGCCTGAGACTGGCCCCAAGCCTAGTTTATAAAGCTGCCCTGTAATTCACCACAAATGTGTCACCATTAAAAGAGGAAAAAAGGATTGCAGATAATAAATACTCTCTAATTTATTAGCTAACAACAAAGAGATCAGAGCCAGTTGTGATGTGATTGTTTGACATAATATTGTCAAGGAAAAAAAAGCTAAGTTGACCAGAGAGGTAAATTACACATTCAAGCAGATACATCAACTCTTGGCTTGTCACTAGTCCAACTAAGCAAAACACCAAACGGAGGGGAGAGCTGGCAGTGCTCAGTGCTATTTATCTCTGGACGAGACATATTCAAGAGCGAGTGAAATAAGACATACTTCTTTTGGACTTGGTCAGAGGCCAGGTTTTAACTGTTATAAATTAGATGTTTTGTGAATCGGATTTGGCAATTCTCGTTGCTTTTGTCCTGGTGAGGAGATGAGAGATCCCACTGTTTGTCTGATACCGCGGTTTGGCCAGCTGGGATGTGGGCCTCCACGGTTGGGTGCTGGGAGAATTTGCAAGTTGTGGTAACTGAAGCATGAAGCAGCAGAAACGTTCTTGAATGGGGTCCTTTGTAAACTTGGTGGCACGGGAAAGATTTAAGTTGCCACTCTCCTTGTCGTGGCTTCCTCCTTTGGGCTGTGATGTAATCACCTGGGATGCCAGGCCCAGATGCACAATGAAGACGGAGTTCTGAAACCTTAGTGTTGGAAGAAGTGTCTGTCTCATTCCGCCCAGGATCTGCAGCCATCAGCTAGCTGGAGGCGCTCCACAGCCTCTGAGCCCAGAGTCAGGGGGACTTGCCGGGATGTGGTTTGACATAAACAGCTATCAGAATGATTCTCCCAATTCTGACTTTGGAAAGAGAATATTTTTACCTGAGTGGATGTGTGTGTGTGTGTGTGTGTGTGTGTGTGTGTGTGTGTGCGCGTGTGTGCGCGCGCGCACAGCGTGTTGTGTTTCATTTGCCCTTGAATTCGCCTGATAATTGAACATAGGTTTCTTGAATTTACCTCCTAATCTTGAGGTAAGAATAGCAGATGGCATCTCATAGGAAGGTTCCGGAGGGTGTTCCATTCTGAGTGATATGGATTCATGAACCAAAGTTCAGTTTTGGTATAATTAATAAATGTGCTGTCAATTGATTTGTATGAATAGATGGAGATCCTTTCCTCGCTCCTCCTTTCCTCCCTCTCTCCCTCCCTCTCCCTCTGGAATCTGGTAGATCATTGAAACTGCAGTTATGATACAAGGCATATGGTGAAAATCTTAGAGAGGGGGAGGGAGAAAGCACGTTCTAGATGGAAAAGCTCTACCTCGTAAGAATTTGCTATATTTTAAAAACTATTTACTTAAAAGAGTGAAAAAATGAACATAAAACTGAGTGAGTAGGAAGGTTGGGAGGATCTGGGAGAAGCATGAAAATATTTTTCGTTAAAATACTTTTTATGTAGTTTTAAATTTTTTTGGTTTGGTTTGGTTTTATCAATTTGATATCCTGAGATGGAAGCCAGCGCTGTGTGCAGGCCTTTTTCCACTGCTTGGAAAGTGCTGAGTGGCTTCTTGCGGAGGAGCCCAGCAGAGTGTTCCCTAGATAGCGCTATTAGCTTGCGACCTTCGAATCTTGCCCCCTCCTTAGTCTTCTTAAGCCTTGCTTGGCGTCAAGTTTGGTAGACACTGATCTGGAATTTCTCTGGAGTTGGCTTCTTCCTTGATTTTCCTGATCTATTTGAGTTCAAATACTACTTCCATTTTGACCCAAGGAACTTGCAGATTTACATTCTTGGATCTCTGTAGCTAACCTGCACCAAGCATGGTTACCTTCTCCTTGTGATCACACACATAGCTTCAAGTCCACCCTATCAACCTTTGGATTTTGTGTGCTTCATCATGATGACCTTTATTGTACCCTACAACCTGTATTCTAATGTCATGATTTTTGTATGTTCATAACACACTTTCTTGTTTTACTTTCATGGTTTTCAGGGACTTCCTTCCTCAGTCCACTCTTCCTTCCCAACAAGGTGTTCTGTACCAATGCCACATTCTGGGCTTGGGTACTGACCACCATGAGTTTGTTTCAAGTTCTTTTTATTTCAGGAAGTTATGACTTGTTTTATAAGAACAGTGTCCTGTTAGCGCGTCAATTCCCCCTTTTATGAATCTCTGAGAGTGCCTCCTTGATTTGGGATAGAGCCATGGAGCCTTAGACTATTCTTCACATCAGTAACAGCGTTGAGAGAGGGCTCTTGCTTGTATATCGTGTTTAATCTATTGGCAATGGCACCTAAACTTCAGAAGCATTGATTCAGATGATGACCTCATACTTAGGAGGCTGCTGATACCCATTGAGGCATTGAGTACCTGACATACAGTGACATTCATGCGCATGGCTACTTAACACTCTTACTACCGACTCACTCTGTGACTATTGCCAGCATAGAGGGGAAAAAAAGCAAGGCTCATTTCACATCACACCAAGCTAAGAAAGTGCATCTTTCTCCAACCAAGAAGATAGAGTATCCACCAGGCCACATGGCCCAGTGAATAGGAATGAATGGTGTACTCAGTAGCTTTAAGGCAGTGTCAAGCAAAATAGATTTAAATCATTCTGAAAGATATAAATCCTAAGAATGGATATATTGTGCAGAATGAAATGAGGCTCACAAAGGAATTGATTGGGAAGTATACCAAATGGAATGGGAGAGAGCAGAAAGGCACATATTGGAGAGAATAAAGCATGCTTCCGTTTGAAGGGTATTGAATTTACTAAGATACAACTGACTGGCTATAAAGCAAATGAATAAAATATGTAGCCATTTCGGATGGACAGTCAATGGGAATGACTTAATATAGATCTATAGTAGCACGTGATCAGCTACAACCTACATTGTGGTGACTTCTCATGTAATTTCTTTAGATCTCCCAAGAAAATCTGAGGCTTTAACCTTCCCTGATATACTGAACTATTCTTTAAGGGGAGGGGGTTATGATGATTGAAAAATTAATTGGAAATATGATATTTTGTGTTGGGTTCCCTTGGTCCAGAGAACCAAAGGGATTTTTTTTTATTTTCTGAAGTTTCAGGAAGATTTTAGATTAAATTAAACCAAGTATGTAGTGAGGACTGATTCTCCAAAGAAAGTTATTTGTATCTTGTTGTGATGTTAAGGGGTTATATATCACCAGGCATTCTCATTTTTGTTTCTAGAAAATTTAGAAGCTTGAAGTTGAGTTTCTGGGAATTTTCTTCTGTGCATAAAACAAATATTCATTCAACATCTCTACTATATTTTAGTAGTGACCTTCTGGGGAATTCTGATTTTTTTTTAAAGGAAGTCTCACCATGGGAGCTCATTTCCAGTGTTATAGTGTTATTGTGTCGAGGGGGCGTGCTTTGATCCAAGATCAGACTCAGACTCAAGTGAATCCCCTGTAGAAAGTTTAAGAACAATGTGAGGAACTAAAATTCAGTGCAGAATGGTTGTTCAGCACTCACTGATAATTCAGACAGTGACCAGGAGTGCTCTGTGGGAGAACATTTGTATCATTTGAAGTTTTAAATAGTTGCTATTTTTCTTTCTTCTCGGTAAGGGTAATAATATTTTAATTGCTAGCAGAATTTATTATGTATTAGCATACTTTAAAACCCTATGTGTCAATTGCATTATGTTCTACACGGAAGTTAATCTGGAGAACTCCAGCTGCATAGGGAGATCCAGCACATGTGAATTCATCTCCGCTTGCTTGATAGAAAGTTACTAGTGGTTTAGAATGGCTTGCAGATATTCCTCAAATTAAAAAAATTGCATTGTGATAAACTCACTGTAACTGAAGTTACTTTGAGTCGAGATGCATCAAATGTACCTACAGTAGTGAAACCTTGCAGTGTGGCCAGCACATCTTAAACTGATCAGAGTTGAGCAAAACCCTCTCCTCTAATACAACTCACTGAAAAGACTAGAGCTCACCATGCTGTGTCTGCTGTATACATACTATTGTTCTTTTTAAAAAATAATAATGATGTTGGGATGGCCTGGGCGGCTTGCAAGCCAGGCAGAAGCTGCCATCAGAGCAGTACAGGGTCCCCGGGCGAGCAGCAGAGTCAGGCAACTGGATGCGGTGGACGACAGAGTAAATGGACATAAGGCTATACATAAAGCTAGACATTCATTACTTAAAGAAGGGGAGACATAGACAAACATAGAGAGAGAGGGAAAACACATGTGCACACGGTAAGAGATGGACAGGAAAGAGAGAGCCAAGATGGCGACGAGGTCAAAAGTGGCTGGGTTGGGCGTGGTTAGTTCTTAAAGTGTCCCAAAGGAATAACGAATGAAATGATTAAATAGAAAGAAATGGGCCTTTTCCCAGTAATATTTTAGTAGGTCTGTGTACACTCTCAGAGTCTCATGGTACACAAATGAACTTATAGGGTGGCTTCATTTTTATTCCCAGGAATAAGTCATTTATCAGTCTGTGCTGGTTGGATGATGCCACAGTGATGGTGTAGTCACAGGGTCAACCCAGGAGCTAAAGTCATATAGCTCTCTCAAATGGAGTCAGAGTTGTTTATAAAAGGAGTCTCATAGGGCCATGAATGCCCTAATTTTTTTTAAAAAAAACAAACACTGTTTTGTACAATATGAAGTTATAAAGAGTATAGCATAGTCTGATCTCAATAGTCAAAATGACGATGGACATTGATTTAGAAGACTCTTGGTGTAGGGAAATACTAGCTGGAGAACAGAACAGCCTCTAGAACTAGAGTGTGGATTTCAAATGCTTGTCTCTGGTAGATGAGATGTCTGTCCATCAGCTTCGTACTACTAGCCTGCTCCGCTACCACTCCAGAGTCTTCTGACTCCGCTTTACTACTAGGTGAGTGAATCCTGGCAGAGGCGGGACGATGGGAAACATGCTGGCTTGCTATTCTGCTGCCATGTTAAGTTTTACATCCTTCTTTTTGCTTGTCCCACATTTCATTCTATCAAATGAAGGACTAGAGGAACTGACCCCAGAGAACTCTCCTGGCATCTGCGTTTTGCACCTACATCTTTTTAGACAGTTATGGAGTCCTTTGTCATTTTTTCTCTGGGCAGCTTATTAGCCCTTGGTTTGTAAATGACCCCTGATTTACATTAGATTCTTTCCCAAGCTTCCCAATCTATGGATGTTGGTTCTTTGGTTTTGCTGACCTCCGAGGAGCATCACTGATGCACTTATGTCTGTCAGCAAGTTCGCTTGAAGCAGGTGTGCCCCCTGATTGGTCCCCATGACTTTAGACCCTTTCTTGGCACAGCTGACCTTACCCTGTGCCTTATTTATGCCGGGGCACTCCTGCTGATCCTCTTCCCTTTCTTTAAAGCCTTCATGCCAACTCTCTCTGGGAAATACACGCTTGTCCTTTGGTGTCTGTGGGGAACATTTCCAGGACCCCTCACATGGACTAAATGTTTGAATGCTGACATTCTATATATCAAATGTCAGTGTTTGCATATGACCCGTGGAACTTCTCCCCTATATTTAAGACGGCTTTTAGATGACTTAACAATCTCTACTTCAGTGTCAGTGATGTGTAAGTAGTGGCAATGATTCAAAAAGTCATTACAGAAGTCTGTGTAGGTGCAGTGAAGGTGCAAACTTTTTTTCTCAAATACTTTGGATCTTTAATTAGTTCTCAATGAGAATATGAAGCACATGGATATGAGGGCTGACTATATATGGCTATATCTCCTAACAATATTTCTCTCATAGTAAAAACATTCTAATTTCCACAGAATTTTATGAAGATAGTGGCATCTGTTTTTTTTTTGGGGGGGGACACTCTTCTTTCATAGTTCTTAATAAACTATTTTTCAGAATTCAAAGAAAAAATCAAGTGTCATTGTTTTGAAAGGTACACCTTGATTGTCGTAGGACTGATAGTTGTTTGGACCGCTCTTCTGAGGCCATCTTTCCTAGGAAGTTGATTCTAAGACAGGCTCATTTTTAATATGATGCTTCAATTTGTTTAATGTGTGATCACAAAAGGAATTTGCAAAAGATATGACTTTTATGGTCATTAATTTATCTAATTCTTTCTTTTTATGGTTTTGCAAAATACCAGTTTATAGCAGTGCAGAATGGCATGAGAACTCAGGTCAAAACATAAACTCTCCATTTAAGAGATGGAGTTGATGTTGTTTGAGTTTGTCGGGCTTCTGCTGGGACATGGTTCCACTAGATTAGCATATGGTCACTTTAATTTTTTTGTCTTTTAGACAATAATAAAATGTTTTTCTGTAGCACACTGCTCACACTGCCACAGAACCCCCAACTGAACTATGACCTCCAGACAGTGCATGTTTATCCTGGAAATTTCATTTTGTTCATTCCTGATGGCCAACACCAGCAACACCACTTACTAGGTGGCACATACTGTTGATGTGCCCTGTGGCGCGCCCCTTGTCCAGCAAGGAAGAACAACCACGAAGTCGAGGATTCTTCTCAAATCACGTTTTATTGGAGCCTCTTGGTTGAAGGGAGAGCGGGAAGCGAGAGAGAGCGAAGGCCAAGCGGCATCTGCCTATATAGGTTGAAGGGACTCAGGCACTGTGCTGATTGGTGAATATCAGTCTGCTGATGCCCGAAGCCTCGGAATTGGTCAGGGACAAGGCTCAATTGTGCATGTACAGGCAAAGGGCGCTCAGCCCCACGTGGCAATACCAAATAAGGATCTGTTTACCTCCAAGCTGCAGGACCACCGGCGCCATCTTGTAATGACGATAATCGGCGGGCTCCTTACAGTGCCCAAACAGAAGAATGGAATATAGGGCTGAGATACTGTGTGTGGAGTCAATGAGTTTATTGGGCTTACTTATTCATAGGTGAAACATTGTTTCCAGCAGCCTGGGTGGCTCCAGAATACCTGTATCCCTACAAAAGACCCACTCTGAGTGGATGGCAACCTTGTGGAAGCTGCATCTTAAAGTCCCACTTTTGTCAACCTTCTACTTCATACATAACTTAGCAACTCCCAAGACTCTGGGCACTTTGGAGCGGCAGGAGAGAACAATGTCTAAACGCTGAGGTGAGGGCTTTTGTGAGGTCTCTCTTGGTCCTGTTCCTAGGGAGCATAGTAGTCCCATAAATGTAGTTACGCCCACAGTGCTCTATTCAGTTAGCTCTCATGGCTGCTGGTCCCAGGTACTCTATTCTCCAAGACAGTGATCATGGTCTACACAGAAGAAAAGGCAATACCACAACACAATGTCCACCAGACTCTTGGTCACTGGGTAAATACCTGGCAGACACAGTTTAGAGAGAAAATATTTATTTTATGTCACAGCAGCTGAGATTTTAGCTTACAACCAGCAGGCTCCATAGTTTCTTGGCTGAGCAGGGGCAGAAGATTCTTATAGACATGTGTGGAAGAACATAGTTGCTCACCTTATAGAAACCAGGAAGCAAGGAGAAAGACAGGAAGGTGCCAAGAGCATATCCTCCTGCCCCCTGCCCCCAGTAACCTACTTTCTCCACCTAGGCCCTACCCCTTAAAGTTTCTAGTAGCTTCTAATAAAAAAACATTAGCTGGGGACCAAGCCTTGAGCACCTAAGCTTCTGGACAGTCTTACACTCAAGCTGTTCTGGCACAACCACTACAGGGCTTAGAAACTGAAAAAGAAATGAGTTGTTGGTGGTGATGAGCTAGCCTGAGAAGGTCCAAGTTAAATTTGAAGTCCTTCTTTTGCTTAAGTGGCAAAACTTCCCTTAAGTCCATTGCTTCCTGAGAGGACAGAACAACAACAGCAACAACAACAACAACAACAGCAACAACAACAACAACAACAACAACAACAACAACAAAGCTCGGTTCAGCTTTCTCAAATGTTCCCGTGTTGCAGTGGAGGGTTACTTGCATTATAACACTCTCATAGGACCCCTATAAGAATTTGCCAATGCCATTCAGAAGGGTCCAACTCACTCTGTAAAGGAGTTCTGAAGGCTGGACAGAGCCCTGTAGCTAAAGTGCTTATCAAACAAGCATGAAAACCTGTCTTTGAATCTCTAGCACCCACATACATAGCCTGGTGCAGCAGCATGTGCCTGTATTCCTGGCAGTGAGAAGGCAGAGAGCAAAGAAGCCTGGGAATTGCTGGCTAGCCAGTATAGGCAAATCAGTGTGCTCGGGTTTTAGTGAGAGACTCTGCCTCAAAAAATAAGCTGGGGAGCAATTGAAGAAGACACCCAATATCAACATTTAGGTTTCCCATGCTGTGCATCCCTGTGCCACATGTGCTCATGCAGCTTTCTGCATTCGTGCATGGAAACACACACACACACACACACACACACACACACACAAACACACACACACACACACCTCTACCTCAGAATCCAAGATCTTGACTTTCTCCCCTTTCTGATAATCTTAATGGTGAATGCTTTAGTTACTTCAAGGATGTGAGACATCTTGGTTGTTCTCACAGTATCTGTCCAGATGACAGTGGAGTAGATTAGATTTTGCTCCCCTAAGTTAGGGCCACTTTAGCCCTCTGGAAAGGACTGAGTTCCCAGTCCTTATGTCTGGTCTGTTTCTACTTCCGGAGAGAGGAGCACTGTACACTATAGAGAAAGGCACAGGATGATCCGACACCACAGAGAGGGTGAAACTGAAGAGAACACTATAGTAATATGGCAAATGGGGAGAGATAAGAATCCTCCCCCGTGCTCACCCTCTGGAGCTCATCCTGCCAATTTCCGCATGAGGTTCAGTAAATTAAATAAGCTTCCCCTTTTGCTGCAGCTGCCTGGGACAGCACAGCTCTTCATCCTGGTATCACAGACAGGTACTCACCTTCTCAGACGGGAGCTGACACCTTTCAAAAGTGAAGGGACCTGTGGCAATTTTAAGCATTCCAACCATATTAATTTTAGTGACAGTTATCCTCTGAGTCATTTGGAATAGCTTCCCTCTTTTCAACTCTCAAAATTTTTATTTGATCCCTATGGCCTCTGGGGCTATAGCAGGAGCACTCTGACTCTCTCTCTCTCTCTCTCTCTCTCTCTCTCTCTCTCTCTCTCTCTCTCTCTCTGTGTGTGTGTGTGTGTGTGTGTGTGTGTGTGTGTGTGTGTGTGTGTATGGTGTGTAGCAAGAAGCAAAAGTAGGGGAATTGTTGATTGTTGATCTGGTCTGATTTAAATCTTTTCCATTGTTTATATGTTCCCATTCTTCATTTACCTCCCTAGGGAGAAACCTCACATTTCCAAAAGAAAGGCTGGGTGGTTTAGAGTTCTCCCTTTGAAGCCTAGGTTTCTATTATTTCTCGTCAGCCAAGGGTGAAAGCATAGTGTTACATGTCAAGAATCAGTCACTAAAATGTTCAGTCAGTACCGGGCCCTGTGATCCTCCTTAAGTTCTGCAGCTTCCAGGAAGTGAGGCCACCACATGTTAGAAAATCGCACCCAAGGCAGCCAGCTTCATTGGCTTGGAAACCGTCGAGGCTTCTGCTCACCTCCAAGTGAGGATTCCCCTCAGGAATCCTTGCCACTTTCTACCTGGACAGGAAGCTTTGTGTGTCTATAACAAGCAGTTGGGCAGATTGAAGGAGAGCCCACTGTTTATACTGAAACCTGTGCTGTCCTTGCTGAGGCTCAAGGGAACCACACATGAGTGACTATGGATGAGATGTACTGTCTTCAGTCTCCTGGGTTGTGGAGAGGACTCAACAAGACAACAGCAAAGGTGGATATCAGAGTACACAATAAATTTTAATATTAGTAGTAATCTTTTTTAGCACAGGTAATAGGATGGGGTGTTTCAGGGTTGCTTTGTAATGTGCTAATGGAATCTGGAGGCTTCCACTTGCACCTCCATGCAATGTTTCTCTGTAGGAACAGGGTTATCTCTTAGTTAATGACATATACTGATAATTTTTTATTGGTCAGCTCTTTTCCCAGAGTCTATATTGCTCTGTTTGTATTTGTAAGTGAATTGGTTACTTTTATCATCACTGTGCCCCAATACCTGATAGAAGCAACCTCATGTGGTTCATAGTTTTAGAGCTTTCAGTCGATAGCACTTAACCCAAACATTTAAGCAGAAATCACAGTGGCTAGAGTGTGTGGTTGTCCTTCACTTACTGGTGGACATATAAAGATGAAAACTTATGGGGAAATTCACTATTATATTCCTTTATCTGAATAATATAGTTCTAGATTTCTCCCTGGGGCCTATGATTTTTCCAACAATGAGATTTTGGCCCAGTTAATGGTATATTGATTGTGTTCCACCTTGTGGAGTGAGCTGTAAATTCAAGCAGAAAGTGGTTGGTTATTCCCATAACAGTCATGCCGTTATTGCACTATTGCACCAGCGACCATATCTTGCCAGGTCAGTTGTGGCTATAGCTTGAAAGATTCACAGTTTGGGTTACGATCTTCAGCAATAGGGTCTCATTGCTAAGTTCTGGGAGGTAATCAAGAACAATGTGAAAGTATGTAATGTGTTGATGTTTATGGGACCCCATTGACCAAAAATTCAAACTAACATTGATTTCATTTTGGTTTTAGTTTGTTTGTTTTAGTGGATAGTCTGTTGTCTGGGGAAGGAGTTGTACCTTTGTTATAGGGTAGCTTCAATTACACCATACTTATGTATATTTGTCTATATATTTTAGAAACTGCTACAATATTAGGTTCTCACACAGCAGAGTAAAAATTCACATAGTCTTTAGTGTTAGTTTTTCTTCCCTGTAGTTTTCTGCCTACTGACACCCATACCATCACTAATGATTTTTCTTAAAGTCATTTGGGTTTTGAAAATCTTAAATATTCATCTTATTGTATACTGAGCATTCTTCATAAATTTAACTAATTCACATAAGTAATGCATTTTGCCAGTAAAATAATTATTCATTTTCTTATGTAAAACCAGTAGCCTTGGCTGGTCTCAAGTTTGGTTTATAGCCAAAGATAACCTTGAACTCCGGGATTTTCTTGCCTCTCAACTGCTACAGTTACAGGTGTGTGCCACCAAACCCGGATCCATTTATTCACTTCTGATAGGCTATTCCTCATCTCTTTAATCTTCAAATTTCAAAAGGTTAACTTTTAGGCTAAATAATAGAATAAATTCAGACACCTGTATAGTTTACAAGTTGAAGATAAAATAAACTGTAGAAGTTGTTCCCGGTGGGAAGGCCAAGGAGAGGGGCTAAAAGCCAGTCAGTAGGGTTCGGGCGTGGTTAGGAATGCTTTTTCAACAATGTAATCTTGAGATTGTGTCTTATGCCCTACCTCCCACAGAGTAGAATATATTATCTCCTTTCTAGATGCTCCATTCCTCTCCTCCCTATGTACAGAATGACTAGGCTGGTGCATAGCTCTCAAGTTTTATCCCATAGAGCTGCATCAGCAACATTCTGCTTCTTTGGCTTTGTGTTGCTTCCACCCATTCTCCTTTTTGCTTTCCTTGTCCCTGTTAAGTTAGCTTAAACCCGAACTAATATTAATGATGTTGTATTTAAGTATCACATTAGGAGAGCTTGCATCATGGATACCACTTACCTTCACGTAACAGTGTGGTCGTCTTCAGTGTGCCCATTGCTAGCAGCTGTGAAATGGCAGTAAATCAGAAAGTAAGCCAGTCTTTCAGCTTTGGAGCATTCTGTTTACAGGGATATTGTCAATGAGTAAATCAGCTCTGTCCTCTGCCCTCACTGCATCAGGAACATCTTTGACTCTGTAGGCTGGGCTTGGTTAGTCAGCCAGTCACTCTCTCATTTAGAGGTTGAGAATATATCTCTTCCTTGTTATTTTTTTTTCTGGTATGTTTAGTGAGCTTATTGGCCTCCTAGATTTTATTACCAGCCACCGGCTTAACCCTTGTCACAGAAATTATTATATGAACCCTGGGTGACTTCTGACTGCACAAGGGCCTTTGATTTACATTTTTGCATTCCAAAGTCAAGAATATAAATGACTAATGGAACACTGAGCCACTGGATATTTATATATCTATTTTGAAATTTACATTTCTCCCTTTCTGATGATGAGGTTTGTTGTTTCCAGGGTCATAGTTGATGGACTGGGAGCACCAACAGTGACAGAAAGCAATCAGCCAGGGAGAGCGCTTCCCAGCCCCCTTGGTAGACTGTGATGTGCTGCCAGTTATTCTGCTGGCAGTTCTGTGGTTATCAACTACCCCCATCTCCTTGATTCTCTCCCCGCTTCTCTTTTATGATGCCCAATGAATTTTACATGCTTCAATTTACCTCATCTACCAACCTAATGCTGTTTGAATTAAATGTCTCCTCTTTAGCTTTCAACAATGGAAACTTTGCCTTTCCACAACCAAATTGTTCCTAAAGGCCACTTATGACTGTGGTAAAAAGTAGCGGGTGCATCAGTCACACATGGGTAGGTGTTCCAAATTTGCTGGTGCCTATCAGGGGATGGGATAAGTAGGTTGTTGAGCTTCTTGGACGCATGGTGTATTAATAGAGAAGAAAATGTCTCTAAACAGGCATTAAGTCATCTTGGATGAATAGGCTGTACAAGATTACACCTATTGTCAAAGGGTCCCTGCTTCTGGATACCTTTCATAGTATATAGTAAGTATAAATGCCAGTAGTCATAAAAATGAGAGAAACATTTCTTACACATCTGCATAAGCTAAATTGTTCTTTTATTATCACACATTTAAAAAATCTGATCATGAGATTAGATACACAAGTTGAGTTATTCTTTATAGCCTTCAGGTCAACTCATTGATCGATGATAGGGCTAGGGTCTCGTTCTAGTACATGGTCTTAAGGGTGGTTTGGAAGCTGGGACCTCCAGGTGGGTTGTAGCAAGCTTCTCATTTGTCTAATTGACTTACAACTCCTCGAGTTTTCTTTCTTTCTTTCTTCTTCCTTCCTTCCTTCCTTCCTTCCTTCCTTCCTTCCTTTCTTTCTTATAAATTTCTTTTATTTTGTTTTTTCATTTTCATAACAATCCCAGTTCCCACTCCCTCCCCTCCTCTCATTCCCTCAGTTTACCTACCAACCTGACCCCCTATCCACTCCTCAGAGAGAGTAAGACACATTGCTTTGGGGAAGGTCCGTGATCCTCCCTGCTATATCTAGGGTGAGAAAGGTATCTATCCGAAGAGAATGGGTTCCCAAAAAGCCAGTTCAAGCAGTAGGGATAAATCCTGGTGCCACTGCCAGTGGCCCCGCAGTCTGCTCAGCTATACAACTGTCACCCACATTTAGAGGGACTAGTTTGGACCTATACTGGTCCTGCCCCTGTCTGGCTGGAGTTGGTGAGCTCCCATTAGCTCAGGTAAACTGTTTTAGTGGGTGTCCCCCTCATGGTCTTAACCTCTTTGCTCACATTCTCACTCCTCCCACCCTTCTACTGGACTTTGGGAGCTCAGCCCAGAGCTCCATGGCTGGTCTCTGCCTCTGTTTCCATCAGTTGCTGGCTGAAGGTTCTATGGTGATATTTAAGATAGTCATGAGTCTGACTACAGGGCAAGGCCAGTTCAGGCATCCTCTCTATTGTTCAGAGTCTTAGCTGGAGTCATCCTTGTGGATTGCTGGAAATTCTCTAATATCAGTCAGGTTTCTTGCTAGCTCCATAATGGCTCCCTCAATCAAGATATTTCTTTCCTTGCTCTCATCTCTGTCCTTCTTCCATATTAACTATCCCATTCCCTCAAGTTTTCCTCCCCACTCCCCTTGTCCCCTCCTCTTCCCTTTCTACCCTTCCTTCTGCACTCACCCCCATGCTCTCAATTTTGTCAGGCAATCTTGTCTATTTCCCCTTTCCAGATGGATGTTTTCCTTAGGGCTCACCTTGCTACTTAGCTTCTCTAGGATCCTTTGCTTTACAACTAGTATCCACTTATGAGTGAGTGCATGCCATGTTCTTCTTTCTGGGTCTGGGTTACTTCACTCAGGATGTTTTAGTCTAGTTCCTTCCATTGTGTTTTCTTTTAACAATAGCATTCACAAAATATCTCCTGTGTTGAGACCCTGTTCTGGACACTAAGGCCACAGGAGGAAAGAGGATCAATGGTCCCTGCTCTCATTGTATCAATATCTGAATAAATTCATTAAGGCAGTATGCTTGGGAGCAGCTATGCTTCCTAACATTGACTATGGTCTCACACCGAAAGGAGGTGGAATGGTCTGATGGAAAGTATACAGCTGGGGAGAGGGCCCCTCTACCTGTGATGATCACAAAAGGGCATGATGGACAAAAACTCATGTAGGCACACACACACACACACACACACACACACACACACACACACACACACACACACATCAATTTAAAAATAAATAGATAAAAACTTTGAAAAAAAAAAAAACAACACTGCCCTGGCAAGGGCACTTGAGCAGGGCCTAAATGATTAGGATGAGCCAAGAGCTGAGTCCTTATAAGCAGAACTTAGAAAAAGAAAACCCAGGAACAGAGGCCAAATCAGGAATCGGTATCTTGTGAGGGAGAATAAGGAGAAAGCCAGTTTGGTCCAAATACAGTTCACCATGGAGAGGTTTGTGTGGAAAGGAGTTTGGGGGCTGAGCTGTCTTCCATGTTTGCTGTTAATTTGCTTGCTTATTTTCATTAATATGTTATTGTTTTCAATCCATTCTCTTTTATCAAGAGTCTTCTTTTTCTTTCTACCAGGACTGTAACCTTACCTCACAGTATTAATTTTAATCCCCTTCATAATGCAGCCGATTGTTTCTCAATGAGCTACATCGCTTTGTCCCAGCCAAAGCAGAATCAGAAACAAACAACAAACAAACCAATAAACAGCACCAGAGGAAATTTGAAGCTGAGAATGGTTCAGGAAGGCTTCATGTCTTAGCAGAATTAAATAGCAGCCACTGTTCATCCTGTCCACTGAACAAGGTGGGGGCAAGCTGTCGTAGCTGCATGCTCCTCACTGACGCCATGAAGCCACCTAAAAGTTGTATGACTTCACAGAAGCAATTAAACTGCCCTATTTAATCAATAGTGAGGCCACCATCGATAACAGTTATTACTTGTATTGATTTGGTAAGTGCAGTGAGGATAGTCACTAAGACTGGCCGTTAGCTATGGCCAAACCATGGACTCTCCAGGCTGAATCTAGAATAAGTTCTTGAACAGCCTTCCTACAGATTTACAGGCAACTAGAGAGTTTTGCCTCATAAAACATCTTCCCTAAAAAAATTCATTAGTAAAGTCCTACTTTTTATTCAGAATAAAAGTTTTAACCTTTTTAGACCTTGGCAGCAAGGGTATGCTCTTTGTAGTCAGTGGTGAAATATGCATTTTGTCTCTTTTAGCTGTATTGATTATCCATACTGCTTTCCTGTGATCTTATTTTAGCCAGAGCTGTAGGTTCAGTAGACACCAAAGAGACCTGAATGCCCTCCCAGATGAATGCTGGGAAATCTAAAGGGAGACCCGAGTAAAGTCATCACAGTTTGGAATCTGTTTTACTCCAATGACATTACCATTCTTCATCTCATTTGGAGTTTAGTACCCTGGTATGGGAGTTTCAAAGTTCAGCATGACTTCAGCTTTTGACTAATTAACTTTGTATACTGGTAGCCAAGGGTGAGATGCCGAATAAATAGTATATGGAAAATATTAAATTAAGGATGCTTGGGAAAAGTGATTGACACATTTGAGCCCTTGCTGGTTCTTGGTACTTTTTAGGTTATTTGATCAGCATTTGCAATGGCAGCAACCTTGGGAAATGGGAGAGTGAACAGTGGCTTAGGGAGAAAAGACAGGATTCAAAGTAGATTTATATTGCCCACTATTAAAAGCAAAATTGCATAAAGGCTCTATCCATCCATATCATACAACATGCAAAAGCAATGAGGAATGGGACAGGAAGAGGTTTTTATCATATTCCCACTGAAGACAGCTTTGCAAACGTCTCTCTTAACCTCGGTTACTGTAAACATCTCAAGAATTCTGAATGGCAAAATCCTAGCCTAGAGTTTTCCCAGACAGTTTCTCTGGGAAGAAGGGGACATTGCATCCACTAAAATTTACTCCTCAATGGAAGATAAAATGCCATGTGGGACTTGTATGAGACAAAGCTCTCATGGTTCTCCTCCAAGGACTGGTTTTGTTTCTAGAGATTTCTCCAGGTTCACGACAGAATGTAGAAACAATTTTTTAGGAGAGATGGCGTGAAGTTGTATGAGAAGATGTTTGCACGTGAACCGTGAAGACTAAATAGATTTTGTAATTGGAAAGGATCAGCAAGTAACTGTGAGCTTGATTTGTCTTCTTTTTATTAGGGACACATATCAGTATGGGAAAGACTTCAAGATTCTAGAGTGATCTCTGAGTATTTGACAAACATACATAGTCCTGAGAGCAGGCCTGCGCCATGGTGCCTCCAAAGGGAAGCTTAGGGCTGTGGCACCTGCTACAGAAAGCATAGGGCTAGCTAGAGGCTTAAGAAGCTGACTTTTTTCTTTGTTCATGGATATGGTCATGGATAGAGTGCATGTCTGTTCACACAGGTCAGTTTTAGCAGGGAACTCTGTAGCCATGCTGTTGAGGTGTGTCATATGCATGCAAGACATGTACTCCTTGATTTAGAGATGTCCATGTAGATCTCCTTCAACTCACAAATTCCTAACTTGGCTTCGTGGTATGAGAAATGATGTTGTGGGTAGATCATACCATTAGATTTCAGAGATCAGCCCCTTAGGTGCCTTTTGTGGAGTTTTACAGAAGACTTTGTGACAGTTTTGCTGAAAGCCGGTGAAATTCATCCCGAAAACAGGTGCTCACAGAAATGCTTTGCTAGTTTTGACATACTTATTAGTTAAGAATGGACTACTAATTTATTCTAACTTCTGAAAATGAATGACATTGCAACAATAAAGGATGATGCACATGCTCCATTTAGCGAGGCCCACCTCTCGTTGCTCTTAAAGACCCCTTTAGCAGCATCTCAGAATTTCTCTTAGTTATGGCATCATCTTCATGTGGTCCACGAGCATGACACTCTCTCTTCCGATGCCATAATTATCTAGTACTTACTGAGCTTAAAATTTTAGTTTGAGTTCAAAACACTTTGATCATTTCATCTCTCTTTAAGTTGTTATTCAAATCTTAGTTGCCTCTGGTTGAGGCAACACCACATTAAAAAACAACAACAACAACAACAACAACAATGAAACAAGCCCAGAACTCATGTGTTAGCAGCTGCTGTCCACAGTCTACCTGCTTTTGTATGATCTTCAACACTCTGAGAATTCTAGCATTGTAGGAGGGGTTTCCGTGATAACCCATGGTGAGCAAGGCTATGTTATAGTCACCTAATCCCACCAGACGGAAGTTAAAACTGTCATTCAATTAAATTGCATCCACGTGGGTCCTTCTCTTATTGGAATACTATGCACAGCCTTTTTTTGCGTAAAGTGATTGTAATTATTTTCTCAGTTACCTGAGCTGACAGATCACTGTCTTTGGTTGGTAAGCTATCGTCTTCCCTTCCAGTTTGGGGATGTTTTCTACCAGACCTGCACGCTTGCCACGTCGTCTCTCTTCTTTTTATGGCAATGTGGCAATGTGACTATGCATCGAGAATGGGTTCTTCGTTATCTTTCTGCTGTGGATGACACAGGGTTTTTACACTCCAAGTTCTGGTCGGAGAAGTAAGTGTTGCATTATTTTATCTAGGCTTTTAGCTTGAGAAATGCTGTGGCAGGAGAGCGACTGGTTCAGCTGAGAAGGGTCACGATCTTTGGGGAGAATTCACTCTCTGCTCTCTCATTTGATGCTCTTCAGAGACATATCCAGGGTTTACCCTTGGACTTTGAATAATTGCTCCAACTCTGTGTGCAGTCTTAGAATCATCATGTCCATTAGTGGGTCTATCCCCTTCTTAATTTCCTGCGTCTGGACTACTTTTTCTCCCAGTATACTTGTTACTTAGAAGAATTAGAAGATAAGCCCATCTACCTAGTGTTTACCTCCATTTGGATTTACAGACAGTCATGAGAAACTTCAGGGTTTTGTGATCTCTATGTGTAATTCCTGATGATAAATGCTTGTCTTTAAACACAAACTCTGTTGTCCTTCAGATCAACCCCAGAACCTTCTGTCTCTTTCATTAATTTCCAACTTCTAAATTTTATTGCATTTGCTTTTCTCCCTTACTTTGTTTGAGTTCTATGCTGTTACTTGGGGGGAGTGGATTTATTATTTTACTTTTATTTTGTGTAAGTGGAACAGATTCTATGGCAGGCTTATTTTAGACACTCAAGCATTTTTATGTATGAATAATAATATATATGACTTGATATGCATGCCAAGTATGTAATCTCATTCTTTAAAATATCTTCAGGATTCTTTAGGGCTCACAAAAAAAATCCTTTACCCTGTGTGATTTGTCTCATGTACGTGTGTGTGCTCATGAGTACATGTCCCTGCAGAGGCTGGCGGTGACAGGTCCCCTGGAACTGGAGTTCCAGACTATTGTGAACCTCCTGATGTGGGTGCTGGGAACTGAACTTGGGTCCTCTGGAAAAGCAGCCATGTTCTTAGCCATGAAGCCATTTTTTGAGGCCATGATTTGTGTCTAGAGTGTTCTCTCTGACGGTCTTCTCTGTCTCTCTGAAGACAGGCAGCGCATACCACACCGTTCCGGCACCTCTGCATTCATCAGTAGCATGAACTGCCACTATGAATGTACGCTCTCTCTTTATCTGGGACAAAGTCTCTTTGGATGGAGAGACCGGTTATTGGGTTGTTTTGATTCCATTTGAATGAGCAAACTTGGATGTTTATCTGTGTGTGTGTGGTGAGTCGCCTAAATTAAAATTGTCATCTTTCCTGACATCATGGAACTGTGTTCCTAAAAAGTGAAGTTTTCTCTGCAGCTTTGATGATTAATATGTGGAATTCCATAGAAACGCAATGAGACAATGATCATGAAGGTGCTTTATAAATCAGTGCATGTTTAGCGCACACGAGACTCTGATATTATTCTCACACATGTCACCCATGTGCCCCTAACCATCGCCACCAACCAGCTGAGGGGGCAGGCTTTCCTCATTGCGTCTTTGTTCTCTAGTTTCGTGCTGACCTTGACGCTGGAGCAGTGACCCTCGGCGAGCTAACCTGACCTTCAGCAGTGACTCCCCCCCTGCCGTTACCTGCGTTTGTCAGGAGTGCTTGCACAGCATGTTTCTCACCATTGTCTCTGCAATAAAACCGCTTCTGTTACAGAAATCTTGAATCTAATTTGACAAAAGCCCACTATGAAGCCTCTTCTGTCTTCTCCCCTCCTCCCAACTGCCAATAATGTCTGTTTCGGACTTGAACTCACCAGCAAATTGAACTTCCCTGCAATATTTTGCATACCATCTTCCTACAGAGATGTGAGGCTATTGTTGGCCCCTTTGATGAGCTACCTTCCTGACCAGAGACAAACCACCCGGACAGTGTTGAGTGGAGCTGACAGGCTTGGAACTTATTAGGTTGTGCTTCTCATGTGAGTTAGTGTTGTTTATTTAAGTGTAAAATCCTTAAAAGTGGGAAAATTGTTAAAAGTATTCTAGAAAAACATGAATAGTCAAGGTGAGTGATACCTAAGGCATCCTACCGGAGCGGAATCTGGAAGTAAGCAGTGCTAATCGGAGGCATGAGTACCGTACACTTCCATGGCGAAGAGTGTGGACCTCAAGTGTGACCAGTGATAACTATTTGTCCTTGGATAAGTAACTTGACCTTACTAGGTCACTTCTGTAATTCAGAGATAATAAGAATATTTGCCTCCTAGGGATGTTGATAATAAATGTAAGGTGTTTATAGCAGTGCTTGTAATGAAACAGAGGTAAAAGCAAGGATCTGCTATTATCAACATCATGGTCCTAATAGTTCTTCTTAGAAAGTATCAGCGAGGTAAGCAAAGGGCAAGAGGAAGCTATACACATTATGTAACATGAGGGTAGGGGTGTAAGATTTATGCTATCAAAAGCATACATAGGCTACGGGCTTGAAAAATATCAAGGATTCCTCATGTGCATTGTTTTAATATGTTTCATGTGTTATGTGAAATTGATGACCTCACCAGGTAGGTACCACTTTTGTGGTGTATCATAGACAATAAAACAGGTATGGAAAGGTTAATTAATCAACCCAGAGACCATAGTAAGTAATAGTTAAGATGTGTCTCTAACTATTCTGTGAGCTAAACACTCTGTGTATGTTGATGGGAAGGAGCAGGGATTGGGGAAGTTGGGGGGTTGGAGGTGTGGGTCTTTTGAAGATCTAAAGCCATTTATTCATGGAGTTAATTAGATATTTATGTAACGTCTTTGTATTTAAGATCATTGCAGAAGAGGGAATTTTGTGAATGTCTTTTGTGAAAAAGAGAAAGGAGTGTGGGGCATGTGGAGTCAGGCCCAAGTCTGGGCTCAGGTGCTAATGATCATGCTCAGAGTACAAAGAATTAACTAGGGAAAATGAAGGGTGTGTGGGGTGTGGGAGTGATGGATCTGGGGTGCCATGGGCAGATACTCAGGTGTTTCGAGCCTTGCTAATTTAGTGACTGGGCAAGCTGGTTCAGTTTGATGTGGGAGGCTCAGTTTCTGCAGTGCTCAAATGAAGGTTTATGTAGGAACACTTCTGTGTGCCTTTAATGTTCTGAAATTCAAACATCCTCATGCTGGCTACATTGACGCTGGGAGTTATCAGTGCCATTTATTTAACGTCCCTTTTCTATTTTGTGTTTGTGCATTGGCTATGCTTTCATTTAGCCCGACTGTCGAGGGTGTCCTGTGACATCACAAAACACTGGAGGGAGTGTTTCACATCCTGGGCTTCTCATCTTTCCGAGAAGCAGAAACATAAGGGCCCACAATCAATGCTGTTCATACTCTTGGTAATAGTACAACAATATCCAGTGCCACTGGTGTTGAATCTAGCACGTATGAATACTCCATAAAGTCCAGCTTCAGATGCTTTTAGAGCGAACCTGCCTCTTTTGTAAGGTACTGAGTTATGTACATAGAAATCTAAACATGAGTCAGATGACCCCAGCTCTCGAAAAGCTTACCAAAAAGAGAATCCGTACAACCACACTAGAACTCAGGTTCCCAAGTTCTAACTGGGAACTCACCTAAACACCTTCAATCCCCATGACAATACCCCCACCCTGTGGTTGGCTGCTATTCCCTAGGCCACTTCAGGGATGCAGAACTCAATACTGCCCTCTCCGGCCTCTCAAGTTCTGGGTGGAAGGCCATGTCCTAGGGAAGAGCCACAGTCTCTTAACTGTTGATGAGCCGTGGAGACTGCCTTCAAGATGGACATGTGGAAGATGAAGGGAAATGGACTGGGACTTCCAAGGTCCTTTGTTGGATCACAGTGATGGCAATGTAAGAGGGAAGGGCGTGTTATGGGAATATCTCATGGAGCCTTGACAGACTGAAGGTAGGAGTCAGAAGACATCTTAAAGACAGACCGCAGCTATAATTTGGAGGACCTTGAATACTCTCTACATGTCAGGTTAGGAAATGGTCCTCATGAAAGTCATAATTCTACATCCTGTAAGTAGCTGGTTGAGTAAATCCCCGTCTGCAATCAAATCTGATTAATTCCCCCATATCCATAGCCCTTATACTCCCCTGGATATCTAACCTCCCCCACCCCATGGCTTTCTCTCAGTTTAAGGAGACATGGTTAGACTAGAATTTCATAGGGCCCTCTGCTGGCCCGATCTCCCCTGCAGACCTGGTTTATATGCATACCAGTCCTAAGGGGAAGTCTGTCAGTCTGTCTTACCTGACAGAGCCTTAAATCCTCTGAACTCTGCTTCTGCTCTTGGGCATGTGCCAAGTGGCATACTAGGCGGGAGGGGACAGAGAGAGAGAGAGAGAGAGAGAGAGAGAGAGAGAGAGAGAGAAAGAGGAGTTCTGAATTGGGGGTTGGGCAGGTGTGGGTCAGTGATAAACAGGTTTTACCCATGATGGTGTCTCTCCTATGATAATGAACTCATCACCAGCAAAGGAATTTAATGCAATGATTTCTCCAAAAGCCATTGGCCCCATTGCAGCCTTGCTTAAAAATATAAGCATACCCTTCCTGGGGACATATTTGCATTTTTGGGTGAAAGAAATTCATATATATGGCAAGGATGCCTCTGTAATTATAGAAAGTTTATTTCTGTCCCCAGATGTCAGCAATCAAATTCCCCATAAATGTATTTTGTGTAAATCTGTCGGCAGCTGGCCTCCATTCAGTTTTCTGGAGATATTAGCCTGTCTTTGAGTTTATGACAAAGTTAAAAATTATTCATTAAACTGACCTGCAGTATATTCAGTAACTGGAAAATTGCCTTGCAGTTCTATTTGGTTTGTAGATGTGATCACAAGTAAATTTTTAACTTAATTAATTGGCCGTTTCTGTTGACAAGAAATTTATGTGGTAATAATTTGCTCGAAATAGATGCCGACTGTAGGAAATGAGATATCCATCATAGGCTTGTGTTCCAGCAGCTGCACAGTGGCTATTATGAAAGTATTTCAGCCTGCGTCGACCCCAGTGTTTGTGCAGTCAAGATTATATATACCCACGATCCATGGCCTGCCAGAGAGGCGCTGGTGGAGGTCTATGATAACAAAGACTCCGTGATTTATGGCTTGCTGTGAAAGCAGAGCTTGATGAGATTAAACAATTTCATAGCACAAGTGTTTCTCAAGACCTGATTTGTAGTTGCACGCTGATGGTAAATCACATTTATATATCTGCAAGCGTGCTCAGCAGAGGACTGCAATTACAGTTTAAGACAGCTACTTTTTATTTAATTTTTATCCTGGTTTTGTCTCTTTTATATCCCCTTCGTCTGCAAACCGTTCACCTTCACGAGTCCTTTCGTGGTTAGGAGGCCAAAGATTGAAGTCAATGATCTTCTTCTTGTCCCCCTGCCAGCCAGGAAGGGAGGCGGGGGACGTTCTCAGAGCACTGTGAACTGGCTCAAACTGGATTTGACTGGTGTGAGCTCTTTGTTCCCTTCTGTGTCCTGTTTTCCTTCTCCTGTGGGTGTATAGCAGACACTTGTGCTTTCTTGGCACACAGGTGGAGACCAGAAGACTTCACCATGCTGCTTTGGAGGGTGTTATCAGATATGCAGGAAAGATGAGGATTATATTCATTTATGAAGTCGAATTGCAAGGTTGTAGGAGAACTCGGGCCTCACAGCTGGTTCCTCTTGAGTGAGACCTGGGAACTGTGCTTCCCTTGAGTGTGACATTGGAATGCTGCTTCCCATGCAAACTGTGAGGACTAAACAGTTCATTTAGTGGTGTGGTCTTTTTTACTTCTCTGCTGTGGGCACATCCTCATCCCTGTGCTAAACAGTGGTACAGACACCTCTGCCTCCATGATCTATGTATGTTGCTAACAAATAAGGAAAACAGTTTAACAATAACAACAATAGTGACAGTAATAATATACTCTTAAATGGTTGGTGCTCACATTGCTGGAATTCAGAAGGAAAGAGAGCGGCATTACTCTTAGCTGAGGAGGCTGAGGAGAAAGAATAGCCAGGGACTTAGAGAGTACATCATAGCAAGCACTGGGAAGAGAAAATTCTAGACATTGCAGTGTCTGCATAATGGAAGCCATGGGCTCAAGCCCAGGCTCACTGAATAATTATATCAATGACATAATAATACCTGTAGTTGGGTGTTTGCTGTGTGCCCTGATCTGCATTTCCAGTGCATCATTTTACTAACCCTTAGAAACCCAGTGGAAACCCACTTTTGAGAGTTTTTACTTTTGAATGTTTTGTTGTTTTTCAGCAAGGAATGTAGAAACTAGCAAGGACGCACTCCTCTCCAGGGCCTCCAATTAAAGCTCTCAGACAGTGATTCTCAACCCGTGGGTAGCAACCCTTTTGGGGGTCAAATGGCCCTTTCACAGCGGTCACCTTAGACCGTCTGAAAACAGAGGCAATTACATTATAGTTCATAACTACTAGAATTACAGTTATGAAGTAGCAGTGGAAATAACCTTATGGTTGGGTTGCCACAATGGAGGAACTGTATTAAAGGGTCACAGCATTAGGAAAGTTGAGAACCACTACTATAACTCAGGTTGCTTTCCCCCAAAGCACTCAAGTTTGGTCTTTGTGGCAGTCTGGAAAATGGCCTCCCTAATATGTCCACACGCCAAAGGTGGTCCTTAAAACATACGAATGTTGCTTTAGGTAGCAAAAGGGATTTTGCAGATGTAATTCAGGGTCTTAGCTAGGTATAATTTGGATGAGACTGGAGGAAACACAGTCGTTGGGTGGAAGGACTCAGGGTGATATGATGGAGTCTGAGACGGAAGGAGAGAAATACATGGTTGCAGGAGCTACTCAGCGCATCTTTACCCCTCACAGCATCAAAAAGGGACACCTCGATTCCACCCAGTAGGACCATTTCCCTCTAACATCCAGACAGTATGTCTGTGCTGTTTTAAGCTACTGAGGCCGTGGCAGTTTGTTGTAACAGCAAACAAGACAAATGTACGAGCCGGCACATGTTACTGGGCTCTACAGTGAGTCTGGACCTGATTGTGACGGGATGGTAAAAGTCGTACAAGATAGATGCCTTTGATTTCTGTATTTCCCCAGTTTCTTCTCATCTACAAGACCAGTGAGATTTCTGCCTATGTTGCTCACAGACCTCTAGTGCCTAGGAAAGTGGGCGATGTGCTAGACATCCATTAAACACGTGTCCAGGGATTAAATAGATGGCGTCATCATGTCTCTCGAGTATGCTTGGCCATTCTGTTCAGCATCCAGGCTTTTTCCAAGCCAGGTTGCTTATGTCAGAACTCGTCATTTATGAGGGACAACGGGAACAATGATTCTCCATTTCTTGTTGTCTACAAACTTGTAATATCTCAGAGTGATGAGGAGGTCATTAAAGCCTAGATTGAGACTCTCTAATAAATTCATATGCATTGCTAATCGTGCTAAATGTATATGTGTATGTATATATGTATGTGTGCATATGCACGCATACATATATGTGTTTTCGTAGATTACATTTCTATCTTGGCAGCAAGGGAGTGGGGTACATTTTATAAAAAACTCCTGAAACTCTTACATCCTTCACCCCTGTGTTGGCTTTTGTCTTTTATTTGATAAACAGTGTTTTCTTTTTAAAATTTCTAATGCTTTTAAATATTTTTTCAAAAAGTTTTCTTTATTTTATGTATATGAGTGTTTTGTCTGCATGAACATATATGTGTCATATATGTACATGGTGTCCATGGAAGCCAGAAGAGGGCATTGGATGCCCTGGAACTGGGTTTTCAGATGGCAGTGAGCCCCTACGAAAGTGGCTGGAACTAAAGGTGGGTCCTTTTCAAGAGCAGCCAGTGCTGCCCACCCTGAGCCTTCTCCAGCCCCAGAGGTGACATAACCTACCAATTTCTTATTCTGGGTTTTATGCCCCTGGAGTCTGCTGGGTGCTTAAGAGCCAAGGCTGTTTCACCAACAGAGCACAGATGTTAAACTGGCCAATGAAGCTCTTTATTGGGGAACAATCCAATCCTCTATCTTTGGCCAGGCTTCTGGAGACCTGCTTTGAAAATCTGGGGAAAGCAGAGAGCTGTTTCTCCCTCTAGGGTACTAGTGTATTAGCCTCCCAATAAAAGTTAATTGAATTTAATTTTATGTTTTAAGTGTGATGCATTTTAAAGTTCTCCCCAGTGCTAGAGTCCCCATTGAAAAGGCAGTAAATTCATATTATTAAACCACCAAATGTAATTCAGCTCAAATAAGCATATTTGGCAATCTTTATTCTGGGTGTGTGGGACTGACCTTGTCTTGAAACTAAATCATTTCATCCCAGACAAAGTCTGTTTGGAGTTAATTGAGGAAGCCGTGGAGAAGTGCACTGGGTCACTCAGAGCTTTTTATTCTTCCTTTGGCCCTCGCTCAAAGAGTTGCCATGGTATACACTTCCCAATGCCAGGGCCTCCAACATCTTATAAAAACCACAAGTTACCATAGAGTAGGAGGTGATAAAGTGATGGAGGTCTTCCCTCTGGAGATTGCTCATCAGATGACCTGCTTCTCTGGCTCATTTCAATAGGGTTAATTTGTTGCTGGAACATTACAGGGTAGCATGTGGCAGGAGAAAGCACACTGGGCTGGAGCTCATACAGGCCTAATAGGGAACCCAGCGCATCCATTTACCCAGCCAAGTGACCTCGGGGTTGAGAGAAAGCATCACTTCTGCAGACTGGATGCTAAAAGGTTCAAACATTCAATTTAGGTTTCTTGGCCGCTCTGTGGAATGACCAGAGGGAGGACGAGCTCAGTAGGGATTCAAGGTCAACACAGCCAGAGATGCAGACTCTCCAACTCTTGTCCCTTTGTGCAAAGAGAACACTTCACTACTCCAGAGGAAACCACCCCACCAAGGGTCTTTGAAGTTCAGAACTTCCTGCTGCTTGATGTGTCTGAGGCATCTGGGGCACCTTCTTCCATGATGGTCATGATGTTGATGGCCAAGCCCCACCCATCGCATCCTCCCATCTTAAAAGAGTAGAAATGCCCGAAAGGATTTACCTGCATTTCTATCTTTTATTTCCCAACCCCCCAAATGTGTCTGTTCAAATTCCAAGATCACCAGATCATAATGCCATAGCAGCATTTTGCTACCTGATGTGGAAAAATTATCACGGTGAAAATAACTGTCTTGGTATCTTCTTTTCAGAAGTGACCATTGTGTTACATTGTCAAATAGTGCTATTAACATACTGTTTTGTTATCAGTGGCAGTGTACAAGATTACAGATGCCCTGACTCGTGTGGGAGTTCATTCCAGTTAGCTGCTGTAAGTTTTAACTACAAGTTTAAAAGAAAATTGAATCAACAAAATCTCATAGCCCAGCGCGGTCTAGCCTTAGTGTGTTCAAAACGCCTTTAGTTAGACAGAGTCAGCTACCCCAAAGTCCACATTATGAAGAACTGTTGCATAATTCATGCCATTTCTTGAATAACTGTATCTAAAATGTACCGAGAACAGAGGTCCAGTTGCTTCCTCTTAGATCACATAGCTTCACAGCCCCTGCCCAGCATCAAAAGAGTCAATTCCACCAGTGAGACCAGATGGGAGGTACAAGTGTGGCTGCTGTGGAGTGCATGTGGCTTTCGTGCCACCGTGCAGCCGAGCATTCCTAGTGTGATGCAGTGTGCTGGAGACTGCAGGATCTAACTAGCCGTGTGGGTTTATATCGCATGGGAATCTTTTGGGGGAAGAAGACGATGCTGGAACATCCACAATATCTCCCCTTCCATTGCCAAAGGATTTCTTTCACCCAAGAATGCTGTGTTACTTCTCTGAACATTTTGGCAGGAAATTTACTGTTATGTTCTGCCCCCTTTTACACAGATGCATCTTGCCTTATAAATTGCTTGGATCCTATTAAACTCTGAATTGAAGTTGAAGACGCTCCTCAAAACTCCTTGTTTACCAAACATCATAGCTCAATATCACTTGCCTTAAACCTCCTCAGAACACTCACACCTATATTTGAGCATTATCATTCAATGTGAAGCCTCTTTTCTAATTAAATATTAACTGTCTCATATAATTTGATGAAGTGTGTAATAAAAACTAAAAATACACTAGTTGTATAGATGCACTTCTATACCACTATAAAGTAAAAAGTTCCATGTTGAACCATCTTAAGTCTGGGTCCATATATCTTCTCATCTGACTGCCTTGTTCCCAGCACAAGGACAACGGACTATTTTGGATGTGTCCGTGTGTATGTGTGTGCTTCTGTTTGTGGTGAGCAAAGGATGGCCTTCTTGGCTATCCATCTGGCCATTTTAAGACAGGGTCTCTTGATGCTCTGGTGCTTATCAAGTGGTTTGGACTGACCAAGGAGTGAGAACAAAGGGGTTGCCGTTCTAAGCACTAAGATTACAATTACATGCTGCCCTGCCTGGCTTATTTTGTTTTTATGTTAGTCTGCAGATCCAACACCAATCTTCATGTTTACAAGTAAGCAATTAATTTACTGAACTACCTTTTCAACCTCTTGGACTATATTTGATCACCCAGTTTTTGTCTTTAGGCTGTCTGTTCAAACACATCCCATTTAAAAAGGGTCAGACCAACTTCCATCTTCATAGGCACCTTTGCCTATCCACTCCCAGTTTCACAAAGGTTCCAAATTCTTGCCTAACACTGTTGGTGCCAACAATGTTTGTGCTATATGGCATGGTAATCTTCTGCTGGTCTTTCATGATTCATGTATTTTCAGGTATTCTATCTGTAAGTTCTCTGAGGACGGGGATTCTGTGATCCTATAGTAGCACATAGTGAAAAGTGGTATCTTTAGATTATAGCAAAATGTCAACTGTGTCAGCCGGCCCATGTTTATAAAGGGGATGTGTTCTTAGTAAGTAGAAATCAAGTGGGTGTCTTCTGTTTGTCCCTCTTTATAGACATGTGCTGGTGCCATCTTGTTGACTCATTTCCAAGGATGAAGAAGGTGCTTGCTGAGAACCAACTCGTTCACTATGTGCTATTAAAACAAATGAAAACCCAAACCCTAAAATAAAATGAAATGAAAAAAAAAAAGCACAAACCAGTAAGTCAGCCAGTTTCCCCCAGAGGAACTCGGGTGAAAAGTGAAGTTGTCAATATGAAGTTTAATTTTATTTGAATATCTTTGACTGTAGTGAAACAAATGGTTTGGGAATAGTTTGCATTATATAAGTAAGAATTGCTAGGGAAAAGGCTCAGTGTTCTGGTTTTCATTCATTTGTTTGGATTGGGGTGACACAACAAACATTTCAACCAATTTTTCTGAAATTTGTAATTCCTGAGTTGAGCGGTGTCCAATCTCAAACTTAAAGAGGTGCTTCTTTGGGCATGGAAGAGCAGTTATTTTCATAAGACATCTTGAGCGAGAACTCCAAGCTTGTACAACACAAACTATAGACTAGTCAGCCGCCATTTATTTCCTTGTAGGGGATGAGCCTTTTTTCTGTTCAGCAGAGCACATGCAGCCTGGCAAAACTGGCCTGTTTGGGAATGTACTTGTCATTTCTTTCCTGATTTCTTAAGAGACCAGATAATGCCTTAGTTTTGGTTTGGGGACATGAACCTTTGACATGAGTGACTCCATTTTTATTTGATCTTAAGAAACCTTAGCCCAAAAGAGTACACTGACTTGTAAATTTCACCCAACAGTAAAATTCTTTAGTGTATTTTTAAAATGCTATAATAGAGGGCAGGAGAGATGGCTCAGTGATTAAGAAACTTGTTGCTCTTGCAGAGGACCTGGGTTTAGTTCATAGCACCCACATGGCATCTGACAACTATAACTCTAGTTTCAAAGAGTCCGACACCCTCTTCTGACTTCCATGGGAACTGGACACAAGTAATACACAAATATATATGCAGGCAAAATACTCATACTCATAAAATAAAAAATAAACCTTTAAAATACTGTAACTGGACTTGTTCCTCCAAGTGTCACTTCATTATGAAGAAAAATTATGGTTCATGCTAGAGAATCTATGAATTAAAGATTTTTCCCTTGTAAAGTCTGAAAAAGAGATTCTTAGGAACAGAGAGGGATAGAGAGAGAGAGAGAGAGAGAGAGAGAGAGAGAGAGAGAGAGAGAGAGAGAGAAATGTATTGAGCCTGAACCAGTCAGTCATTCAGGGCACATGAAGGTATTCCAAGCCAAAGTAAATTAGATGAAGCTTTGGTCTCTGCCCAAGATGATAAAAATTCCCTTATAAGGATACATTTCCTCCAGAAATGAGGCAACCATTGACATCTAATAAGAAGGACATGTTGAAAACTTAAATAAATGAGTCACTTAGCAACAGCCTTTCCAGGTAGGACAGTAGAGTTAGGATGTTGACTTTACCTGTGATTAGACATAGTCACTGGGTACTTTCTGTAAAAAGGGTGAAGCTTAGTCTCTGTGGTTAAAGTAGAAGTTTCTGGATTTTTCTTAATGAACAGATAATTTGGAGGAAAAAAAAGCTGAACATGAATTTTATTAAATTATTTTCTACCTCCAAGATCTTACTGTTTACACCAGAAAAAAAATTGACTCTATCTTTTCAAGGGCCCGAGTTGTACCTGCTGGATCAGCAGAGTGGCAAAATTGGCCTTGGAGAATGAAACTTCTCATTCTTGGAGAACTTATTTGTAATGTTTGACCTTCCTTTTGTTTTTCAACCTCATCTAACTCCACTGGTCTTATATTGCAGACAAGGAACATTTTGTTTAACATAGTATTATAAGCATCTGGTTTACAAGGAGACACCTAGTACTCTTGTTGTGGGGAGATGGCTCAGCTGGATTGTGTTTTTTGTACAACCATAAGGTTCTGAGGTCAACTCCTAGAACCCCAGTGACACAGCCATGCATGATGGTATGTAGTTGTAATCCCAGTCTTGGGGAGGCAAAGATGCATAGATCACTGATGGCTCACTGACTAACCAACCTAGCCTACTTGGTGAGTTCTAAGCCAGAGAGACCCTATCTCAAAAAACAAAGTGGAAGTTGACAGAGGAGCACAGTTAAGGTAGACTTCTGGGCATCTGGACACAAAGAACAGCCCACAGATACATATTAAAAGATACAGGAAAATACCCTTTAATAAAGGCCATTGCTTCTTTCCTCCATCTCAGAGGGTACTTGGACACGCTCTGGGTAACTATGACCCAGTATTTGCATTAGGGTTTGGTAAAACAAGTGTTGGACTTGAATAGAAGACGTGTCATGATTCTAACAAAACCCCAATGGCTTGTTCTCGTAAGTGTCTTATAACCGACAGCATGGAATCAGGGAGCATTACCTTGACAAATGACTCTGTAAGTGACCACTTAAATTCTGATGTTTTTGGAGCATCTAATGGGATCAGGCCACCTGGCTCATGTCACAGATTTTGACAAGTATTGAGAAGAAGTAGGATCCTCAAGAAAGGAACGTGAGGATTCTCCAGATTGTTGTGGATGCTGCTGAAAACACTGCGAGGGCAGCCATTTCCATCGGGTCCTCAGTGTTGCTCCCATGCTTCTGTATGTAACATGAAGGGCCTGCTTGTTTGTATTTCTGTCCTGCCCAGTCCCCCAGCTATTTAGCCCCAAAGAAAATGACATAGAGGACTCCGTAAGTTATAAAGCTGATTGGCCCGTTAGGTCAGGCTTCTTACTGGCTAACTCTCACATCTTGATTAACCCATTTTTCTGATCTATGTTAGCCATGAGGCGCAGTACCTTTCTCAGTGGGGCAGCTCACATCCTGCTGCTTCGGTGATCTGGGCAGGAGTAGGAGGAATCAACTTCCTCCTCCCTAGAATTCCTCCTGCTCTCCTTGCATCATTTCCACTTCCTGTCTGGTTTTCCCGCCTACACCTCCTGCCTGGCCAATCAGCGTTTATTTAAAACATGATTGACAGAATACAGACAATTCTCCCACATCTGTAGACCTGATGGATACTCTGAAATCTTCAGACCCTGAAAGGGCAGCCATTTCCATTGGGTCCTCAGTGCTGCTCCCATGCTTTTGTCTGCACCTCAGTCCATAGTCATGTGCGCCTCTCACTCCTTAGTGCAGCACAAGGAGTTACTGGGATGTGTAGCAGAATCGTGCATATACCTGTACAATATTTTGAATACTCCCCAAATTGCCAA
Organism: Myodes glareolus; assembly: GCF_982192425.1. Classification (NCBI taxonomy): domain Eukaryota; kingdom Metazoa; phylum Chordata; class Mammalia; order Rodentia; family Cricetidae; genus Myodes; species Myodes glareolus. Next base: position 7,802,714 of record NC_142037.1, read on the forward strand.
TTACTTGTTATAATCTTCTTAATGGGTCTAATCCTTCAGCTGACTTATAGAGTAAGTAGAGCACATTAGCTCTTAAAACATTTCCTTAAATGCTTAACTGAATCCTGGAATGAATTTGCTTCCTTGGTAAGGCTGGGTTGAAAAGCTAAGCTCTGCAATAAGACTGAATTATTATTGTTGAGACAGTCTTGCTCTGTGGCCCAGGCTGTCTTCAGAGTCTTAGTCTCCCTGTCCCATCCCCTTGACCATTTGGATTAGAGACAAAAGTCACCATGCAAGATTGAAATATTTTTAAACAATAACTTCTTAACCCATAAGAAAATGCATTGAAATTGAAATTTCTTTTCTTTCGTGCAAAATGATCTCTGGAGACTTTCCTATTTTCTGGTGGCCATGGCTAGGTAGACATTGCTTCTTTAGAGGAATATCCATGTGTTTACACCTTGAAGATGGAATTTGGCTGAACTAGTGTACCATTCATGGGAGAGAACAGTTGGCTGCAAGAAGCAGTTATGGTGGTGGGTCTCAGCCTTCCTAATGCTGTGACCCTTTAATACAATTCCTCATATTGTGGTGACCCCAACCACAAATTATTTCCTTGCGACTTCATAGCTGTAATTTTGTTACTGTTATGAATGGTTATGTAAATATCCAATATGTAGGATATGTGGTATATGACCTATGTGGGGGTCGAGACCCACAGGTTGAGAACCATTGATTTATGGACATGCATGACACAAAGAGGCATCATAAGATAGTTTTCTGGTCTTCGATTAATACAGGATGCTAGTGAAGACCCTCCCATTTACTCAAAGAGCCACAGTGCAAGACATTATGTATGATGGTTTCCAACGGGGGAATTTTTGAGGTACAATTTTTTTCTGTGCTTTTACTTCATCCCACAACAGAAAATGGTTTTCTTTTTCCTTCCAAGAAACAGCCAATGAACGTTACTGCAAAACGAACCTGAAGTGTTTGGGGGTGCCCAGGAAGGATGCACCATCCGGTATTTCCCCTTATCTGTTTGCTTTCTCCTCCCCTTTTCTTCCCTGTCTTTCACTGTTGGATCTCAGAATAAATAACACATACACATCTTTAACTCAGATAATCAGAGGCACAGTCACCTGGGATATTATGATGAACAATGTACACGGTGTCATAATAATTTAAAGTGTCATCTTAATCTATTTACGATCTTCTAATGACTGAAATGCTTTACGGTTGCGGGGGATATTTTATCACTGAAGTTTTAATGGCTGAATCACTAACACCTGGCTGTCTGGAATGCTTTTCTTCTTCCCAGTTAGGCATTTAAATGCATTTCTGGGAGGCCCAAGGGGTGGGATGTGACATATAAGCTCTTAAAAGGAGGGAAATCAGTTCTTGATATCTTAATGATACGTATCTGCATGCTTAGCATTAATGCTTTTAAGTAGAATGGCTTGATTAAGGCCCTTGGTGGATGTGGTCCCTCTCCGCCTTTAAACACCCTTCCTGGAGAACTCACATGTGGAAATGCATTGTTTATGTCTACACCTTTAAAAATTCTCAATATTTCCTACATGTGTTTTCTTTGTTTTCTACCTTTCCAATTTGTCATTTTTCATCACCTTTGTACTTGTCTCTGCTTGACTGGCTTCCAAAGCAATTCAATTACTTCTTTATTGAAAATTTTCTGTAGTCCCTTCTTTTGTTTATTTGGCTGCTGGGTGAAAGTTATATACAATTTTATACTTCTGTGTATACAACTTCTGATCCCTGGGTCACCAAACAGTTGCTTAAAGAACACCACGATTCTATACCTCTGTGTTTACAGCTCTCTGTGCCTGGGTCAACATACAGTTACTTAAAGAAGACCAGACACGTACGCATGGAAACATCACTGAAGCATACAAGTCAAAGTGTAATTAAGCCCACTGCAGGCCTCTGTGGATGTTTACTGATGATGATGGTGGCACTAAATCATCTGGTACAGGCCAGGAGAGGTCAGTGCAAGGTTGCCAAGCAGCCTGCCTTAAGCCCTCACAGAGAAGCCCTGTGTTTCAGCTCCTCCTGTTAGTAGGCTGTGTAGACAGCCTTCCAGTAAGGTGTCCTATGCAGTTTCCATAGTAACCCACTGAAGGAATTCAAGGTGATGCTTGTGTCCACAGTTTGTTGGAGAAGGAACGACTTCTGAGACCATCAGATGAATACATTGCCAACCTCATACAGTTGGGGAGGCGAGAGATCCCAGCCAGGAACCCAGTCTTCCCGGTGCAGATCTACTTTTTGACCTTTGCTGTGTTGCTAGCAGCCACAGAGCTCCTTGCAGAGTGTCTTGTGACCAAATCATTGCCTTACAATGGGCACGTGGCACTAAATGTAGTTGGATGTGTAGCACCTTTTCATACGCAATGCCTGAAAATATAACAGCAAATGTCTGTGTATTTGTCTCCAATGAAGATTGACTATACTGATGAAATAATGATAGGCTTTGCTTCCTTTCTTATCAACTGACGGTGTTCCTGGTGACAAGTCCCTGTAACGCTGCTTTCTGATTCACGATACATGCCCGGAGTTGCTTCTATTTTCCAGGTAGATTGGGCTAATGTTTCCATACAAGCCTGTTTTGACTGACAACAGAAGCCTCGCGTGATGGTTCATCACTGGGCAGTTAAAACAGAGAAATAGTCTGTCCCCATAGAGAACTGAGGAACTACAGACATGGCTGCGTATGGTGACCCCGTGTCTTTGAATGACTGGCTGCTCTAAAATTTGGGGAACAAAAGAATGAGAACTGCTGTGTTTGCAAATTTGTGGGGGAAAAGAGAAGAAAAAGGGCCATGGATATCTTTAGGTAAATATTATTTAGCCCTATATCTATAAAAATATAATATTTGCCTTAGGATACTTGTAGGATAGATGCAGCTACCAAAAAACAAAACTATTTTTGTTGACATACATAGAGACATGTGAAGAATTATACAGTTTGCTTCTGGAGAAATTGCTTTGCAGTTAAGTGAACTATAGGATCTGTAGGTTGCCACCCTGACTCCTGGCTTCTGTAACACAGCCATCTGCAACTCAAGTTCCGGGGATCCAGCACCATGCTCTTTTTTGCCTCTGCAGTCACTGGCGCAATGTGGTCTACACACAGAGAAATCCACAAAATATAAACAACTCTTGAAAAGAATTATATATACAATGTCTTTTTCATATTGATGTCATTTCAGAATTTTTTCCCTAAATTTCTTCCTAGTGGTGTCAAATAGGTGATTTTAGGTGATGTGGGCTAAGTCAATGGCATAAAATTTAGCTTTTTCAAGATACATGATTTGGTTTTTCACGTTTGAGCCTGAGGGAGATAACTATTAGGAGTTAGGGGCCTCTCCAATTAGTCAAATTAATGAGCCAAAGGCCACAGATGACAGGGTCATCTACAATTTCTGCAAATTTTATACGTTTTCCATGTTGATATATATATATATATATATATATTTCCATATATATATTTATGGAAATATATATTTCCATAAAGGTTATGTAAAATGGCCCAAATAATGCTCCATCCCTCACAGTTATCTCCGGGAAGTAACTCAAGCCTCTTGAAAGAAATCAATCTTATTTCAAATTTTGGGGTCAGAGACCCAGGGGGCTCTGCTGCTTCTGTCTCAGGCTATGCTATGTCTATCCTTTAAGGAGCAGTATGTCTGTTAGATAATTTGTCATTTCTTTTTTTAAGTCAAGACAGATCATGCTAGAATTTCATTGTTCCAGCCGTAGTTCTCCCAGGGTTTGAGAACTAAAACAAGTAACCAGGCTGGGGAGGTGGTTAAATAATTGAATTGTTTGTTCTGCACGCTGTAAGCCCCAAGTTCAGTCACCCACATAATCAAGCCGAGGACAGTGGCACACCTCTCTAATCCTAGGGTTAAGGAGACAGGGACAGAAAGATCCAGATATTCTTACTGAATCAGTGACCTCCCAGTTCAGTGAGAGAGATATGCAAAACTAATGCGAAGATTGATTGAGAAAAGACACCTGATGTTGGCATTTACCCTTCACATGCATCTGTACACATTTGTTTACACCTGCATGGTCATATACTCATACATCACACATACAAACACACACATACACCTAGACAGCTTGGCTCTTTTAAGTGCATAACTGTGTGTGATGGCGTCATCTCTTGGTAGCTATCATCATACTGTCCAAAATATCTGTGAAATGTATCTTGTATCTTTGACTAAGCCCTAGGCCTAAGCCACATGTCTGGACTTCAGACTTGAATCTGTCCTTGTCTCTACTCTAGTTAGAATCTTTAGTAATAAGTTGTAAGGAGCTAAAATCTCATTTACTAAATTAAAAAAAATAGGCAGAAAAAGAACTCATCAGAAATTTTGGGTTGTGCTCCAAGTGGCTTCATCAAGCTGAGGCATGATCTGACGTCTACTGGACAGTTTAATAGGACTGTAAGTTTGAAGACCTAACTCTACAGTTTTTGTTTGTTTTTTAAAATTTCAATTATGGAAACATGTGCTTCAGAGGTCTGGCTTGGCAGTGTTTCATGTCAAAGGAATATTTTGAGATTTGTTATGTATCCTCCTGGACTATTGTTTGAAAAGATTTCTTGCTTGAATCAAAGTGAGTGTCACTGAGATCCACAATCACCTAGAGTACTAGGATCAGCTCATAGTTTCATTCTTTAAGGAAAACAGAGCAACTTATAATTGTGTTCAGAAGAAGGACAAATCTGTTGCATGTCTAGGGAATACTTGGCCAAGAATAGATGAAGTTGGGGTTATACATAGAATCTGCTTTTAAGTACTAAAGGACTTATATGGATGAGGTTTTATAGTTTGTCAAGGTTAGTGGAAACAGAGATAGAAGTTTGAATATAATATAAAAAGAAAATATTGTGAAGGGTTCTTAGTAAACATAACCGTATGTTAGCTGGTAAAGCCATGAATGTTATTTTTACTGAAAGAGCTAACACCAGAGCTGGAGGACCATTTTAGTGATGGTCTTATTCAAGAAATACCTTCAGCCATGTAAAAGGCTGGGCAGATCTCCCCATAGAATGCAAAGATCCTTTCTCATTCAAATTCATTGCTCTACTGAGAACCTCAAAGTTTACCTATACGTTTTCAGTCATTTCCTTGCTTATATTGGAGTATGAAAATAAGCATGTTGGATTTCAATATCATTATGCATTATTCATGTATATACATCCCAGTGAATAAATATACTAAAAAGATGTGTGATGTTTGCTGCCATCTGTTGAAACAGAACAAACTTTCTGTTATTTTGTTTGCTATAGACAGTATTTTGCTAATAGTCCAAGCTGGCCTTGGCCTCACAGTCCTTTAGCTCAGCCTCCTGCGTGTGTGGATGTACATACGCAGAGGGAGAAGAGGGAATCTACTGGTCTACTGTCCTCTTCTGTGGTTCCCTGCATATTGTTTTGATGCAAGCTCGCTTCCTGAACCTGGGGCTCTATTTTCCTGGTTAAGTTGGAACCCAGCAAGCCCTAACAATCTTCGTAAATTCACCCAAATGGGAGCTGAGGCCTATGTGGGACACATGGCTTGTTATAATGATGCTGAGATTGGAACCCCATTCTTCACGATTGTTAAACAGCCATTCTTAATGGGGGAGCCATCTTTCTAACCCCTTCATGGCTCCTCATTGTGTCTGCCAATCTCCACAATAAAATTTGGGATTAGGGACTTCATTTTCCTTAGTACTCAGCAAAAATTTGTTATTAATTTAGTGAATGGGTTACAGACAAGATCATTAAATACAACTATCTGAAGAAAAAAAAAGATGATATCCAAGACCCTAGTGGAATAAAAATCAATTTAAGTACCTGAAGTATTGGATGACATGCAAATTATATCAACTACCAAAGAAGCCTCACTTGTTTATTATTAAAATTGTTTTGAAAGCCCAGCACTCTTATTATCACGGAGACCGGAGACCACGCGTGCATGTCCTGGGGTTCCTGAAAGCTCGAACAGCAAACCCGGGGAGTGCGATCATTCACGGGTGGAAAAATCATATTCCCAGGTCTCTGACTTCCCAGTACAAAGTCAGATTGGTCTTATATTTTAGAAACGTTCAACAGGTTAGCATTGGCTTCTTCCTCAGAGCCTGCTGTAGAGTTTTTCTTTTTTTTATTGGCGTAATGTGTTAATAGCCACATGCACAACTATTGTCTCTCAGCCTCTTCTTTATTGAGTTAGACACCATTTTGGAGGCTGAGTTCAAATTGTAAACAAATTATTTTTGCATATGGATCAATGGAAATTGAATAAAGTTTATTAAAACTGTATATTGGACCTAGGAGTGCTGTTTTCTCTCAGGGATCTAAACCAGCCTCATTAGGCCAGCCTATGTTAGCTTACAAACAGGGAAAAAAGTATTCATGGCCCTTTACAGATTAAGGTTGGGCTCAGCAGATGGTGGTTGTCTTCAGCATGCAGAGTTTCTCATTTACTGATTCATTTGCTTGGGCACACGTGAATGATACCTGGTGAGCACCTAGCTTGCTCTCAGGTCTCGGGTGGCTCCCTGCACATAGTTGGAGCTCAGTAGGGCTGTGGAAGGGACATTGTGACCTCATGGCTCAGTGGAAAGGTGATAATGCTAAGAGCCACCATGGCTCACAATTGGGGGCCAAAGCTGGGCAACAGCCCCAGGCTCTGCTACAGGCTCTTCTTCCCCCACCAAACGGCCCTCTTGATTCATGGCCTGTGAAATGTCTTCAGTGTTCCACAGACCTCTTCTGCCCGTTCTCACGGCAATCTCAGTTTATGTTGCAATAAATGTTATCTTAATCTCAACTGATTGACGAGTTCTTAAAATAACAGCATTACCCAAGGCCCCCCCTCACATTGTAAATCACAAATATTCCACTCGTTGGGAGGCATTTGGGTGGTCAGTAACGGTTTGGGGGATGACTCTGGCAGTCCCAACACTCTGGGAGGTATCTGAAAGGCTCTGGACTGGGTGTCCAGTAGTTATCAGCAAATCCAGAGCGGGAGGCTGGCACAGGGAATGTGTGGTAGATGCCTAGCTATTATGATGTGACTCTTGACCTGCAGAACTAATGGAAAAGAAAGAAAGAATTTAATTTCAGCCTGCTTTTCTATTTTTATTTGAACACCAGCCATCGGGAGAAGCAGCCCCTCTGGGTTAGTGGAACATGCTTAGACATGCTGATTCCTCGCTGAGTACATTACCTACCCTTCAGCTCTGCTGGGTCTGCTGGAGGTAGAACTCTAAAGGGGGCAGCTGGATAGGACTGAGATGGGGTAACTTTGGGAAGTTTAAAAAAATGGAAATCATTATCATCATTGCCCCTCTTTACCGTGGTGCTACTTGAGGCAGAAAATGATTCCCCATGAACTCACCCCTGTTTGTTTTGAAATCTTTCATCCAGAGAGCAAGGGATTAGCCCGTGGCTACAATAGTGCTTCCACAGCCCTTGGCTTGCTGCAAATGTTTACTTACCCAGGTACAAATAGGTAAACGTACAAAGTTAGAGCTCACAGCTGCAAGGTCATTTACCTTCTTAAAATTCAGCTGCATGTGCCGGCTGAAGTAGAGGGCTTGCTGCTATGAGCCATTAACTGCCTGTTGTACGCAACCTCGCCTTGTCTTACACACAGCTGCGTGCGAGGGCTTGGTGCCGTGCAGCGGGCCCACCATGCATGCCTTGAGAGCAACAAAAGCAGTTTAACTTGTGATCGCTGATCATATGATCTACTTACAGGGTGCAGGCTCAGTCAAGGGGAACTGGTAAATGATTTAAAAAATGCGCCTTGGTGCTGTGCCTACTGAGTAAAACATCATGCTAACACCTTCCACCTCAGCCCAGTCCTGTGGCTGGTCAGGGGCAGGGTGAAGGCGCTGGGATCAGCTGTACTGTGGGGGAAGTAGGGAACCCTCCTCTCCTGAGCTGGAGGCAGTGCTTCCGCTGCAGAGCAAAGCTAGAAGAGAGACATCATCTGAAATGACTGTCTCCCCTTTGCCCTGTCCTTTACTTCCTCCTTAAGTGGATGGGTCTAAGGACCCTAAATGTGCCTGGCCACTGTTGGTGCTTAACTTATCAAGATGGGAGTAAAACAATGTTCTGACTTAGAGGCACTCCAGGTCTACTACGAATTCAGGTCTCTATTCTCTATGACACAACTGACCAACTATCATGTTATACCCAGGGTGGCCCAACAAGAGATGGGTGCTTAAACTGAACCTTGAAGGAACAAAAGAGTTTTGTGATGGAAACTCTTAATCTGGGGAACAACTTGGACTGTTTCACAATCTTATGCTCTCTGGTTTGTTCTTCTCTGAGCCATAAACTCAGTTTCTCACAGAGCCTAAGATTTCCTGTGACTCCCGATGAACAGCCCAAGGAGGCTTTTCTTCTGCCCTCTAGCAGGTATCACTGCTCAGTCCCTGCTGGGTCATTCCGAGCTATACCACAAGCCCTTCTAAGGAGCAAACATTTGCCTGTGGGAGTCTTGATTTTCCTCAGAGCTCATAATAAAAATGTAGGCGTATTGTTTGTTGTTAGCTCTTTTATTTTCTAATCAATCAGTTAAAAGCTAAAGTATGTATTCCCACAATTGTGCTTCCTAGGTTGTATGTGTGTGTGTGTGTGTGTGTATACACACATATAAAATATATACATATGTATAACAATATATGTATATATACATATACATAAAATCATGTATGTGTGTATGTATGTATGTATGTATGTATGTGTGAAGTGAAAGTAGCAGCAAAACTGGGGGGACAGAGTGGAGAGGAAGGAAAAGAGGAGGATTGAGGAAAGAATATGTTCAATGCATTATATACACATATGAAAATTTAAAATTTAATTCATTTTTAGGAGCAAATAAACTAATGTACAGCTGGATTATCATAGGCTAGGTCCTTAGAATGGGTCCAGAGAAGATATTCTTCCTGTGTACATAGTTGGGGCTTCTGATGATGGAGAGAGAGAGAGAGAAAAGATGACAGAGTGAACAAGAGACAGACAGAGAGACGGAGGGGGCCTGAGTTCATGTCAGCACAATGTGTTAAATATAGTGTATATGTCCATATGTTGTGGGATATTGTGGTCTCCCAAGCTTCCCAAGTTTGTACGGCTGTTATAAACTTTAAAACCTGCTTGCACTTCAAGAAGCCCCAGAGAACAGATTTATTAATGTACTCCTTCCTTTGGAAATGAGGCAATGCCATTTTAGTTGATCCAAGTACTTTTCCATGTAACCAAAGCCCCCAAATACCTTCTGTTTGTATTTGAAGGGTCTCACCCAGACTCAGAGGCCCATACTGCAGACAAGTCCTGGAAAGTAGACCCTGGGAAGGTTTATTATGTTCCCTTTGTTTTTCTTACAGTTTCTCTTTGAATGACAGGTGACAATTACCCTACCTTTGATTGGCCCATCCCTTCCCAGGGTGGGGATCAGCCCTGCAAAGGCCTTAGGGTTCTATGGAGTAACTTCCTGACCGCACTTAAGGGCCAGAAGTCTGCTCTGAGAGATTGGAGGCCTTGCTGGGGTCACTTGCTCTGCTCTCCCCTCTCTGGGACTACAGGAAATGCTCCTCTGACTAGTGGAGGAAAGGAGTTTGGTTTTCACAAAGCATGGAAATAAGAGCCTAGGACTCAAACTTTGTGGGATTGAGAGTCGAGTGCAATTGGTCATTTTACTCAGCTTGGCATCTCTATGAGATGTCTCAGACTCTCTGTCTCTTCCCATGCTGCACCCAGTCTCCAAACAAAGATAGTTTGAAAATCAGCAGTAGTTGGTGGCCAGAGCCTTTGTTACGACCCCTTCCTGTGTAGTGACAAGTAGATGTGTAATGGCAGAGCTGGGGACAGATGACGTAATGAATGTTTCCCTTACAAGTGAAGGAAGGAAGGAGTAACTGTACACCTGTGAACATATTTTCGATGTTGAAATAATTATAAATGTTTAAGAGTAAAGAGGGGTCATGAGCCATGTAATCATCATATATGGTCCCTCTATCTATAGAGGCAGAGACGAATGCATCTATTTTTGTAGGCACTCAAGACGGATGCCACAAAATTTAAACTCAGACCATTATTATGAAGAGTAGGGAGAGATTGTGTCAGTATTTTATAAAGTCCAGATATGATTATCTTTTGTTTGTAGTGAAGGATAAACCTTGTTAATTCTTGGGGGAAGACAGTTAGTATTTTTGTATATGATCAGGCTATTAATACCTTCCCAACTTCTTATAAGAAGGGGAGGCTTCTGGTTTTGTTTGCTTCTCTAAGAGCAGACCCATCTCTTTGATCATTCAGCCCCTGGCTTATTTTGTTTGTATGGCTCAGATGGCTGATGTTGACTCCTTCCTCCATGTCCTGTAGTTATTGGTTGTCTTGCTCTTTCCCACTAGAGTGTAAGTCTCAGGTTTCCTCTTTGTCCTGTTGCAAGAGTATGGTACTTAATTCAGGAGGACTTAGAAACAGAATCACAATGGCGTTCTGTCCTGAAATCCAGGCTTGCGGTTTCCTCGAGGAAAGTAGAATGTCCTGTCTGCTGAGTGGACTTGCTCAGGGAATTTAACAAGATGGCTCATGTGTTCTGTGCTCAGGGAACATTAAGCTTCTTCTTCTTGGCTTCTTGGACATAGTGCAACCTCAAAGATGCTTCAGGACCAAATTAAATCCTTCATCTTCTGGTTAAGCCATACAGCAAAAAGGCTGCCCTACCCTCAGGGTCATGCTGAAATTTTAAAATGTACAATGTCAAATATAGATATGAAGTGTTCTGGAAGATTCCAGAAGACACAGTGCAAATTTTATTAAGTCAGCATTATCCTTGTCAATGAAATGTGTTTAGTTTTCTAATCAGAATCCACAACCCTTATAAACAAGAGGGAATAATTCTGTGAAACAGCTTAGAAAATTTTACATACATGTGAAACGAATCACTTCAGATCCAAAGCTGCCACTAGGAATAATTAGGAGTCACAGAACAGATCTCAGTAATGTGACAGCAGCTCCTAAAACATCCCAAAGGATAGAGAAACACAAACTGGCATGACCTATATGTTTAATAATACAGATCATTGCCCTTGAATGCAAGTTAAAGGGTACGACCAAGTGCTGGCTGGCTTCATCATGTTTTCAGGAAAAACTCACTCACTGAAGTTTATTTATGAATTTGCTACACAGTGGTCTTTCACTCCGATTAGGAACCACAGAGCTTTCTAGGTACCAACTCAGCATGCAAAAGATTAAAAAAAGAAAAAAGAAAGAAAGATAACAGAGAGCGAACACCCAACCACGGCAGAGCCTAATTTCTTAGATTCTGTCATGCTTGGCAAAAAGTGTTAGGTAAGACCCAGCTTAGACAAATGACTCTGTTAACAGTAGAAATAACCTTTTGTTTAATTAGAAAATAGGAGCTATATGGGACAATAAAAATGGTTACTGCTGCCTTCCGTCACTGCTTACTAAATAGGATCGCACTGGAGATAATGGTAGGTGTTATTTATTTGTGCAATAGCGCACGCTTAGTAATTGTTCATGTTGGGATATCATGCAGAATTTGTTTCCTTTTATCCAAAGGAAGAAAAGAGCATGTTCTTTACTAAAAATGACCAGGGCCTCCCTAGGGCCAGCATATCCAGTGTCTGTATACCTTCAGGCCCTCTCTGGCCAGGATGGAAGCTCTATGCAGTTGTTGGGTGTCTGGTGAGAGGTGGTGGCTGAGTTTGAACTGGCTGGTTTTGTCCAAGAGCACCTCAGGATTCCATGGGACGTCTTTTTCAGCTATACAAGTTCACGTCCAGTACAGATTTCCCAGCACAAACAAATCCTGTTACCAGGCTGACGGGGGAGCGGGGGAAGGATGATAGTCGTTTCCCACCCAAGGATGTGTTCATTGGAAGAGCAAAATCTCCTTCATGGGTCCAATACCATGAGATGAGGTACACTACACCAGTTTTGGTCTCTTCAGAGGTGGGTGGGGCGGGGGGATTGAAGGTGTCACTGGATTTCAGAGTGGGTTCCATTTGGTTTCTGAAGTGCATGCTCTAGTTGCAGGGCTGTATGCAATTGGGGTCAACAACTAGATTTAATGCATTGCATGTACTCCACATGGCAGCTCACACTTGGTCACCTTTTTGGGTATGTGTGTGTGTGTGCAAGTATACGTGCATGCCTGTGCGAGGGTGTGTCCATGTGTGCATGCTCAGGCAGGCAAGAGTGCATGCGGAGGCCAGAGGTCAATATTAGCTGTCTTCTACAGTGTTCCACGTTGTTCTTTTGAGACAGGCTCTCTCACTGAACCTGAAGCTCACTTATCCAGCTAGCCTGGAGGACCAGAGACTTCCAGGGACCATCCTACCTCCCTCTCCAGCCCAGTTCTGGAGTTAGAGAGGTGTGCTTGCTATGCTAGCTCGCCGCTAGGGGCTGTGCTGTCGATCCAAACCCAGGTCCTCATGCTTGCACAGTAAGCAGTTAGCTCCCGGGGTTTCTTCCCTCGTCCAACCTCATACTTGCTTTCTTTGGGGGCCTCAAGAGAGTTCCATTTTCACAATTTTATTGTATTTGCAAGAGTAGATGCTCCATTTCATACTTTCTAGAAAAAATGTGTGTCGCTTATGATGTTGGATGATTTATTTTTTGTTATGACCATCTAAGAATTTATCCCTCCTGCCCCTGGTGGGTGGGGTATTGCCCCCAATCCCGGACTTCCTAGCATCAGGCTTGAGTTATCTGGAGACATCCATAAAACTTTATATACAGGTGTTTTTCCCTATCTTCTTCCTCTTAAAGTCCTAAAGAGCTTTTTCTAGAAGGTTTTTCCATGGGCTATCTTTATAAAAAATACAGGTAGTATGTCAAAAGGAAACCCACCACCAAACTCCTTTTCTCCACATAATTCATTTTAAGCTTCAAAATCCCTGAAAATCCTCAGTCTCCTTTTGCAGGCTGGTTCCCACTCTATAACTTTCCTGATCACCCCCCCTCAAAGGGAGAAAAAAGCATTTCTTCCAAGGACTGATAAGTCGTTGGCCGATGCTTAGCAACTGCATTCCTGTGCTGTAAGTAGCTGTGAGCCCCTTTGATGTGTCTGTCAGGGCAGATTTATTTTGTTTTAGCACATTGTCTACTTGTCCAGATGTATCGCGAGATAAAAAGAAGTCTTGTTTACACTCCTCTCTCTCTCTCTCTCTCTCTCTCTCTCTCTCTCTCTCTCTCTCTCTCTCAGAGAAGTAATTAAATTGTAGTTGTGATGAGTCTTGGAGAGTTCCAGCGTTCCAGTTGAAGGAAACAGGAGTTGGCTGGAGTCAGGGAAAAAGGAAAACTCCTTTGGCAGCATGGACACCTGACTTGGTCAAAAACTAAAACGTGGGCACCCGCTGGCTCGAGTCTGGGAAGTCAGGGGCTGCTCTGTTGTGCGTCTTTTGTCCTCTTGCTGTGTAGGTTCAATCCAGGAGAGGAGTCGTGTCCATCCAGCTGTGTGCACTGTGTGTTTGTGGGATCTTCCTTGTTGTACCCAGGCATGCACAGTAGGCCTGAACCCTATTCCTTCCCTCCATCCTCTCGCTCCCCCTATTTCTTTTTCCTGCCCTCTGTCCTGCTTCCTTCCTTTCCTTCTTCCTCATTCCTCCTGTTTCCCTTTCTCTGTCTCCCCATTTTCCCTTTTCCATCCCTCATTTCTTCCATGTCAAGACATCCCTTCTATCACTTTTGTAAGCGGCTCATCTCTGTTATGTTGTTGTCACTAGAAGCTAATACTGTCATTGTATTAGACTCCAGTGCTTCTGTAGAAATACATCTTCCCTTCACAAGGGGTTGATTCCCATTGGGGTGGAGTTCCACCTTTTCCTTCCTTTTCTGATCTGGGTTTCTTAATGTTCACATTTAGAGACACCATTCTGAGTTCTGTTAATGACCTGCTCTTACAGGGACCGGACATTTAGAATTGCTGAAGACTGGCCTGGCAGCAGCTGTCACACAGACTCTAATCTGCTGCACCGCCAGCTCTAGATTTACATCCCAAATAGGTTACACTACAGCTCCCCCTTCTGCTGACTGAGCCGAGCGACACTCGGGCTGCATCGCAACCAGGTTTCATCCATAATGACAGTCCTACGACCTCTTCTCCTGTCTTTGAAGGATCAGGGCAATGACTAAAGGATGATTTCCCGCACTCCTTTAGTCTTCATTTAAATTAAACTTTTTATGATGCATTCATCAAAAATCACAGGTTGTAGGAGCAAGAGAAGAATGTAGCAAAAGGCAGGCCCAATTAAACAGATTTTATACTGCCTCGCTTCCCATGGGGGGCTCAGTTTCCTACTGTAGGAACCCCAAGTCCAGCCTGATACCTCTTAATGCATCTTGGAAGCCACAAGCTCTTCCAAGAGCCACTTGTGGATCAGCCTGAACCCCAGGAGGACGTTTCCTTTTGTTCTAAACAACCTCTGGATGACTCCTTGTGGCAAAGCGTGTGCTGTAACTTAAGCCCTTGCGTCCAGCAAGAATCAGCAGGGCTCTACTTGAGAAAAGCCTGCACGTGAGGAACTGTGGGTGTAGCACCTGTGTGTGCTGTTCTGTGAGCGTCTGGGGTCCTAAAGGGGGTGTTTCCTTCGGAAAACAGTGTGGAGGACAGTAACTGGGAGGCCTGATACCAATGCTGTGCACTCTGACTCCTTGGAGACTGAATAATGGTGTCTGTTTAGCAGTAAATAAATTTATTTTACCATTTGACAAGGACTTATTGAGAAATTACTATGAGTCCATTTTTCAAAACTGGGGGACTCAAGGTGTGAAGAATTTGCTGTTTAATGGAGGACCATCACTAAGTCAGCAAGCTGGAGAGAAAGAGTCAGGGAGAAAGATTGTACTGTGAAGATCTCTTGAGTCGGAAGACTGAGCACCTGAGGTCCAGGAAGGCCACCAGACAGGTTCTGGCTTGCCAAGGAAGGGGAACAAGGCAAGAGACAGGCCTGAAGGAGAGGCTGTGGCCTGAGGCCTCGATCAAAGCTTGAAACTCAGGCCAAGCATTACATCCTGCTTGAAGCAGAAAAGCAATGTTGTCAGATTTCTGTTTTAAAGGAACATTCTAAGGATTATCGCTTCAGCCAGGACGTTTAAGGGGTAGGCCAAGAATTCACTCCTCTTGATTATTTGTCTGTTTATTTGGTTTGGGGGCAGAATTTCTTGTGTCCTAGGCTGCTCTCAAACTTGTCATGTAGCCATGATGATTTTGAATTTCTGACCCCCTGTAACCACCCCTCAGGTGCTGGAAGGATGGGCATGTATCACCATATCAGGTTCTTCTAGTGCTGGAGGTTGAACGCCAGGCCTCATGCATGCCAGGCAAGTTCTCTGCCAGCTGAACTTAAGCCCCAGACCAAGTTCTCTCGGCACAAAGTCACTCCGTTAGCGGAGCGGCAGCCGTTCTTGGTGAAGGACGGCAAGTGTGGAAGAGAGGACTGTGTAGAAAATACAGAGGAATTAGTTTCCTGAGGACCAAGCCAGGACCCATAGTCCCGACATAATGGTTTCAGTATCCTTTTCCTCTTGGTTCGCTACCACCACACAGGCTCTACACCCTTCTGCTTTCTGCCACTGCGCCGTTAGCCTCTCTGGACAACAGACGGTGCAGCTGCAGGCTACACCCAAGAGCTCGCTGACTTGGGTTTCTGTGGCCTTTGTCTGCCTTCGCAAACCCAGGCATCCTGAGAGTGGATGAAAGGGAAAGCGCCTGCGGCCCTCTCTGTCTTGCAGCTGGGGCAAAATGCAGTCGAGACCGTAGGATCAGGTCAGGAAAAGTATTTAAGAATAGTTTTTATGAATTGAAAAATGACTGGAAAAAAATCATTTCCAAACCTCACAGCTCCTCTTCTCGTTTTCCTTCCTTCCTTCCTTCCTTCCTTCCTTCCTTCCTTCCTTCCTTCCTTCCTTCTGCATCCTTTTCTTTCATCCGTGCTTGGCATCGGGTCTCCCTTCAGCACCACACACATCCTAGAATGGGACTGCACACAAGCAGAGCCTCTCAGCCTCCTGCTGTCCCACCAGACCAGGGTGTGTTACAGATCTGAAGACTTGAGAGGTACATGGTGGTGTTTCTTTAGGAAATATGGTTTTGAAAGCCCGTTACATTTTCTTTGGCTACAGGAAGAATGGTTGCTGCTCAGCCGACTAATCATGCTGAGACTTGGTCCTTTCCCAAGCTGGATTCCGCTTCTTAGATCTGGTCTATCTCAAGGAAGCAGCTTCACACATATATGTTCAGATAAGTGGAAGTCCGGGAGTCAACAGCTACTGATGGTATGGAAGAGATCAAGACCGCCTCTCTCCACTTTTTCTCTGTGTGTTTATGACCAACTATCAGATCATTTAGAGAAAAACACTAGAAAAGCATATTTTGAAGGCTGTTTTCAGCCAACTCTTCTTCTATGGAACTATTTTCTATCATTTTCTTGATTCTGGTCCACTGGAAGAACAAGATCGTGTACTAAAAAGGCATTGGTGTAAAAGTTAATGTTTGATGTTATAGAGTCTTTATCTAAAAGAGTGGAATCCTTATCTAGAGAAGTTCACAAGTTAGGGATTAATTTTACCCTTAGAAAGTGTGGCTGTGCTTGAAGTCAGATCCCTGCATCTCTGTCTTTCCCCTGCAAGCAACACTTGTACATACACCCTTGTATTCTGTGGTCCTTTGAAAGTTCCAGACATGAATGTCCACATTGCGTGCTGCTGCATCAGAGTTTAGCTGTCGTCATGTGGATGGACAGGCCATGTGGATAGCTCTAGCATAGGAGGAGTTTAGTAGCCTAATCAAACATTTGGGTATGGTCCACGCTGGACTGCCACTGTAGACGGTGCTGAGTTCCTAAACAGAAAAGCTTGTCTGTTTCCTTTGAGTCTTTAGTGGGATATCCAGGCCATGTTTTTAAAGTGGCCCAGCATCTACTGTCATCCCAGCTTCAGCTCCTCTCTCACACATGCCAAGATCATCTGGGAATCTCTAAATTCTTCTGGTCCTATGGTCCTCGTCCGCTAGGACTTCAGTTCACGGCCGTGGGTTTTGGGTTCTATCAGTGGAAGTATCTCTGTGGGAGAGGCTGGAGAGGTAGAAGAGGGTGTGTCTGGGTGGCAGAATGACAGAGACATGCCTCTAAGAAGAAAATACTGTAGAAATCATTTCCCTGGACATTAGAAGTTTATGTAAGGGAATTTTTTTTCCCAAGAGAGTTTTCTGAACTATTCCATTACACTGTCATGTATTTTCCTGCTGTGTTATCTGTTCCCTGTGTGGACAGAATGACAATGCTGTATCGTTCCAGGGATGGATGGTGGGAGGTACCCAATGCTTGCCAATTAGTGATTAAACTTCGCATATAATTCCCGACTTACATAAAATAAGCTGAACTGAAGTGTGTGTGTGTGTGTGTGTGTGTGTGTGTGTGTGTGTGTGTGTGTGTAGGAGTAGATTCAGTTCTTAGCCTATTTGGCCTCTTTCTCGTGTTGTTCCATGAGCTAAGCAGCTCCTCTACCTCCCTTCCCTCTTGCTGTCCCCTTTAAATGACTATTTCAATTTTAAATCTTCTGTGAGCTCCCCAAGCTTATTAAAGAAGAATTATATGCTAAAGCTGTTTGTGACTGAGAGCCTGGGAAGTATAAAATTGTGCAAGAGCCGTGGGGAAGCATTTTCTGGATATGGAAGACTGAAGACTGGCCTATTGCACAACGGATTCCCTGTGGTCCACACATGACAATAAGATGCTTTCATTGTCTGGGATGCAGGGAGGGATGTAAGCCTTATGTAAAAGACTGTCTGCTATCGAAGGGGAATTCGTTCTTCTGGCCTGTGGAGTTGATTACTCTAGATTCTTAATGGTTAGATGTGCCTCTAGGGAACCTCTGTCTCATCCTCCCCTAATCACCTGTATCCTGGGGCAGGGCAGTAACGACTTCCAGCTAGGTGCAGTTATGTGATTGGCTCTCACTGGAGCAGAACTTTGTCTCTCATTGATGGGCATGCAACTCAGACAGACCATGTATTCCCAAATTTTGGTGGAAACTTATTTTCTCGATGCACGTTGAATTGGATTTCACTCAACATGGTTCAAACAGTAATCTTTCCCCCAGTATTGTTGGCCAAGGAGCCTCTCTAACTCACTCTGGATATACGGTAAATGGTTCCCATGGCATCATAGTCATCAACAGTTCTTAGGTGTGTGTAACTTCTATTTCTACAATCCGAAAAAGCTATACTCACCCCACCACCACCTTACAAACAAAGCCCTGTGCATTCACTCCCTTACTTTAAAGACATGCTTCTGGATATGAATGCCGGTTTGCAGGAAATCTTTCTTCCTTCATGTTAATTATTTCAGCCCTCTGGTCCTGACAGATAGGAAGGAATGGGCAGCTGTCTGGCCTGTAGAGGCCCTGCTTGTCTCCTCCCAAGACTTCTTCCATATATGGAAAGGACTCACTCCTAAGTCACTGGAGATGGTACCTTTGCTTCACCCCAGGGGCAAGGGTGATTTTCTTCTTTCTCCACCTTCTCTGAGGTGTATCAGAAACAGCCAGACAAGCATGTCTTCCTATGTTCCCCTTTTCCCACACCATCTCCCCACAGATGTGTCTGAACCGGCAAGCCATTGCTTCAATTGAGACATAGGAAGGAAAAACCTATAATTTCTAAGTCACTGGGTCTGGTGATGCACACGGGACTGAAGAGCACAGTGTGTGGGGGGCTTCAATACTGTCCCCAACTGGCAGTCAAACAAATCAATCCCACCTTCAGAGCGCCCTCCATTGCCTTGTGATTATGTTTGTGTAAAGTCTCGGGGTCTTTGATCAAAGAATGGCCTTTCAGGCCAGGCCTAATCCTCCCTGCCTTAAGGTGTTTAAATGTGTTTTTTTTTTTAAAGTTGATAACAGCTGGGATTTAAGTTTGCCTCTGCCCAGCTTTTGTTTTGAAAGAACTTCTATTATCCATGGCTTCTCTTTTGGAGGCCAGGATGGATCATTGGGTAAACTGAAAAGCAGAAGAGGATCTGGGAGGAAGTGGGCGGGGACTCTGAATTAATCTCCTGAGGAAGAATGTTTGATCAGTGGGGAGGATGGGACCTCTGAGGCTGACAGCAGGCACCTTTGGGAGGCCGGTGTGATTGGCACCTTTGAAGCCTCCCTCCTCAGGAGCTAGAGTCCAGTGGGTCAGAGCTTCCTCTGTCTGTGGGTGGTGGGAGTAATAATGTCGCAGCTCAGAGGATTAATTGCAGACAAGCAGCAGGATTATGAGGGGGTCTCCCGGGCACTAAAGGAACACTTCGAGGCAAGCCTCTGATCTGTCGGCCTTGGAGGAAATTAGTAGGAACTGCCTTTTTTTCTTTCTTTTTCTTTTCTTTTTCTTAGGGCATTTAGGATATTAAAGTAAAACGTAAAGAGGATATTGAAATAGTGCAAAGAACACTGGTCCCCAAAGACAGTGTCTCCCTGTTTGTTGGGAATGTGCAAAGTTTAACCCATTTACACAGACAGAACCTTGGTTATGGGACTTGTAGATATCATGCAACAAGTTAGAGACTGGCTTCACTGTGCTACCCCAGTTTCTGGGCAAGGCATGCTTTCCCTCCTCTGCCAGGTTTCACAATGTCCTGACAACGAGGCTCCGGGTATAATTTTAAAACAAGTCAGGGCAGCACTGATGCCCTATCTGCATTAGCTATCTATTGTATATTTTACTTCTTACCCTTCTGGTTCTAGTCAGGATGCTGCCAATAAATCCCGTGTTACCATTAAAGAGGCCATTCATCACGCGTCCTAATGCGATTAATCAAGATACACCACAGTCCCCTTAAAATGAGATCATTTTGATAAATCATGTATGACATGAAAAGACTTTATTCCTTTTAAGTGCAATTTAGACTGTAATTTTTTCCCTCATTCATGATTCATGGGAGAAACATGGGTAAAATTCCCGTGCACAGTTACACCTTATCTGCAGCCATAACTCAAAACTGCTTTTAGATGAAAATTCAGAGTCTTATTCACCAAAGCTGAATGCCAGCTCATTATTTTCTGGCGTTCAGTAGTCCAAAAATAATGTCTGCACATTAAACAGTATTCTCAAAAAAAGAAAGAAAGAGAAGTTGGAACTGGCAAGGCACCGGCACCATCAATTATACTCTGTCATCTTTAATCAGGAAAATATATCAGATGTCCTTCTGGAGAATCTGTAAGTGCTCAGCCTTCTCTGCCCCAATTTAGAATGATCTGGAAACAAAAATGGTGGTAGCAGAGAAGCCAAAATTTCAGCTGCCGTGCAGGACTTGTCCCCCGGTGCTCCGGGCTCAAGAGAGTTGTGCTTTGTTTTCCTCCTCTGGCATGGTTCTTGCCGTCTTTCCTGCGCCTTATTTCAGAAGTGCCCGCCCCACTCCATGAGCTCTGAGTTCTGCCTCTGAGCTGCTTGGTCTTCCATGCAGCCCCTACCCCACAGCTGTCACAATAATTTGAGGAGTGATATTCATAAACCTCCAATAGAAAAATAATTTGAAAATGTGCCTTCTGGTGAGATCCATCAAATTTAAGGTCACATTTTTGGTTAAAAGGCAGACACTGATGCTATTCATTAAACTGAAAAATGGCTTGTTTCCCACTAACACTGAAATAAACTCTGGGCGAATGTGCAGTCATGCTGGCATGTGCTCACAGAGGAAGCCAAGGGGAAAGGCAGCTCTGTTTGGTTTGGACATGAGGAGTCAACAGAATTTAGGCCTTTCTTAAAGCAGCGACTTGAGAAGATTGGTGGAAGCAAATGCGAACAATTAGAAGTTCATTTGCCTTATTTAGAGGCAGAATCTTTGAAGGATCTGGGGGTTCAGGTTGTAAATCCACTTGTTTGTTTTCAGTACTGACTGATACCTATAAACAAGGACTCGGGCGTGGTGTAGCATGAGTCTCCTGCTGTCTTGAGCATGTGTTTTGAGGAGTGCCACGAACCACAGTATTTGATTAACTCAGGGATACACACATCATACACATACTTTCTAGAGTCATAGAACACAGCAAACATGACAATTGATTTGGGCTGTTCTGTTTGTCTTGATAGTCTTTGTACTTTAACCATTCAGACACTGACATCAAGCAAATATCCCTTGTACCTTAGCCAATATTTTTTTTTAAAAAAAAATATTTTGGCCTGGCTATTTTCGATTGCACCCAGATCTGAGTCACGCAGAGTGTCCCCCGGAGTGGCCAGGGTGCTCGGAGCACTCCACAGAACCTTGTGAGAGCCTCTTTCATGGCTTTCCTCCCCCTTGGCCCTGTTTATTCCCAGTCAGATTCACTTCCCTCTACTTCCACATCATCTGTACATGTATGGCTGCACCTGTAGAAGCTCTGTGATCCACACACGAGGGATAGTATCTGTTTTCCTGAGGCTGACCACTTCAGTTGCACCCATTTGCCCCCTGAGGATCTAACTTCCTTCTGTTTGGCGGCTTTCAAAGTCCCACTGTGTGTATACTCCATGTTTTCTTTCTCTGTTCCTTTGCTGTTGGGCAGCTGGGCTGTTTCCCTAACCTAGCTACCGTGAGTAGTGCCACAGCAAGCGTTGATGGGTAAGGATCTGTATTATAAGTTTGAAAGAGTTGCATTTATTTATGTATGTGGCTGGGTATGTGTGGCTGCTCATGTCTGTGCCTGTACATGTTCTGTGGTATATATGTGGAGGTCAGAAGACAACTTCTGCCATGTGGGTCCCTGTGGATATTGAAGTCAGGTTGTCAGGTTTGACAGCCAGCACCTTTATTCACTAAGCTGACTCCCCACTTTCCTCGGTAATAAGGCTTTTGATATAGATCTCACTGTATAGTTAGGACTGGCCTTGAACTTTTTACAAGTCCCTTTCATCAATTTACCAAAGGTGGGTTTGCAGGAAAGAGCTATTACACCAAGTTCTTATTCCTTAACATTTAAATGGAATCTTTAAGATCTTCACTCAATATTCAGGTTGGATTAAAAATCCCGGGGGGGGGGGGCTGGAAAGATGGCGTAGGGGAGCAGAGCCCTGGCTGCTCCTGAGGAGCCTCCTCCTTCATTCCCAGCAGCTCTCTCTGAAGCTTCCAGCCACCCACATTCCAGCTTTGAGATTCAAAGCTGTTCCTGGGACATACATGGCATACAGTCACACACACACACACACACACACACACACACACACACACACAGACACACAGACACACACACACACAGACACACAGACACACAGACATACGTACACACACAAATAGAAAAAAAGTACATCTTTTTTTTAAAAAAAAAAATTGAAAGGCTCTTTAGGCTGTCCTGATCTTGTTTAGGT